>NW_025729183.1:1215333-1519166 GCF_021461385.2 Schistocerca piceifrons
CAGAATTTGCTCAATATCTGCTGCCACAACCAAATTTTCCTTCTTGCTGAGTTATCATTGTTATGTTTGCAGACAAAGAATTGAACAAAGATAAACTATAGGCAGAGGAAATGCACCTTCAATTGCATTATTCAATTGGATACTCACTTTTACGAAATGTTCTGCTGATTTTTATTGTGTAGACACGTTTAGCATCAAGTGTTGCTCACCATCTTTTCTTCCTTGTGACCACTATCAGTCATCTTTTTAGGATTGAAACTGGTCCACCTTTATGTATAAATGAACGAAAAAATTTATTTGACAAGTCCTTGCCAGCAACTATGCTTTCTGATTGGGAATATTTATAACAGCTACTACAGCTTGATTTTACTTACCAGAGTGGCTGCAACAGCAATCTCTTATCCAGTCCATTCAAACAAGAGTGCCAGTATATTATTTTTGGAAAGGGGTTCTATTGAAAACGCCAGGTCAAAAAATTCAACTAGCATATTGCCTTCACATGGCTATATTAGAAGCCTGTACCATCTGGAAAAACAGTTTTAATTATTCTACAATAATGTTACCGATAAATGAAAATGGATTTGTCCACAGATGGATGTAAAAAGTTGTAGTATGCCTATACACTATATATGATAGAATTATGAAATACCAAAAACGGAATTTAGTGCAAAAGCCAATTAACTTGTCCCAGCAGGTCATAAACTAGCACAATCAAATTCAATTTTGTCATCCACAAATGGATATAATTCACTATTCGAGGCAAGTAGTCGGCTTTTCGTATATAGAGATGCAAACAGTGTGGTGGGAGTGATATGAGTCGTTAGCTGTGAAATAAACAGTTTTATTTTTTTTACAACTATATAGGAACTAAAAACTTAACGGCCAATATACAACATTGTGTAGTCGCTAAGTTTACTGTACATTGCAAAGAACCTTACAGAGGGAAGTAGTAAGATTGGCGTTTGGAATGTGGACGCTGTTATATATGTTCAATGAAAAATAGGTGTATTTATGTTTACACTAGAGCTAAATTTTAAAGTTTAATACATATAACGATGTTTCTACCATCTCGTTTATTTCCTACATTCGCAGTCTCCATGTTATTTCTACCTTGTTTCTCACTACCGCTATATAATAAAATAATTTGATACAACTTTCATTTTTATAACCCTGTGCAACTGTAATGCCCTTTTTTCTTTTTCTTTTTTTAGTTCATTCCTAGTTACCCACCTCCACAGGCAAATTTCTGTCTTTTGCTACATATTCATTAATTTTGTTTAAGGGTGCCCGTCCTAGACAATGATTTATTCACGCGATATGAATGTGTTATGAGAGGAGATACAAATTTTTGGACCCAGAAACGCAAAAAAAAGCTCTTGATTTGCAACCAACATCATTTACTACATATGATTATTTTTAACGAAGCCGAAGGACATAAACGGAAAACAACGATATAATTGTGTTAAATCTCTGGCGAATTTAGTCCCTTACATACGTTTAAGCATACCTGAAGGGACTGGCAGTGAACACGCATCTTCTCACTAAGTACGCATAACCGTAGCCACTTAGCTTGTTCAGAATTTTCTTAATCTCATCTTCCAAGGATATCTCCACCACTACCAAGGCATGTACCTCCATCAGCGATCGTCCCACCAATACCTCAAACGCGTCTAATCCCTGCTCTATAATACGGTCAGCACGTTCACAGAATTCTCCATAACAATTTCCTGTCACATGTGACACACATACACACAGAACCGACTACTTCTCCAGCCACGCCCCTTTCACGTCAACTCGATTTGTACTCGGATTCGCCGATCGAGATATCGACTATACATTCTGAAAGCTTTACATAATTTTGATGTCACTTCCATTGGCCTTTTGAGTGCAAAATAAAAAGCTCACATGGTATTTACTAAACGGACGAGTGGACAGACCTGGGAAATAAGGTCGATCCACATCACCGGAAATTTGCGCATGTTTGAGATGTGGTCGAAGTCGAAATTGACACGACAGCGCTGGAAGCGTGCACGCGCCACTTCAGCTGTTCCGAGTGCTGCCGAAAAAGTCCGACGAAACCCGAGGGTGTCCCCCACTTGATCTGGAAGCACGTGTCGGCCAGTTCAGTCGGGGAGTGCAAATCGCGTGGACGTGTGTTGTACTCTCTTAAGCGAAGTTTTGTTTTGCTTTTCTGCGACCGACCGGGAAAAAATTTTTTCGTTTTTTCTCTTTTTGTTTTGATTTTCTGCGACCGACCGGGAAAAAGTTTTTCGTTTTTTCTCTTATCATGGGCAAGAACAAACGTGGTAGACGTGGAAAGAAGTCGAATAGACGAAAGGTAGTCGCGACGGGCGCGCCCATAGAATCGGCAGACAAGGTGTGCAGCTGTGCTGAGCACTACCACAGCGACGAGTACTATGACTCAGACGAGTTGGACTACAAGAGAAGGAAGAAACCTGCCGACCCTCTTCCGGCGCTAGCAGAACCGGCCGACCAGGCGAATTCTAATGGGGAGCAGCATGGCTGCACCACGCAGCAGGCGAAGTGCAGTGAAGAGGCTCAGGACGAAAATACGCTGCAGGCGGGTCCTACTTGTGACGGAGACGCCAAGAAGACGAGGCGCCGAAGGAGACGCGGGAAATGTGCGGACGCTCTTCCGCCACAGGAAGAAGCCGCGCCTCAGTCCGTGGAGCAGCCACCGGAAGAAACAGCAGACGTAGTGAGCGAGAAGAAGAAACGGAGGAGGCGCCGCAAATACGCAACGGCTTCCCCCCCTGCCAGTGAAGACGGAGCCAGTGGCAGTGGAGGGGGGAGCCGGCCAGAACAAGCACCAGCTGTGGCAGGAGGCTTCAGCACCCTGAAGCAGCTGGAGGAGCAGGTGATTGCCGACTTGAGGAGGCTCTTCACCGACCACAGGCTGTCTGCCACCGTCCTGGAGTCGCTGTTCAAAGCGACCAAGTAAAAGGCGGGCCAGCTCCGGCCAGGCTTTCCGCAGGTTGTTCTGTGAATGCCAGAGCTGCCCCCAAAATGCAAAACTCTAAGATAGCTCCCTCCCCATGTGACTAAATAAACAGTGTCACAACAGAATCAAAATTCCTAAACAAATTACTTGTTTGCTCTAAGAATAAGACATGGAAAAATTAAAAATGTAAATAAAAATATTTAAAATATTAAATGAAAAATAAAAACCACCAAAGTTTAGAAGCAAAATAAACAAAATATTGTGCGAAGGCCGTTTCTCACGCGGCGTTTGTCGGTGAGGACAGATCATAGCGTGTGAACGGTTGCGCAAACTGAGGACGTGGGGCCGCAGGCTCTCTGTGTGTGTGTGTGTGTGTGTGTGTGTGTGTGTGTGTGTGTGTGTGTGTGTGTGTGTGTGTGTGGGGGGGGGGGGGGGGGGGGGGGCGGGGCGGCGGCGGTTTACACATGTCCGGCCAGCACGCTAAAATTCGTCAGTGCTTGCGGATTTGATACAGAGGGCGCGCGGAACGTAAGGCTGCAAAGCTGTCCTACTAAAGGCGTTTTGACCGACAAACTGACGGAGTATTTCTTGTCGGTATGTCGGTCGGGTTCCGTCCGACAGCCGAACCCTCCACCCAACAGATTGTGTCGCGTGTAGTGCTAATCGCCCGACAAAGTTCAACTTCAGTCACTGCGCGCGGCATTAGATACTGTTCTAATGTACACTCTTTGACATAAAACTTGACCGGCGGCCGGCCGCTTCAGAGGCTAAGTCCGCGCCGATCGCGACATGGGACAATAAAACTGGCCACCTCGCTATTTCTCTAAGTCCGGTAAGCTGCACAATCTGGCAACACTGTAGACTGCGGCACTTCCTGGAGGAAAACTTGTCCCATGATGGAGAAACTATAGGCTGATTGCACCTGTGGTCTAGCGGTAGCGTGCGTTGTTTCTGTTCATAATGTCAGTGGATCGAGAGCAGCTGGCATAAAATATTTTTATAGCCTCTTCTGCCTGAATACTGAACACGTGAATGTAATAGTAGTGCAGATTCAATCTATTTCGCTTTCTGACACACCGATATCAAAATTTTGTCCAGTAACCATTTTGCGGCAGATTTCCTGCAGACTGTCCTCCTCTGGACGCCGTAATCGGCAAAGCTCCGGGATCCACTTGCTGGCTACCGGCAGTGGCCGTGGCGACAGCTGCGGCGTTGCACTCCGAAAGCGCCTGCTACCGCTCATCGCTTCTGATGATTTAAAACGCTTTATTATTAAATGTTGCTCCACAGATAATGTCTACGATTTCCATTCACACTCAAAAGAACGGAGACAGACGCCGTGATTAGTAAACGGGTATTATATTACATTAATCGGTGAGAGCGGAGTAAGGCCCCAAAATTAAGTTTATAGACTGGGACGAAATTAAACCACGTCATTACATTCGATCAATTAATAACTGCTTCATACCTCGTTTCTTTTCCTTTCAAAGTCAATTATTTGTGCAACTTTTGGCCAATATTCGGATGTTTTCGTCAAGCCAGAGTGAGCGTCTGTGGTGTAAAGTGTATTACAGTCTTGTTTCATTCCTTATGGTAAGTCTATGTGATAAATTGTGTGAATACCTTGCAACGCATGCTCTGTAGCAGTGCAGGAACACTGCACATTTGGTGTTCCATATATGGTTTCATGAACTATTTAACGTTGATCGGAAGTGATATATGACGAACAAAGCTCAAATTCGTATCGTTGACAGTCAATTTGAATCTTTTCAGGAACCATTTTACAGTGAAGCATCTTGGCATTCGGAAAGCAGACATCCATGATATTAACATAATTTACTAAGTTGAAATTGCACGAAGATTGATGTGTAAAGGCATTGTTCAGATTTCGTATAAGGAATTTTTACTAGCAGTTTGCAACTCCATTAATTAAAATTGAAAAGTTGTACTCAGCAGCTTTCATCGAGATTGGAACTGCAATCTCATATAGCCCAAGCATCGTAGCACACAAGGGAACCATTTTTTTTTTTTTCCCCACTGAGCTAACGACACACTGCCGGCAACAAGCTCACGATAGTCATTGCGATATTGCCTGAGCCTCAAAACGCAACCTTAAACCCACAAACAGGTGTTATGTATGTGAAGAACGCCGTTCTTGGAGTCCAGAAATTAAATACACTTTATAGGTGTCTCATCTTACAGTGAATTATATCGTATGAGTCTTCGATGTGGAAAACGAATGTCAAGTGAATTTAGCGAAGTAATGCCGGGCTACACCCGGAAGTAAATGCTCTATCACAGTGTTGACAAATACTTGCTACGACGGTGCCAATTCTCGCCTCTCTTACGAGGCAGCTCTTCAGCGAAATGCTTGCCGTGATTCTCCGATACGGTTCTTCAGAGGGGAGACGCGCGTGCACGTTCGGTTTTCCTGCGGCGTTCTCCCCTGATGGTTTCTGACGTCGCCTTGTGGGCTATGTATACATTTGAGGCTTTCAATCATCATTAATCCAGAATGATACACGTTTCACCCTCCGGCGTGGAAGAAGGCTGTTGACGCTGACATATCATTTCAACGTTGGGAAAGCAAAACGGATGGTTCAGTGTTCCTCGTTCAGCGTAAAGCATGTGAGATAATTTTCCGTAACGTTCGTAATCACCTCAAAATTCAATCGAAGTAAAAATACATCGGAAGCGTATTTGAACGGAATATAATGTAAGATATTAAACGCTTTGCTCCTCGATGTCGAATGTATCCACGTGCAATCTTTTGCAGCAACGTATAGAATGTCATGATTACCACGACAATGAAGAAATATGTTGGTAGGGATGGAAGCAAGAAGAGACTCAGTCAACAAATATTCGATTCCTCATGGCATTCATTTCATTTGACACGTAAGAAGAGGTAAAACGGGATATTACTTTCGTTAACGCGAAAGATATACCAGACATATGGATAACGAGAAAGTATGCGTCTTCATACGTTTCCTCCTTGAAATCTGTATGCTCTATTATATACTAAGTAGCTTGATTATTGTTTCTGTAATGTTACGTTCTTGTTTGGCCCTTAAAGATGAACAGGTTCCAAATGCGTGTCTCTGCATGAAAGTAGTTGTTTGAACCCTTCCTGTATTGTTTGTGTTTTTTGCTTGGAATTCATGAAGCAGACCACTGTGCCTTCTCCCCTCGAGGGTTAGGTCTCAAAACTGAACCGTTTTTTATCCAATGGCATAATTTATTCAGACAACATCAGCACAAGACTATCAAACAAAGATATCCATTTACAGTTGCAACACTCTAACCAGCAGCTGACCGAAGGGTAATCCACGGTCATGGTCCGAAATAAGCAGCTCTCTGCTACTGTGGCAAAGTCCGTACTACATTTTCGATTCCGCAGCACCTGTTTATCTGGTAACGCTGTGTTAAAACAACAGGAATAGTTGCAGAGTTGTGCCAGTATATCTGTCCTCCATTGTCAACTTTATGTATCTCTTTTCTCCTGTAGCGTTGATCACGAGAAGTAGAAGTAAATGAGTGTATTTTGCATAACGTAACATTCAGTATTCCCTTCTTTCATAGCCACTCTTCATGTGCATCGATAGCAAATAGGGATGTGAAAACTCTTGCGAGTGAGAGAATGACAATAATAATCGTAACAAGAACAAGCAAATGATGAATGAAGTTTATTGCAATGCAGAACGAGAATGGCTGTGAAAATAAAAATCTATAAAAATAGGTTGATCATTGAGTTGGCACAATGCAAAATCTTCTTAGCATTTTGTTACTGAATTTAGTTCTGGATGTTTGCAGAAAAAAAGGAAAAGTCGATACTTCTCGCTAGTGTAATATAATGTGAACCTTAGAACACGACTCAAGCAGGTCTCCAAGTAGCTACCAAGGCAGTGCTGCAGTCTGTTCCCTGACACTGCTCTGATGACGGTTAATGCAGATAGTTCCGATTGTGAAATACAAAACGTATTGCAGGTTACTTGTTAGGATCGTAACATTAAATTTGCTATGTAGATGGCACATGAACGTGACGACTATCCAGATTACTTATCAATATAAAAAGACAATATTATTTGAATGGAGCAGGATTACTCAACATGAATTTTGAAATTGAGTTACTGACCGCACAGGTGCTAAACGTCGTCAAGAGTATACCAAGTCCCAATCGCACTAACAGTATGAAGCTCGCGGCTTTCACATTGCTATCTGCACCCTACTCCAGAGAGCCCTCGGAGGAGCTGCACTAAGTTGCCGATGTAATGGAAGACCTTCAAACCGATAACAGATCACATATTGAAAAATACAAGCGAATTCTCTTGCAGCTTAAGCTTATTGTAACTAATCTGAAATGATTGGAGAGCAACATTGTCCTATTCAAAAAAAGTAAAATGTTACACATTGTTGACGTCAAACGGACATTATATACGTCCCGTCTTGTGTCCTACTCATCTATAATATCCGGTGTACTATCAAAATGATTATATATAATGGATGCTAATGTAATGCATCGATACCAGATGGTGGGTTCACAACACTATTGATGCGAAAATAAAAAAGCAGTTCGCAAAAGCGCAGCTGTACTTTTTCGTACGTTTTCACCTCCAGATCTACCACAGATAATGTATACTGACAAACTTAGTCATTGTCCCTGTAGTTTTTTCCCTCTTGTTTCAGACCAAGTTGATTAAAAAAAGTACAAATTCGTGACTCTTACAGATGCTTCGAATCTGTTCAGTAATTTTGTCAGTAATTTTGATGTGACTTAAGATCAGTTAGGTCTACGATCATGGCAACCTCTGCGAACTTGTTAGGACACACTTACATGTGACAGGTATCACCTGATTTAAAATTTACTGAAAGGAATTGATACATCGTTTGCAGCAAACCTGGAACAGCTTTCGGAGGCAACTACCATTTTATAAAGTCACTACAACTACGCTGCCAAGGAATTCCAGCATAAACACTCTCATTGCCACAATCGCGGCTGCAGTATATAACTGATAAACTCGCAAAATGAAAGATGAGACAAGGGGTAGCTTCTGCATGAAATGACCTTGTATTCACAAAATATTCAGAATATTTCATAGAGAAGACAAGAAAACGTCAGGCGAATTTAGCAGAATAAATCTGTCCCACAGCTGCAAATCATTGTTATGCCTACAGGATTGCCAAGTGATGCCTACAACGTTGCAGTCAGGACCACGCTGACAGCAAGAAGAACGTGTTTTCGTAGCCTGAATATTTCATGATAGGATCCAGACATCCAATCTGTCGCGAGAGATTCTGCTCTCCAAATTTTTGGCCATGTGCCTACAATTTAGTAATAACCCTCTGATGGCTATTCCCATTGATGTGATTCGGATGACGAGAAAGCCCTGCTATGGGTTATCTATATGTTTACTGAAAGCAAGCGACATTACATAATAGCAGGAAGCCTGTCATATACTTTCAGATAATGTTTCCTGAACCTCAGACATATATCATTTTAGCATCCTTACCCCATCAAAAAGGATTTCTTGTTATTGCATTTGACATACAAGTTACAACTGAAGGCCTCAGGTGTCTTGCTTCCCACATAGCAAACAATGGTTACCACTCTCACTGTCGCATGTCATACCCTAATTCCTTCAGCATCATCTGGTTTAGTTTCGACTACAGTTCGTTATCCTTAGAAATATGTCCATATTTCAAAAAGTATAAGTATCATCTCTATGTAATGTTCACTGCGGGGTTACTCAAGAAGCTTTTCGAATAGAAGCGAAAATCGCTTAGCGGATGAGAACTTTACTTCGTGGTACACCTCAGAACGAAAGAAACAAAATAACAGGAAGAGCAGCAGGCTCTTCATACTGAGCGTGGGCACTGTCAACGCAGCGCCCTTAATTTGGCCAAATTTCTCCGAATTTACTTCCCGATAACCCAAAGGCGCTGTCACTACAAAAATATCAGCATATTCACACAGGAATTACTATCCACATGTAATTGCTAGAATACCTTGCTACGTCAGGTATCAGGTATGTGTTATCAGACGCTCGATCTGAGCTGTTAATTTTTATTGAATCAACCTGCTGTGTTAAGGAAATTGATCAGAGTAACTGAATGAGTTTATTATTTTGGTATAATGTATGAAAACCCACTTTTCCCACTTATCGTATCCTAAATATACGTCGACTGGGTTGAGAGGACGGTCGGCGAGGCCGTGCGGTTCTAGGCGCTTCAGTCTGGAACCGCGTGACCGCTACGGTCGCAGGTTCGAATCCTGCCTCGGGCATGGATGTGTGTGATGTCCTTAGGTTAGTTAGGTGTAAGTAGTTCTAGGTTCTAGGGGACTGGTGACCTGAGAAGTTACGTCCCATAGTGCTCAGAGCCATTTGAACCATTTGTGAGTGCTCGGAACCATTAGTTTATAAGTAGGAATGTGTTGATTTACCATAATTTTTTAGTAATGGTCAATTTCAATTCATGATTTTGGTTAGTTTGTATCAAAATCTGATCTGGAAGTGCAGGAACATATTAACTCGTGGCTTCAACTAATCGAGCTGCTACGAGAAATTCATGGTAGAAAGTAATGTTCTTAATTTTGATCTGAAAAAATTAATTTTCAAAGAAGCCATTTGTAGCTTGCATGTGTTTCAATTTGTATTTTGACGGGTTTCTGAAATTCATGGATGAAGGAAAGGTTGCTAATTTAATATGAAAGAATAAGAAGTCACGTTTTGTGAAATGAGTCAGTAGAAATTTACGTGTGAAGCTGATTTTTAGAACAACAGGATTTGAAAGATACGTGGGAATCAGTGAGACCGGTTTCCTGAATTAAATAAAGGGGAACCAGCATAACAATAATTCGTGTAGCCATGCTATGCAATCTATACACGAACTGTAAGTATTGTGAAAAGTTCTGTGTGTGTATTTATGTATCTTTTGGAAGGGAGGTTTTGGATGGTATATTATTTAATGGTCTCGAGATATTATTAGGAAATCAGTCTAAGTAACTTGTGGAGGTTTTTTTTTCAGTTGGAATAACGTGCCGCGCACGAATATGAGCGGAACGTACATTTCAGAATCGCGACCGCGCGAACTTTCCAACCACGCGAGACTTAGTTAACATCGAGGCACATCGATAAGTGAGAGGTGTTTTTGGGATGAGACAGTGATTGAAGAAGTTACAGAATTTTTCTAGAACTAGTCCGCGTTGAGATACGATCATTGCTTTGTCCAATGGTAATAAGAGTGATAGTGTGTGGCTGTGACATTATGAATCAAGCATTGTGGGCTATCCTTCGTTCCTTCCCGTAGGTGAGACAATGGTTATCTTCGTAAGAAACCATAGGAAGTAGAAATATCTTTATATGAGCTGTTACAAGATCATCTGTTAGGGAATTTAATCCTGTATGTTACTGGTAATACCGTTATTATGTTTTGAGAGATGAAAGTAAGACAGAATGAAACGAAATAGATTGTAGAACGGAGGAGGAGTTAGAATGAGACTTTCACTCTGCAGCGGAGTGTACGCTGATATGAAACTTCCTGGCAGATTAAAACTGTGTGCCCGACCGAGACTCGAACTCGGGACCTTTGCCTTCCGCAGGCAAGTGCTCTACCAACTGAGCTACCGAAGCACGACTCACGTCCGGTACTCACAGCTTTACTTCTGCCAGTACCTCGTCTCCTACCTTCCAAACTTTACAAAAGCTCTCCTGCGAAACCTTGCAGAACTAGCACTCCTGAAAGAAAGGATATAGCGGAGACATGGCTTAGCCACAGCCTGGGGGATGTTTCCAGAATGAGACTTTCACTCTGCAGCGGAGTGTACGCTGATATGAAACTTCCTGGCAGATTAAAACTGTGTGCCCGACCGAGACTCGAACTCGGGACCTTTGCCTTTCGCGGGCAAGTGCTCTACCAAGTGCTCTAGGCAAAGGTCCCGAGTTCGAGTCTCGGTCGGGCACACAGTTTTAATCTGCCAGGAAGTTTCATATCAGCGTACACTCCGCTGCAGAGTGAAAGTCTCATTCTGGATACATCCCCCAGGCTGTGGCTAAGCCATGTCTCCGCTATATCCTTTCTTTCAGGAGTGCTAGTTCTGCAAGGTTTCGCAGGAGAGCTTCTGTAAAGTTTGGAAGGTAGGAGACGAGGTACTGGCAGAAGTAAAGCTGTGAGTACCGGACGTGAGTCGTGCTTCGGTAGCTCAGTTGGTAGAGCACTTGCCCGCGATAGGCAAAGGTCCCGAGTTCGAGTCTCGGTCGGGCACACAGTTTTAATCTGCCAGGAAGTTTCATATCGGAGGAGGAGTTGTTATGCAGGTCCAGTTACGATTCCGGTTACTTACGCTTTTTCTTTAAACACCGTCAGGTGATTAACAGTGTACCAAATTTGGGGTTAATACTACAAAATCAAACATTTATCCGTTGTGCATACATTTGTTTATTTATTTCCTTGAGTAAAGAATTTAATTAGTAGTTGCTATGTGGAAGAATCACGCAGTGACACATTTAATGAGAATACACAGGGACCATTTAGCTTTAGTAGGTTTCCGGAACACTTTAGGACCACGCAACTGGTTTGACCTTTATTTTTCTTTCAGTACCCTACCCATCCTCCCTCGTTTTCTATAATTGCTCGAAGGCGTCTGGGAAGTGATAAGGCTAAATTCCTCGAGAGGTTGAGATGATCGTTGATCTCCCACCATGTATTCTCTATATTTTCCCACAGAGTTTCCGAATTCCTTGACCCAGGTGGTAACGACCTCGTAACCTCCGCCCACATATTTTCAATGGGGTTGAGGTCTGGTGATTTTGGCACGAAAGGAAGAAGTTTTATTCTCTGCTGATCTTGGAACCAGTTCTGGACTGCTAGGCTATTATGAATTGGGCTATGATCCTGTAAAGAAATGATCATCCATTAATTTCGAAATTCAGTACTTCTAATACTATGAATACTTAATTTCCATACTGTGAAAAAATTCGACAACTGCAATGGCTGTGTAGTCTAAGCTACAGGTCTATAAATCATTCGGAGGATTCCACAGTCCAAAATACTTTGCTGATAGCTGTTGACAAAAACCTATGCTGACAAGGGGAGGGTGCTGGGACGGAGATCAGGATACAGAGCGAATGGTAATACAGTTTAAGGCGCCAGTTATAACACACAGGTAGGCCTTCTTTCGGAATATGGTTCAAATGGCTCTGAGCACTATGGGACTTAATATCTGAGGTCATCAGTCCCCTAGAACTTAGAACTACTTAAACCTAACGAACCTAAGGACACCACACACATCCATGCCCGAGGCAGGATTCGAACCTGCGACCGTAGCAGTCGCGCGGTTCCAGACTGAAGCGCCTAGAACCGCGAGACCACTCCTATGCTTTGGTAATGATGAGGTCGAGTGTAGGTTGTTCAATACAGTGCAGCAGTCTGTTGAACTGTTAGACTCGTTGCATGGTTGTAAAGCTAATCTGCTTCGCTTATTCAAAACGATTGATTGCCTTCACTATAGAATTCTTTCTTCTGTACATCCACTGTCAAAGATATATAGAAGAAAAAAATCTGTTTTATAGTGAGATATTCTCTACGGACTTTACACGTGCTCGTTCGCTCAATGTGTTGCATTTACGGAAGGCGGCCGTGGCCGCTGACGTCACCTGTTCACACCTCGTGCCAACGCGGCCCCGCGCTCGGAGTAAACGCCTGCAGTTGAGGTAAATGGCTGATTTCAGGAATGTTAATAAAATAATCTTCCCTTCATATTAGTGAGAACTAAATATCACTACGAGTACGTATCTTTATGTAATGCTCATTGCTCAAGAACAATTCGTGTATGCAACGTTGCTGTTATGACTAAGATCAAGAAATCTGCAAATCGTAACCCAATTCATATATTTGCATGCACCTACGGAATATTAAACATGAAAACAGTTTGTTTCTTTGTCATATAATTTTTAATCAAGGCAATGCGGGCAGTTGCCAGCTGATATCAAAACTGAATGTAAAGGATGAATAATGAAAAAGATATACAAGAAACAAATCTCGAACCCATGAACAACTGTGTACTATCCTGGAAACGTGCTGATCCGGCTATCACACAATTTCAAAGGATGAGAAAACCATCCTGTCCACTTTTCGGGGACGATATTTCCTGACAGAAAGCACACTAGGGTGAGCGGCTTTAGGTTGAGACACAAGGAACCTCAAACTACGTCACCAGTACGTTCACTCTCCGATTCCTAGCCCCGTCACCACGCACTTCCAATGTCAAAGTGGCTGGCAGAAACCAGCGCGAACGACCTGGGATTTGGTGATACAGGCCTCGTCTCTCCTGTTTGGCAGATGTGTTATCATTCACCCATGCCAGGAGGTGAGGAAATGCACTTACGAAGACGTTGAACACATTTTAATTTTACATGTGGGCTTTACTGCGCAGTTATATTCTAAGTTACGAGAAGTGACCTGGAGAAAAAGAGTGTATACCTTGGGGGAAATGTTATAGATCATGACTGTAATGTTAGTAAAGTACTGTAAAGTATATTTTATCTCATGCTTAACTTTAAGAGAAAAATCAGTCAAGGCAGTCAACAGTGAAAAGTACAGCATGCCTCCAAGAAACGTACGAATATCGTACTATTTTAATAAAAGGAAATATAGATCGGTTTATTGGGGCAGGCCAATTCGGGAACAAAGTATGAACAACCAAATCAGTTACAGGTTCGTATGTGCTGCTAGTTAAAAGAGAAGAAATGAACCGATAAAGAAATAATGCCTTCATTGATTTAGGAATGGTTCGAAATGGAAGGTATAATTTTACTATTATAAAAAACTGGCCTGGATTGAGTTGATTAGCTCAATAATCAATACAAATGGAATAAAATGGGAATATGACGTCTGGAAATGAGTAAGCGAGGACGTCCTTTGTCTACATATCTGCTTCGAATATAGGGTATTAAAAACAAGAAATCCATATTTCGAGAGCTGATAGGATGGACAGAAATAAGACAAACATATTCAGTAAACAAGAGCAATGAGTCTGAAATGATTATCTTAAGAGCAATGAGCACTTCCTCACCTTTACCACTGTGAAAAACATCTGTCTTTCTACTTAAAACACTTTTCTTGTACAGAAGAAGTGCGTGTAGCTCTTACGATATGCAGTTTGTCTTGTTTTAGTCCATACTACCGACTCGCAAAGTATGGAAAACCACTTTCCTTAACACCGTGTATATATATTACAGAAGCAATACAAACAACGGAACAGTTAACATTAAAAGTTAAATTCAATTGTGAAAAGATACGCTGCACCACATTTGTTAACAATTTCCTAATCATTCCAGATTTAGAAACAAAATGAACAACATTTTGCAGGTATTACCCGAAAATCGAGAAGATAATAACACTGGAATGTAAGAACAACCACCAATGGTAATGGCAATGAGAAAAAGTAATAAACATAGGAACACAGCAATAAAAACTGATGGCATTAAAAGTATAGCACTTCAGCCACGCCAGGACCAGAATGAGAGAGAAATAGATGCTTAACAAAAGTAAAGCGAATAAAAGTGCTAGCAAACCATTTATGTTTACGAATAATATTCTTTCAAGTAAACATACAAGTGATAGAAACATAGAAACACACTGCAAAATGGACGATGTGGAGTACTCTTTTCTTTGGAAGTGAAAGACTGAATCTGAAAAAATAAAGTATAATCCGCCTACAGGTAACAGGATACTGAATGTTGTGGAAAATGACCAAAGCAAGGTAGACGGAGATAGAAACGAATCGCAGAGTCGTGTAAGAAGTAACTGTGGAGAGAAGCCTAAGAAGAGAAAAGGTAAGTAGGAAAATTTATGTATATCAGTTTTTTATACACGGCGTCTTCCTTACACATACAATTATCGAACGAGGCACTAAGAAAGAGACTAAGATGATGCCCGGGAAAGCTATATTTCACGGCCATCAATATCAAAGCAAGGTGGAGATATCAAAATTATACGTCGGACAAAGTAGATTAGTCGCTTCGATAAGAAGTAGAGCCTATCAAAGTAATGAATAAATCGTAGGAGAAACCGGAAATACTCTTAATTGTTCCACACGTCCACTGTTCACACCTGCAGAAGATATATTTCACCGTCTGGGTACAGCATTTCAGCACTCGGCTTCATAATGGCATTCAGTATGTTAATGTAGGCCTCTCCGTTGAGAATTCCTTCTATTCTCCAGAGAGGACCTGCCCCATGAGCCGAAATATAGCCCCATACAGCTACAGAGAACCGTCCACTTCTTTGTCTTTCGTTAATATACATTGGCTGGAAGCGTTGTCCTCGTGGGCGGTATACCTAACGCAAAAAACATTTGCGTGTTAATGCAAATATTCACAAATTCTGGGGTTACAATTGCTTATCAGATGAGGGATGAACTACTAAAATCATGATATAGGGAACTGTTTATATTTATTATTTTGTGCTTACTACAAATGTAATGTCACTAACAGCATAAACTAATAACTTTATAGAGAAAATTTCGTGTCTCACCTGAACAGGGGCGTCGCTACAGGAAGAAAATATTTTTTCATCCGAAAAGATGACTCTGCTCCAGTCAAAGTCGATATGTTGTGCGGCAAAAGCCATGCGGTCAATCCTCTGATAGTCGGTCAATGACTGCTTTACAGCAGCTCTCCGACAATATAATCCGGCGTCTTTCAGTCTCCTCGCAACAGTCTTTCCGCTGCCGGGAAACTGAGATAGCTCTTTCAGGCCACGGCAACTGAGGAATGGATTAGCACGTATATTCTCCAAAACACGATGATCATCTGCTGCAGTAGACACACGGCGCCGGCCACTTCCTCTTTTCCGCCCTATATAGCCCCTTTCCTGGTAGTCTTTCCACCAGCGTCTAGCTGTTCTTGCCGGTACTCCACACTTTTCTCCAGCTTCTGATGCCGAGTAGTTGCCATGCTCAATCAGTGCAACCACGCGCACCCTACTCTCTCGATTCCACTGCGACTGCATTGCGACTGTCGCCCTTGTGACGTTACCATGCGTTTTATAGAGAGAACCATTTACAATTCAGTGGAGAAACAACGACTGACAAAATAAAAGAATATTTTTTTCAGTTATCTGACACACAAAAATATAAACTTCGTTAAAATGCTTTGTCGTTTCTTTCTTAACAGTGATTCTTGACAATCATTAGGCAAAATATTAAACGATGCTGTTGTTCATTTAAGTCAGCCCACAAATAAGCAATGAAAGATAAATTAAGGTTTCTGTCCCACTTATAATATCCATGTAATCTATTTGACTTATTACTTGAGTAACATGTTGAAAAAACACTGCGCCCTCTTGACACTGCCACTCGCAGCATGTGACGTCATGAGCAGTGGGCCCAGACACGTGGTGTTTGTGTTGACGAAACAGGAACGCTGCTGCAGCCACCGTGGTGTGAAAATAGCAGTCGGTCTTGACCATGATCACATCACTCGACTACCCAGAAACTGACTCCCATTCTCAAATCCAACGAAACTAGTGAAATCTGCGTTACGCGACTTTTCATCATGACAAAAACACCCTTCCCATACGCTACCAGACTCGAAAGCATTCAGTAAATGAATTTTTCGAAATGTATATAAATCACTTCTGTATCTTGTGACGTAAAACATGGGCATTGATACTGCCCACAGTGCTGCTGCCAGCAGGCCCTTCTTCAGAAGTGGTCTTTTGTATTTTCGAATCGCTGCTCAATTTGATGCTCTAAAGCAAGCCAGAGCTTTATGGGTATCTAACTTACGGTGTGACTAACACACGATATAACGCTTTAGGAATTATCTGAGGCCGGAAACAATGAAAAAATGTGCGTCATCAAGGAATGGGCTGAAATTAAAATCAGTGATGGTCGCAAGCGAAACGTTACCTAACGTGACCAGGTATTCTATCAATTACACGTCGGAAGGAGCTCCCATATGAGTACACTGATGCTTTTGTATCAAGATCACATTTTGTTCTATCAGGAACTAAATTCGATTGAAACTGGTCCAACTTCACGGCACTACATCAAACCCTCCGGACGCTCGCTATGGTCAACTTGCTCCTCTTAATATTATTTTGTTTCACTCGGTCTGGAGTGTGCTGCAAATTGAAAGGCTCGTTCAGCGGTTCTGAGCACTTTTATAAGCACAATTTTTTGATTGCATCACGGTAAACATTGCATGTAGATGTTATTTCTCTTTCCTTGATGTATAGCCTTTAATAAAAGGGTAATGAGCAGCAGTAAAATTACGTAAGGCTATGCAGAATGTATTAGGTCAGGAAATGAGACGGTGGTAGTCGTAGGCGTGGTTTCCCATGTGGGCAGCAAAATAACTGCTGCGCAGAAGTAAGAAGGATATGAAATGTTGTCTGGAAATAGAAACAATAGCTTTATTGAAAAATAAAATCTGCTACATCCAAAAATGAATTCAAATATCAAGGCGTATACTCCGAAAGTATTTCTCTCCGTTTCTGCTGTTATTTGATGATGTAGGTAAGCACGAACAGTGGTAATACATGGGCTTTAACCATGATACGAGTCACAGACGTGGGAATATTACTCAAAGGGTTAACAATTAGGTTTTCTGCTCTTTTTAGACATGTAGGCATACCGCCATACCTGTCATTCGGACTGCAATGCATCCGCATTCGTTCGTGAAGAATTCCTGCTAAGGAAACGGAATCTTCTTGCCACTAACGTAGTCAAGGACTCACAACGTCGTACACCTTTGTTGGCAACTGTGTTAGTATGAGAATGATTTGCGGTTGTGGGGCTACATTGTATCTGCTACATCCATTTAATATTTTCTTGTCATCTCGATCAAGTATTGTCAATAATTATCACAGAGGGAGTGGTTTTGAGTTAGGAAACGTATTTCAGTTCAAAATGGTCGCTTCATGCGAAAGGTGGTCGTACTCTTCATGTTTCACGTTGGGAGCTGTATACGTCAGCTACGATTATGGTAAGGGCAGTATTTACTACTGTGCGAACAAGGCACTGCTGCAGTAAAGTGCTCAAATTGTGTAACCACAGCTGCTTTTTTTTTCATTAGTTCCAGTTGTTCTGCAGAAGCTTGATCTTATCAATTCCTTCCGCTAGTGCTCTTTTTTAAGTTCTAATGACTAAAGGACCAAACTGCTAGGGTCAACAGTCCCTAGACGTAGAAACTACTTACACTAACTTTAACTTATTCGAAGGACAACACACACATTCATGCCCGGGGGAGGACCCGAACCTCCGGCAGAAGCGGCCGTGAAATCTGTGACACGTCGCACTCGACCGCGCGGCCACACCGCGCGGCAACTACTATTCTAAAGGTCAAAACTGAGAGACTATTCTTAGCCCTCCGTATCGTATGTGTTTCGAAAGCCTCTCAGGATTTGCGACAGTAGTATTCTTCGCGAATGCCAATCTACAACAACAACCAAACAAGCCTAAGTCCCTGAAGAGACTAGAATTATCTGTCAGGGACCCGAATTTGTGTTGTTTACATCATCTCGGTGTCAAACAAGACGGTAACAGTCACTGAAGCAATACACGAGGTTATTATTGATGTGCCCGCAGCTCGTGGTCGTGCGGTAGCGTTCTCGCTACCCGCGCCCGGGTTCCCGGGTTCGATTCCCGGCGGGGTCAGGGATTTTCTCTGCCTCGTGATGGCTGGGTGTTGTGTGATGTCCTTAGGTTAGTTAGGTTTAAGTAGTTCTAAGTTCTAGGGGACTGATGACCTTAGAAGTTAAGTCCCATAGTGCTCAGAGCCATTTGAACCATTTGAACTATTTAACACAAAATGACATTAAAAATTTAAGTTATTCACAAGCAGCTAGTTGAGAATATGTATTAACATTAAATGACACGACGAACCGTCTTGTTCTGCATTTGGATTCAAACCCAGCTCATGCAGACTAAGCAAAGATTTCGTGACTGACGGACACTAACAGTCATTCCTGATTAGGCATACAGAGAGTGATATACCTCGATTTTAGACAGTATCAGTTAGCAAATATCAACTTTAAATTGCATAACGCAAACATTTTTAACAGACGCGAATTCCTACCCAGCATCTATTGTCCCTGTTAACGGACGACGAGAGATGTTAAATATTGCTTCTTCACAAGTAACTTACTTGAAATGCCGTGAGGTAAAGCTGTGTGTTGGACACGGATTCGAACCCGGAACCTAATCGGATTGCTATCGAAGCACAGTCAAATGTGACATATCGGAATTTTGCGGCAGTAGCTAGATGTTTTAACTGAAATGACGAGACGAAACATTAATTTTTTCCTTCCCAGGACTCCAACCCGGCACCTATCGCTGTTATATTCTAGAGAAAACGAACGTTAAATATAGGTTTGTTGCACCAGCAGTGACATGTGAGCATGTTTGAATTGAAATAATATGACGAAGAGTTCAGCGCTCACTGGGAATAGAGCCCCACACATATCGTTGTTGACTACACACAAAGAGAAGTCAGCTACCGAATTGTTCTCCACCAGCTGCTCAGAATAGCATCTTGAACTTACAGTCATCTCGCAAATAGTTCTGTGTCTCACTGGGAGTTAAAAACGTCAGATATCGTTAGTGTTGACAGCGAATGAAAATACATTAAAAATCAAAATTATTATCCACCAGCAGATAGGTGTTCTCATGATAGAGCTTGATAATACATAATTAAATCTTTAGTGCCGGGCCAGGATTCGATCCCATTCACGCGTAATATGTGAAGGTGTTGAGGAATCTGCAGTTTTGGACAAACAACAAATTGTAGCCGAGCTGTATTGCCACGAAGGGATCAAATTCCGCGTTAAGGGCGGTCTGAGTTGCATTCCCAGTTCAGAACCAATTTTATCGACATACAGAAGCTCAAATAAAAGATGGAATAAGTGTCCTGTGACCATACATAGCGTTTGTGTCGTCACTTGAAATAAATAACTAGTATAAGAAAGGTTGCTGGTGATAGAGTTTCTACATGTCGCCACTCCAGACTTTATTGTGGTTCAACCTACCGTCTACTTGGTAAAGAAGGAATATCATCTTTAATGTGAATTTTCAGACCACGCAGCCATTATATCTCACTTGGTGTAGCCAAGAGAGAATGGAATCTGTCTCTCCCTATCTAAAATCATTGACAGAAGTGGGAATCGAACCCAGACCATAGGTATAACAACCTACCATCCGTCCAACAGACCACGAAATCCCCTTCTCTGCGAGTCATTTTTCTATCGTAACGCAGTTGCGCCACACTGGATGAGAATTCTGACACACAGGCTCCCTGTAGTAATTTGCAGCATGTTCAGTAAATTCATTTACCTGGTTGACCGAATCACCATGAACTAGCTGCCTCGGCTACCCAGTGCATACATTCGACTATTTTGTAATCACAGAAATAAAATCACGTAACTGCCACCTACACACAACTGCCAACAGTGTAGGATGCAGAAGTTTAAATAGGAAGTGTTCCTTTCCACTTGAGCTATTCTATTGCGCTATCTGTTACTAGAAAACGTCGCTCAGTCCAAAAGAAAAGCTGTAACTGTTTGTCTCTCAGAAGTCAAGACCTGGCCATATGCATAATCTCACAGTGCTGTGGAATCCAAAAGTTCTGGAGGAATAGTTGCCGAGCTCTGGAGCTGTTGTAGCTACGTGTCAGCTTGTAGCATAGATAAGATGTCGCGAGTTCGAATACATTCAGTGCCACATTTAATAAAACGCAATTCTGCTCTCTGCTGAAGTTATCAATCTAATGGAACTTTGAACTTAATTCCCTTCACTTCTCAACCCAAAGTAGTCGCATGTGGAAAAAGGACTAACTACTGTGACATTTTGTTCTGTTCAGGTTTAATAGACAGCAGGCAGCAGATGCATCTCGAAGATGTGTAGGGAGAGCGCATCGTGCCATAATATGTCAGAAAAGTATTTTCTACATTAGCTGTCGTGTGGTAGTGATATTTTATTCTTCTTCAAACTTTGACAGCTTTAACTCAGAACAAGTTTTCTACATGCATGTAATCAATAAACTGCATGTGCATTGTCAGACTGTCATAGGTAACATCAGAGAATTCGCATATATCGTTGATGATTAATTTCTCTCTCATGTTTACTATTGTTTTAACAACACTAAAGGAAACCTTACGAAAATTGTGCACTGTATTATAAGAAATGAAATAAAACTAACCATGATAACCTTACGACGAAAGTATCTGTACACAAGCATGCCTCTATCGACACGAATTAGTAAAATACTACTCACTTAGATTTTGATTGGGTCTGTGTTTAATTGGTATGCTGTGTCATACTCAAGAGGTATGCAAATGTGGCATTTCATAAATATAGTTACGTATTCCTAGAAACCCAAAATTCGCTTGTCAGCAGCGGAAAGAGGCGTTACCTGTTGTGCAGCATTGTAAGTTTTTCAACATTGCACTATGAGCTGAAAGCGTTTTCTTGCGATTTCCTTATTGATGTTTGCTCTGACTGCTTGTAGCTCTTTCACAGAAGGGATAAAAACGTTACAGTCAGTGAAATTGGAACTGCGAACCGTAACAGACGCTGTTTCACAGGTCAGCACGTTACCACAGAGCTGGCGAGGAGGTACGGGTCTCAGCTTCCTATTTCGAGGGCAATAGTAACTAGAACTCGTAAACCGCTATTTAAAGGTCGAGATTAGTTGCGATTTCCACCTGCAACGACTTTCCTGGGCTGAAAACCGTAAATTTTCAATCTTTTGTTACCCTTCAAGCGATAATAACTCAGATTATTCAATGGAAATGACAGGTAAAATCAAGTGAACTTTGAGGCTTAATTCTGTGCACACCAGGAAGTAACTCGTCGATCACCGAGTTGCCAAACATACGTTTCCTTGTTGCCAAATCTCAGTTACAGTACCAGCAGGAAGAAGACGAACCGATGTGATCCTACAGCGGTCTGGGAAGTGACCATAGCTGGTGTCTCCAAGTCGCGGCTGCTACGGCCTGGAATACGTAATGCGTCTGATTCGCTTTCTGTAACTAGGTTTAGGGACTGGAGCGTAGTTACTAATAATACTCAGAACTGACTGCAAACTGAGCATCATAAATCAGTAACTCTCATTGTTGTTTTTATATTTCTTTCGTAAGTGTACTCAAAACTAAGAAAGTCATTCACAGGCGTTTTCGTGCCTCGCCGATAGTCGAGCACAACAAACAAATAATAATAAAAAAAGAATGTGTGTGTGTGTGTGTGTGTGTGTGTTTGTGTGTGCGTGTGTGTGTGTGTGTGTGTGTGGGAGAGAGAGAGAGAGAGAGAGAGAGAGAGAGAGAGAGAGAGAGAGAGAGAGAGGGAGGGAAATAAAAAGCAATGAGAGAGAGTGTAAAAAATTGTTGTAAAGAAATTGAATCATGGTATTTAAAGAACTTTTTCATTAAAATGACACGTTCCACATCATTACGAAATGTCGTATTCATGATCTATTGAACAAGAGGTAATCTAATGTAATCTAATCTAATCTAATCTAATCACATCATATTGATGATTAGCCATGAAGAGTCATGAATTACCGAAAGTTTTGCCAATACCAGTAACCAAATCTAAACTTGAAAATAAAAGACGACAATTTTTGTAATAAACCGTGACTCCTATCAAGACCCTTTCGTCCCTGTTATCTAACCACGAAAGATGTCTGGTATACCTCCATTCTGAAGTAACAAAGTGTGCATGCATTTAAAGATGAAGTGCATGATGTGAAGTTCTGTGACGGAGATACGAACCCAACACGTAATCCGATTGTTAACTAAGAAAAATCAAATGTTACGTATCGGTTTTTCTTACGAGCCGCTAGGTGTCTGAATCTAAAATAAGGATACAAACTTTTGTGCCTAAGCGACAATCGAACTGCACACCTATCGTGCATCCACGAATATAGCGTAAGTATCAGTTGCTTACTCATGAACAGTAAGATGTGTGCGTGTTTGACCAGAAATAACGACACCTGTTGCGATTGTTGGCAACACATGAACAGACATTGAAATTGCGCGTTAATTTTCACTAGCAGGTCGGTGTGCACTTGATAAAGCTAGAAATGAAATTTTAATGTATTTTCATTCGCTGTCAACACTAACGATATCTGACGTTTTTAACTCCCAGTGAGACACAGAACTATTTGCGAGATGACTGTAAGTTCAAGATGCTATTCTGAGCAGCTGGTGGAGAAAAATTCGGTAGCTGACTTCTCTTTGTGTGTAGTCAACAACGATATGTGTGGGGCTCTATTCCCAGTGAGCGCTGAACTCTTCGTCATATTATTTCAGTTCAAACATGCTCACATGTCACTGCTGGTGCAACAAACCCATATTTAACGTTCGTTTTCTCTAGAATATAACAGCGATAGGTGCCGGGTTGGAGTCCTGGGAAGGAAAAAATTAATGTTTCGTCTCGTCATTTCAGTTAAAACATGTAGCTACTGCCGCAAAATTCCGATATGTCACATTTGACTGTGCTTCGATAGCAATCCGATTAGGTTCCGGGTTCGAATCCGTGTCCAACACACAGCTTTACCTCACGGCATTTCAAGTAAGTTACTTGTGAAGAAGCAATATTTAACATCTCTCGTCGTTCGTTAACAGGGACAATAGATGCTGGGTAGGAATTCGTGTCTGTTAAAAATGTTTGCGTTATGCAATTTAAAGTTGATATTTGCTAAGGAAACGTATGAAGACGCAGACTTCCTCGTTATCAATATGTGCGGCATGTCTTTCGTGTTAACGAAAGTAAATTCCCGCTTCACCTCTTCTTACGTGTCAAATGAAATGTATGCCATGAGGAATAGAATATTTGTTGACTGCGTCCTTTCTTGCTTCCATCCTTACTAACATATTTCTTCATTCTCGCGGTAATCATGACATTCTATGTGTATGCTGCAAAAGATTGCAAGTGGACAAATTCGACATCGAGGTGCAAAGCGTTTGGTATCTTACATTATATTCAATTCGAATAAGCTTCCGGTGTATTTTTACTTCGTTTGTATTTTTAGATGATTATGAACGTTACGGAAATTTATCTCACATGCTTTATGTTGAATGAGAAACATTGAATGATCCGTTTTGCTTTCCCTACGTTGAAATGATATAATGTCGGCGTCAACAGCCTTCTTCCACGCCGGAAGCTGAAACTTGTATCATTCTGGATTAATGATAATTGAGTGTCTCATATGTATCCATAGCCCACAAGGCGACGTCAGAAACCATCAGGGGAGAACGCCGCATAAAAACCAAACGTGCGCGCGCGTCTCCACTCTGAAGAACCGTATCGGAGAATCACGGCAAGCATTTCGCTGAAGAGCTGCCTCGTCAGAGAGCCGAGAAATGGCAGCATCGTAGCAAGTATTTGTCAACACTCTGATAGTGCATTTACTTCCGGGTGTAGGTCGGCGTTACCTCGCTAAATTCCCTTGACATTCGTTTCCCACATCGAAGACTCGTACGATATAATCCACTGCAAGATGACACAATTAGAAAGTATATTTAATTTCTGGACTCCAAGAACGGCGTTCTTCACATAAGTAACACCTGTTTGTGTGTGCATTCGGGAGGACGACGGTGCAATCCCGCACCCGGCCATCCTGATTTAGGTTTTCAATGATTTCCCTAAATCGCTTCAGGCAAATGCCGGGATGGTTCCTTAGGAAGGGCACGGCCGATTTCCTTCCCCATCCTTCCCTAATCCGAGCTTGTGCTCCGTCTCTAATGACATCGTTGTCGACGGGACGTTAAAACAGTAATCTCCACCTCCTCTGTGTGTTTAAGGTTGCGTTTTGAGGCTCAGGCAACATCGCAGTGACTATAGTCCGCCTCTGGCCGCCAGTGTGTCGTTAGTTCAGAGGTTCCCTTGTGCTTTGCAGTGCTTGTACTATAAGACATAGCAGTTCGAATCACGGTAGAAGCCGCTGACTACAACCTTTTACTTTCCATTTTAATTAATGGAGTTGCAAACTGCTAGTAAAAATTTCTTATGCGAAATCTGAAGAATGCCTTTAAACATGAACCTTCGTCCGATTTCGACTTAGTAAATTAAGTTAATATCATGGACTTCTGCTTTGCAAATTCCAAGGTGCTTCACTGTAAAATAGGTCCTGAAAAGATTCAAACCGACTTTCAACGATATAAATTTGAGCTTTGTTCGTCATATAGGTCTAACATGTCAGAAGGTTGTTTATGAAGTGCACATGTTCATTAATATAGTTCCCTTCTTCTAAATTTTTGCAATAGCATTTAACTGTAGACGTTTTCTAACACCGGCGTTAGCAATTCCTTTCCGTTCTCTGAAACCTTCAAAACGACAAATTTTTCTGGTTTAAATCTGATGACCTTAACTATCACTTCCGATCAACAATAAATACTTCATGAACCCATACATGGAACTCCAAATGTGCAGTGTTCCTGCACTGCTACAGAGCATGCATTGCAAGGTATTCACACAGTTTATCGCACATACTTACCATAAGAAATGAAACAAGAACTGTAATACACTTTACACCACAGACGCTCACTCTGGCTTGACGAAAACATCCAAACATTGACCAAAAGTTGCACAAATAATTGAGTTTGAAAGGAAAAGAAACGAGGTATGAAGCATTTATAAATTCATCGAATGTAGTGAGGTGGTTTAATTTCGTCCCAGTCTATAAAATTAATTTCGGGCCATACTCAGCTCTTGCCGATTAATGTAATATAATATCCGCCTACTAATCAGGGCGTCTGTCTCCGTTGCTTTTGAGCGTGAATGGAAATCGTAGAAATTTTCTGTGGAGCAACATTTAATAATAAAGCGTTTTAAATCATCAAAAGCGATGAGCGGTAGCAGGCGCTTTCGATAAAGAACGGGGGAGTGCAGCGCCGCTGCTGTCGCCACGGCCGCTGCCAGTAGCCAGCAAATGGATCCCGGAGCTTTGCCGATTACGGCGTCCAGAGGAGGACAGTCTGCAGGAAATCTGCCGCAAAATGGTTACTGGACAAAATTTTGATATCGGTGTGTCAGAAAGCGAAATAGATTGAATCTGCGCTACTATTACATTCACGTGTTCAGTATTCAGGCAGAAGAGGCTATAAAAATATTTTATGCCAGCTGCTCTCGATCCACTGACATTATGAACAGAAACAACGCACGCTACCGCTAGACCACAGGTGCAATCAGCCTATAGTTTCTCCATCATGGGACAAGTTTTCCTCCAGGAAGTGCCGCAGTCTACAGTGTTGCCAGATTGTGCAGCTTACCGGACTTAGAGAAATAGCGAGGTGGCCAGTTTTATTGTCCCATGTCGCGATCGGCGCGGACTTAGCCTCTGAAGCGGCCGGCCGCCGGTCAAGTTTTATGTCAAAGAGTGTACATAACAGGGTTCGAGATGGATGTTCAATTTGTCTTGGCCAAACTTCCCCACGTCCATTTTCCAACGCGAAACGACACTTCACACGAGGCGGCGCCAATCTTCGCAACCTAATGTACTATGTAGTTAGTTGTCCACAACTCAGTACGACGTGAGTGGTGCGACTTGAGATCGAACGTGGCACGCGTGTTCGTCAGATTGTCGTCTGTTTACCAGTTGACATAATAGATTTGTTCCATAGAAATGTTAACGTGTAAAAGAAGAACGGCTTAAGTAACAATCCCGATAGAGTCCGAGTTATTTTAGAGTGACTCCGTAAACATTCGAGTACATGCCCACAAGAAAGTGTGGCAACCTTTCCGGAAACCATATCTCCACGTGAACGTGTGGTTGTCCACAAACAAACAACTAAAACATAAGAGATCCGTTCAACAATTACTTTATTCAGGGAAATGGATGCAGATGTCCAGCAGAGCTGAACGTTCAGGTAACATCAAGAATTCAACATCTGCTTGAAGACTATCAGCAGTGACGCACATGTAAAATCGAAATTTTGGGGAAGTTGCATAATGTGAAACATGGATACAGCTTTAAGTCTTGCAGTGGATGCTTTGCGCTGTTGATGTGTTCCAGCTGTGGCAAAAAATTTTAACAGCATTATACCGGATACAGATTCTGCACTGTAATGTTGTGCAATAAAAATCAGTTTCAAAATAGTCCTGTTAACGACTTACACGGCAAACCTTAAAAACACACACTGATTGGGTTCAGTGATTCTTTCCACCACTTTAGTCCATAACGAATTGCGTTCATAAATTAAACTGCCAACTTTTCAGTATTCGTGTCACGCAGTAGACAGATCGTACGACTTCGCTTCTAACCCCTGCACGGCGACAACCAGCCGCCACGTAGTCGTACGGCTGATCTGCTTGCAGAGCGCGGTGTTTGGGAGGATCCCCGCCAACTCTGATTTGTATTCGTTAAGGCCGGGAAATATTCTTTTCAGATGACAGCCTAAAATCTGGCAGATGTCTCTTATTTCTGTATTTTAATAAATTAAATACAATTAAATAATTTACTCAACTTAATTCACATAGTTGTTAAAATATTGACGTTCAAACAAGAAATACCATTGAGTTAGCAATGGAATTAATATTTTGGATGAACTTTTAGAACAGATACCTTAATACACTGTTTAACAATCAATATTCTGGTTATAATCGCCTACTGTATGACGTCCGATGCAATAACAGACTGCAGCGGGACCAAAGTGGGTCGTTTGAGTAAACAGTCGCACTTGCTACAATCAGTGTGCGATTTGCAGGGGGGGATGGGGGGGATTTCACCCTCTCTGCATCAGACCATCCCCTCTTCTGGTTTTAGTTTATGCATCCCAACCTGGGATGTTTATTTCCCACGCACTGGAGTAAAACTTTACATATAATTTAAATTTGTGGAGCCGAACACTGAAAGTTTTTAATACAGTCTTACTATTAATACTATTAATATGTTTGCTTATTAATTTTGAAAAAGTGTTATGCAGTAGTTAAGCATTTCAAAACATTTAGAGCTAAATGACAAGCCGACGCACGCCACATTTCCGTAGCATGCCACAGTGTTGCAAGACGTCGCCCCAGCGTAAACGAGGCTTTAGAGCCAGGTCTGTATTGTATGGTGGATGTGATGTGTTGCGTACGAAACTAAAACCTGCAATCAGACCCAAACGTCGTGGAAAACTGTGAAGAGGTGTCAGCAAGATAACGTTCGCCCACATTCTGCCAAACGGGCAGCCGACGCAATAAAGGAGTTAAGATTCGAGGTGCTGGAACATCCACTATACAGTCCAGACCCGGGTCCAAGCGATTTTCACATGTTTGGACCCTTAACGGAAGCACTACAGGGAAGAAGATTTGAAAGTGACGAAGACGTCATTTCTGTGGTGCAAAATTGGTTACAGATGCAACCGAAAAACGTATTTTCTGATGAAATAAAAAAACTCGTAAAACGTCGGGAAAACTGCAATGAAGTCCAGGGAGGTTACTTAGAAAAATAACGCATGTTTCAGTTTTCTATCATCAGAATAAGTATAGCTTTTCACGAATGTGCCTTTACTTTTTGAATTTCCCTCGTATACCTGTATGTAGATGATTTTGTAAATAAGCTTTACCTATAATGTACTTTTAAAGATATAACAAGGGATGGCTTTTCTGGTAGTGCATACACGTGAATAGTGAGTTTCGGCATTAACATCTATTTATAAATAACTGTTTAACCATGGGTAACGCCACGGTCCAAGCAAGTAACATATGTAATTATACTAACCCCCTAAGACATCCCCCCCCACTGGTAAAAGCACAAATCGCACACTGGCTACAATACAACCTACAGTCCTACTGCAGCCGTTCTTATTATCAACAATACATTAGCAGCATTCTCTAATCGCTTTCAGTGCATTTTAAAACTATTTTCACTTTCAATAAAAAGTAAGTTTTCCTAGACGCGTGTACGTTTTCTGTTAAAATGTCGAAGAAACTTCCGCATGAGCAACAATTTAGAGAGCAATAGTTAAAAGATGAAGAGTTAAAAGACTGGATTCAATATTTGCCGACAGATAACAGAAAAATGAGATGTCCTTTTTGTCACTGCCTTCTCAGCTGCAAGTATTCGGTGCCGAGGGATTATTCTAAATGCGACATACATGTGAAAGCGGCTAAATAATCTTCTTGTGGTACATAGTCTAAATTGAATTTTCAGCCTAACGTTCCATCAGTCACAACTACAGCCGAAGCCGAAATGACTTTATTTGTGAGTATGCGTAGTGCTATACTGTGCGCTCATCACCTCAACAGGCTGAACAAACGCTGTTTCCAATTAATGGATCCGAAAATACATCTCAAATAGGGTTGCCAGCTGTCCGGTTTTTAAATAAAAACTGTGGTGTCCAGTCGAACGTCCCGACCGGACGTCAAAAGTTTGGCTTGGGGCCCCTGTTAAATTAGGCTAAATTCACATTTACTAATTTCATCTTTTAAAAGTTTTTTACAGAAGCGAAATAATGAAAATAGAGTCAATTAAACTTTTCAATTTGATTATTCTTTGTTTGCAATATCTTGCATGAGATCGTGTCACAAGCTGGGATCATTGTGGATTTTTCGCAACGAATTCCAATGTATTTTTAATATAAGTTGGCGCATTGTTGTGATGTTTAAAGCTTTCCCGGCGTACTGATTGTTGGTGGCGCATTCATTTGCTAGGCAAGCCGTGTCAAATAGGCTTTGTATTTTTACTACACCGCGGTGTCCATTGTTGTAGTCATTTGAAGACCGCTCCACCAACAAAAAACTAGGAAAAGCAGGCCAGTAATAGGTTGTATTTTGTAATGACAGCTCTTTGTCATTTCCATGTGGGCGATAAAGCGGTGTTACAGTATTAGTTTATGTCCATTTGTTCTTCTGCGCAGTTATATAGCGGCAAAAAACAAACAAATGAAACAAGCCGTGATAACATCGCATTTTCATTTTATTATCGGTGCTTGCAACAAAGACAGATTAATTTTAAAAGGAATATCGCTGTCGAACAAGTGAACGCACCAACAATGCCCATTGTTGCGTGCGGCTGATTGGTGTAATGAAATATTTTGCCGTGGTTCTATCAAGTGAACAGCACACGGCACGCGTTTAGTTTAGAATTGTAGTGTTTAAGAGCGACATTGCAGTGACTGAGTGATATGTGAACTTATATAACATCGTATTATAGCGAGCTTCTCAAATGCAGCACGCTAATAAACAGTGCAATGTCATTTCAATGACAAATGGCAGCAAGAAACAGACTTTTTGTGGTGGCTTCGGAAACAAGATGAATATTTATTGCATCACCAGGAATTACTTCGTCTTTTTGTCTTTTGCAGCAGTTTGCTTCAGGTTATACCAGTCCCATTGTTGCTAAACTTTATTGACATATTCTTGCCTTAATAATCTGACTTCTTCACGTATGTTTTCCAACAATACACAACTGTTTGTTGCTGTCGTTTGGTTTTACAATGAAACCAGTGTTTATACTGCCATTTTGAGTTGAGACTTTGCAGTGAGAAGATGGGCAGGTCAGTTGAATGAACGCCAGAAAAGAAAGCTGCTATACTTGCTTATTCGTCTGTTGGTCTCAGCCTCTAAGACAGGAGTTAATCAGTCTACGATTTCGAAGTTACTGAAAAAATACCGGGAAAAAGGAAATGTTGATCTTGAGAAAGGAAGAGGTCGGAAAAGGGCATCTATTGCCAAACAGGACAGGGTATTGAAAATGATTTCGCTCAACGATCGTCGGCTGTCATCAACTGGACTAAAGCGAGACTGGGAAGAAATGTGCTACATCTCGGTAACCAGTAGAACTATAAGAAATAGACTACTGGAGGCAGGACTCCCAGCCCGTCGTCCTAGAAGGAAGCCTTTATTGACCAAGGTAACGTGACAACAGTGACTGAAATGGGCAAACGCACATGCGACATGGACACCCGAGATGTGGGACAAAGTGATCTTTTGAGACGAGTCCAAATTTAACCTGCGTGGTTCAGATGGAAAAGAGTTAGTGCGTCGCAGTGCTTAATTTCTAAACTTTTAGGTGTCAGAACGCGCCCCCTTCTACCACTCCCCTCCCCTCCGCCGGCCACAGGGAGAGGCTTGTGATAAGACGTACCATGAGAAATCATTTTTTAGAAAATATTGTTCTGAAATTCTGGTTTTTAAACCATAGTGTCTTATAATCAAAAACATAACACCACAAAGTTCCAATATAAACAACAGCTGTCGCCGTACCAGTGTCACTTTGCTCCATAGTTCTGCTTCATACGTATTGGCACAAGTCTGTAGTCTTCGTGATTATGACATTATGTTTTCAAATGCTGCCAGCCGCAACGTTCGAACAGTTGCTTTGTAGCTGCTCTATGAACGTGTGTTCATTATTAATCAACTAGGCATTTAGCGGTTAATGACGATGAAGATATTCCTGCTCCATCTGGGTCTCGTACAATTCCGATTTCCCACGTCTTCACGAAATGTTAATTCCGTGTGCATTTTGTACCATAGCAGCTGATCGTTACGTCTCGCCTGAGTTGATAACAATGCAAGACAAAGATAAAATATTCCCCCTCCTCACCCTGAGACTGCCGTAATCTTCTTCCTCTCCTCTCCTCCCCACATCATGTTACACTGCCATGGGGAAGGACTATATGTAATGTTATTCAGTCAGATTTTGTCATTTGAAACTTTCACGAGAGTGTTTGAAAAAGAAATCGCGTTTTATTTATACGGGTAATAAATAAATTCGCTTCTAAATGTAAAATGTAACTAATAGAATAAAAAATATATATGACTTACACTCGTGAAATAATTAAGTAGTTTCTATGTTACTAGCCAAAGAGAAAGGTCTTTACCATTTAATTAACATGAGACTCTACGTGTAGAAATTGAACTGAAAAACCACAATTGTTGTTTATAATTTTTGGTGGCCTTGAAACAACTCTACTCTGTGGCGCCGCTGCCCGGGCTAAGCAGCGGGTCGCCGCATATGAGCAATCGGCACGTGACTTCAGCATAGTATAGGGTGTCCATTTCATTTTCATTGAAAAAGGGGACATTTAAAATAAATCAGAGAAAAACCTGGGACAATGAAGAAAAAAACAGGACATAAATATTGTATTGACTAAATTTAATACACACACAAGTTTACCTTTACAACGTGCACTGAGATGATCCCAAATCACTTTTTTCAATTATTCTGCCACACTATCACCGTACTTTTCACTTTTATGTACTTTATCAAAAAGTGCATTTTCGTTTGAAGTTGTATCATAAAAATCATTACACGATATACCATTAAATGTGTTTTGACAATGAGCAAGGCCCTCACTGTTTCAACTTTCATTCTGTTTTTTTCATATGACCACAAAGAGTTCACTAACGAAAACACACGTTCTACAGCAGCATTTGACCCAGAAATTGCCAGACAAAACTCCACCAAACGAATCATGTTTTTCATGTTAATGTTTTTACTTTTGAAATAAGCAAATATTTTACACCACGTTGCACTAACACTTTCTTTGTCTCCTTCTTCACTTTTTATGAAGTTCTGTGCACATGAAAATTCATCGAACAATTAATCTTCATCAACAGGAAAATTTTGTACAATACGTTTAACAAAAACACAACAGTCCTGAGTATACTTCCACTGTAGCTGCTCCTTTTCAGTATTAACCCAGTCAAATGCTTTAAAAGGTGTGAGAAATGGTAAACACCATTCTTTAATATACTCAACGCAAGAGTCATAGAAGATGTCAGTATAAGTATGAAATTGTTCTACAGTAATTTCACTCTCTTCTTCCAGCTTTCTTAGAGTCTCATACACAAAGGATGTGAGAAATCTTTCAGATTTTCTACATTGTAATATGCTCAATCATTTGTTTATTTCTTGATAAACTTCCACTATTGTGATTTCTTGTTTCTCAACACATTTAATTGTTGTGGAGAAAGGTTTTAGCTGGCTAACAAGAAAATGTATAAGAACAATAGACACAGGGTTATCAAAGAATTGTTTAAGGATAACAGGACGCTTGTCAAGGGAAATGAAATATGATTTCAAAGCAGGAAATATCTCTACAATTCTTTCCAATGCTGGTAGCAGAGATAGCCACCTCGCCATGCTGTGCCCAAGTACAGTTTTGTATTCAGTTTCAGTACACTTACAGAATGACTTCAGAGATTCAACTCTTGCTGTTTATATGTGGAAATGCTGGTAGATATTGTTTACAATTAATTGGCAGTCGATGGGTAGGCAATCTGAGCCAGTTTGTAAGGAATTGTACACCACATGTGCTGGACATCCAACACCTACTATATTATTCACTGTGTTCTTTTGCAGTTTATAGAACAAATTGTTTTTTCCTTTCCTCTGCTTACCGAAAGAATTGGTGTTAGTGTTGTCTGCAGAAACTGAAATCAAAATGGTTCAAATGGCTCTGAGCACTATGGGACTTAACATCTTAGGTCAACTGAAATCATCTTTTCCTCAAGATCATATTTCTTTAAAACCTCCAGCACATAATTCTGAAGTAAATCTGAAGTTTCTCCAGCTAAATTAACCAATTCGAGCACTTTCACCGTGATGCCATTTTCAGGGTGAAAATGCCTGGTAAGGAGAGGAACCAACTTCAAATCCAGATGATTCGATGTATCAGTCATTACAGAAATGAATCGAACACTTCTCAGTTCATTTAAAACCTGTTGAACTGCATACGGTGCAATAACATTTGAAATGATTGCATTACGTTTTGTGTGTCCACATGTGAATTTAGGATTGAAAAGTTTTTTTAATAACTACTGTAGTACAGTCCATTGACTTAAAGCTATGGTTATGCATTGCACTGTGGTATGCAAACGTAGCTTTTTTTGCTGACAACTGCCTATCCATTTGTGTTGCTGATTTTAAGTTTACATAGTAGTCACTCACGCATTTATTTGCTCTTTTCGTTTGATCACTCATGCGATGTTTCTTCGTCTTAATGTGATTCACAGTGTCAGACCTTCCACCATGACCAATAGCAAATTTTGATCTGCACAACGTACAGTCTACAGTTTCTCCACTACCAGTGATAAAAAGAAAACTCGCTTTTTATATTGCTGTTAAAATTACAGTTTCGTTTTGGCATAATGAAACAGTGATTGCACAGTGTAAAACATTAACAGTGTGGTGACGAAAGCCAGAGAGCAAGTATCAGTGGTGTAGAGTATCTCTGGACCGAAAGGACGGATTCAGTGGATCGATTTAGAAAAGAAGAACCTTCTTTGTTATTCGTAACCTACAGTGCCTTTAAAATTACTTGCGATTTTTGACAGTTCGGTACAAAAATGGCTCTGAGCACTATGGGACTTAACATCTGTGGTCATCAGTCCCCTAGAACTTAGAACTAATTAAACCTAACCTAAGGACATCACACACATCCATGCCCGAGGCAGGATTCGAACCTGCGACCGTAGCGGTCACGCGGTTCCAGGCTGAAGCGCCTAGAACCGCGCGGCCACACCGGCCGGCTGTTCGGTACATGTTTGGGGTATGCTGAAAGTCATCACACGCTTCCTAGCGTAAATAATTGCGCAGTTAATAGCAAGTCAAACAACCAGTAGCGTAAAATACTCTAGCCAAGCGGAATCATAAAAGAAACGGGACATTTGAGCGTCCCCAAAAAAACTTTCGGGACAGCGGGACATTTTGGTAAAAAACGGGACTGTCCCGGGAAAAACGGGACGAATGGACACCCTAGCATAGTAGTAACAATGGCGGCAGCATAAAAGCTGGTCGTGCGGCATTCAGACCGCTCACAGGAGCAGCAGCACTCGTTGCCAGTGGTGGCGTGTTGATCCGTGCCTTTTGAATGCTCGGGCGCGCAGAGAACCGCTTCTCGGTGGTGTCGTGTGGGGAGGCCTTTTGCACTTACCTCAGGACGTCATTTCCGTCTCTTTCTTTCTGCATCTGCTGATTATTTCTCTGTAATCAAACTAAAACATGAAGCGCGCTTGAAAATGCCAGTGAAACTGGTTAAGCATTGTAATTTGGAAAGTAATTCTGGATCTATACGTAATGTAGGCCTAACTGCTGTTGTGACGCTGCGCGACGTCAAAACATTGTATTCAACTTTGTCAGTACTGTCTACCAAATCGCTCAATAAACATTACCTTTCGTTCTGCTCGCGCCATTGAATATACATTATTCTAAACACAGAACACAGGCTATTATGACCCCACAGAAATTACTTTAAATAAAATTAGTTCTATAACAAAACTGTAATGCAGTTAAGTTGCAATATGCCTGACCATAAAAAACGCACCAACCGGTTTTTGTTCTAAACGAAAACAAGTTATGGAAAAGGCCATGTAATTCAAATATTTCAGTATCTTGCTTCCCGAGCATAACCAAAGAAATGCTTTCTCTGTCTATAGCACAGATCTTTGAAACTGTAGGGACAGATCGGCCAACTCTTCTAAGACATCATACATTACAGCTAGGTTGGAGACAAAAGATGTGGATGACAATGTATTACAAAGCCGTTTCTAAGTAGGCCGTTGTTTTGAGTCACGTTTCGTGTCCTCTGATACTTCTAAAAAGTGATTGTACAGATCCCTGTAATCTTTCCATACAACGTTTATTGCCAATAAACTGGAGGCCACCCAACGAGTGTCAAGACACGACCGATTTTTAAAATTTCTTGCTTCAAACCTTTAGCAACAACTGCCAGCTCCCTGCTGTTTTTCGGAGAGCAGCTGAAGATATTTCTAACTTTATCCATGAATATTTTAAAGTGATTAATTCGCGCCAGTTCTTCTATCGTGTCGTGCACGTCGAGTTGTAAACGATGATTCAAACAATGCCAGATGAATAAGTTTGGAAACATTTCCATCACCTGCTTTGCGAGGCCAGACTTTTTTCCTAACCTGACAGAAGCTCCATCGCAAGTCAAAGCGATTAAATAGTCTTTCAAAAAGCCATAGCATAGACCTAGTGATTCCAACTGCTTTAAAAGTTCTTTTAAGGTACCAGATGCTGTTGTGTCATTTAGCTCAAAAATCGTCAAAAATTGTCATGGGATTTTCCATTCCTTTTAACAAGGTTCTAAGGTATACAATCAAAGCATTTTTGTTTGAAAGAGAAGTGGCTTCATCCAAAAGAAGCGAAAATTTGGAGTCATCTTTATTAAATTATTTATTAGATCTGATGTCATCTGGTCAGAAATATGAAGCACTATATTAGAGCAAGCAACATTTGAATGTAGAATTCGTCCCATGTCCAAACCATTTTTAATTTGGAGATCAATTTCTGTCTCAAACTCATGAAACGGCCTATTTAACTTTGCTTGCTTATAAGCTGTGCGAAATACACGCTCAGAAACAACTTGTTCTTCCTTTAACATGGAAGCAACTGAGTTCTGAATATGACGTTTTTCTGCGTTAGTCTGGATTTTGTTCGCTAAACCGTGTGCTTGAGATGTGCGGTGATCAAATAGTTTTTTCCTAAGAGACGTTAGTTGATCTTTTTTATTTGTCCCATACGAGCTTACAGTTCCTAAAACCCATTGCTCACTCAGTTTTTAACCCTTTCGTTTTTTCAGCACGTAGTGTAGATACACTTCTACAAACTTGTCATCCTAGCTTTTTTTAATAATTAACCACGGGTTTTTAGCTTTATAATCTGTACATTGTTCGATAGACCAAGAATCTGGCTTTTCATCATCATTACAATTATCATTACTGTCTATTTTGTCCGTATCCGTATCCGCCAGCTTACAGAAATTTTCATTTAGCGACGACGACGTAGGAGAAGGATCGTCTGCTTTGCTGTTTGCATCTTCTTCTCCAGCCACAGTTGAAGTCGTGGGTTCTACATCTAAACTGCGGTTTTCATTGCTCTCACTAACTCTTAGGTTTAAAGAAGTCACTAATTTTTGTAGAGGTGTACACAACTATTAAACTCTCGTGTCCACTCGCAGTCACAATGTGTAAATAAACACTACAAACAAACCGAAACAATGCTTGTTGAATGTGAATTCCAAAAGTGCCTGTTGGATTGTTTGTTGGCTTCTCTGTGAGGCAGCGATGGCTACCAAGGTAAATTGATTCAAATTGAAAAAGCCGTAGACACGACCTGTCTGAATCGTGGACTACAAGGACTGATTTCACAAACAGACATGCAGATAGGCAATTATAACTCGAGAACCACTTACGCGATTTACATGTTTCTTTATTTAACTCGTAGATTTATTCATTTACTTTCTATTAGCATATATTTAGCTACTTTAGGTAGCACAAGAAATAAGCTGTGGCTATAATTGTAAGTCAAGTCGCAAGAAAACGCTCTCTTGCAGTACGCTGCTTAAACTATTGGAGCAAAATCATTTGTTTTGGTAATGAATTGTAGACCTCAAAAAGAACCACAAAAATTCGGCGAGAGTCACAATCACACTTTTTTTACTTTGTGGGTGCTGAAACAGGTGACTTCAGAAGACAAAAATCAGCATTATCGTTCAACCGTAATCTTTTATTTAGGTACATCTTTTTGAGCTCTACAGTCTGGTACTACATAACGTCAATGTACTTCTTATGGACTACGTAACGTATTTCAAGAGAGCACGCCGGCGGAAAACATTTTTACTTCATATAGCTGATGAAATTTAAACGGCTGAACAGACTGAGAAATATAGCTAAGAACCGTCCCGATTAAACCAGCTTTCAAATAAAAAACCGGCTTTAAAATTGGAACTTTCGTTTGAGAACTATGTTGGGGCAGACAGACTTAGGGGTCAAACACATACACCTCCGTTCTGCATAGGTAGTTCAAATTTGCCCCCTGTGGGGGCTCCCCTCTACTGTTTAGCGTCAACCATATTCTAACAAGGGTGCGGGCAGATAGAGATTGATGCCGTGGACAAAGGGACGTATCGGCCCGAAATGCTGCCAACTTTTAGTCATGCGTGCTCCATACACAAATCTGATTAGTAGTTGTGACATAAATTACGACACGGTATAAAATGATTTCGTGAAAGCACATTATACAGACGTTCACATTCAAACACGGCTTTCGTTATTTATTTGTCATTGACACACGTAACATGAGACGTCGCCTTGCTACTATATCGCTAAGGCTGTTGGAAGTCATAAACAAAAGGCGATGTGTACCGATCACAACTTTAAAATGATACTCAACGTATCTTGGGTATACTGTACGTGCGTACACACACACACACACACACACACACACACACAGTATCTCCTGCCCGTCACAACACGTTGGCGACCCATTGTTGCGTTCACTTGTAACTTGTAACTTATAGTTACGTTATGATTTAATACACGCGTACTATTTCAAATCTCTGGTGCTGAACTGTAAAAGAAAAAAAAAAAAAGAAAAAAAGGGGTCTCTGGGAGGTGCCGAACGCATTCCGGCGCGTCCCGGCTGAAATTAAGACCTGCGTCGAAGAAAAGGTGAAGAATTTTTGCCATCATGCATAACACATACACTCAAACACCCACAAGGACAGATGGTCCGAGGGTGCATTTCCAGTCACGGAGTGGGCCGTCTGGAATTCATCAATGGCACTGTCAACGCAGATGCCTACATTATTGAAAGGAAGCTTATACCATCCATTAGAGACCAGCTTGGAGATGTTTCCAATTGCATTTTTCAGGATGACTCCGCTCCTTGCCACAGAGCTTTGAAGGTGAATCCTCTGACCAATATTTGTACCAGACACGAAGCAGATTACTTTCTTGGTCAATTATCACGTACTTCTACATGCCAGGTAAAATCTTTCCTTCGAAGAAATGGGGTTCGAGTATTAGAGTGCCCTGGAAACAGCCCCGATCTCGATCCTATTGAGAACTGTTGGAAGGTTATGGGAAATGCTATCACCAAAAAGGAGCCACGAAATAAAGGGGAGCTGTTGGAGACCCTTGCGTGTGTGTGGTTTCATGAACTTAGTGAGGAGTACATTAGGAAGTTAATTCTTTCAATACGTTCACGATGCCAAGCGGTGATTCAGGCGCGTGGTGGAGCAACGAAGTATTAAATGCAACAGCGTGTTCATATGAGGCAATACAAACACTAAAATCCATCAGTGTTAGGTTACAACATTAATAAGCAGTGTTCCTTTTAACATTAGTATTCATTTTTCAGAATTACTGACATATTAACTTACATTCATTTTTCAAGAAAGTGGTTAAATAATAAAAAACAAACATTTTTATGGAAACAAAAATGAAGAGTAAAAACAAATTGACAAAAATAATTGTGTATATTCATTTCTGATAGAAATCAAGAGAAATCAGGCAAATTTAGCTCAGTTAATCAATGACTGTAACAAAAACTGTTAATTGTAAGAGGTGATGCAATAAATATTTCCACCACTGTATATTGGATATTGTAAAACAGGCCATGTAAGTTTTACAGTGAAGTACGACTCAGTGAAAGCGTTAAAGCATTATGCTAGTACCAAGACTCATTTTGATAAGGTGCGAGATGAATGATAATTAAATCAAGACCCTACGCTGCCGACAGGCGGTATAAATCAGCGGGGACAGTTGAAAATGTGTGCCCCGACCGGAACTCGAACCCTGGATCTCCTGCTTATATGGTAGACGCTCTATCCACCTGAGCCACCGAGGGACAGAGGATAGGGCCACTGCAGGGACTTATCCCTCGCACACTCCCTCTGAGACCCACATTCCCAACTTAATGTCCACACACTACATTCGTAGTGCCCCTGCCCATTACACTCATTACTCCCTGCAGACAATCTTACCGAGTCCCATAAGAGTTCGGACAATACGTGTGCATCCGCACAGAAGAAGGTCAACGGCCGGTTAGCTTTAACTATATGAAGGTGGTATCTGTTCTTTAGGACGTGTCCGAAAAAAACAGATACCATCTTCATATAGGTGCGGGATGTGTTAGGAAATTCCACCGTTCAAAAGTATTTCGTGCCAGCGGGAACTAGTCAGGAAGAGGAAGTGTCAGCAAAGCAACTAATATAACATATGGGGCGAAATATTATCCGTTACCTTTCTCAAGACTATGGAAATACTCTCCTATCTCACTTTTTGTTTCAAGATTCGAAACTATCATCCAAAATTCAATGTGGACGGACTAAAGCCAAAGCTATAGTAAAGAATGTGTTGGCTCCACATTCTCTGCAACAAATTCTGAAAAAAGTTGGTACAACTCCATTCTCGATTGCAAGTCATGCTTCAAATAAAGGCAATATGAAATTATTTCTAGTTGTTACCGGTACATCGACCAAGAAACGGGAACGACTTCTGCTGTCATACATTTTTGCGAAGACGCTGACGAAACATCAACTTCTATGGCCAAGAAGCTTAAAGGTAGCATCATAAAGACTGGTCTTTCATGATCGCAAATACTGTAGCTGCTTATGGTGCGCACAACCATTCCGTCAATTACGGGAGAAACCAATTTGTTTACGTGGAGATGAAAAAAATGTTTGAAGTATCACTGCAGGACATTGTCACATGCATATATTGCGCAGTAATGCGAAATATGGACGCCATACGATATTGAATCGTTAGTGATTAAGGTATTTAATGAGTTTTCTTCAAGTGCGAAGAAGCTGAGTGAGCTGAAGAACTTTTTTGAGTTCATGCAGTCTGTGTGCTCCACATTACTCCGGCATGTGCCTGCACGCCTTTTGACTCTCTTTTTCTGCTTTAGATAGATTGCTCCAAAACTGGCCATTGTTGAAGTCGTATATTCGAAGCCAGGGTGAAGAAAATACTGCCAAACTTATTTGGATATTCGTAGCCCATGAAAACAAGAGTGAAGTGGACGATCAAGTAACACTCCCAGAGATCTATATTTATTTTGTCCACAATGTTATGCATTTATTTAATACAACCATAAAACACATCGAAAGTGATAATATACAGATAACTGAAATATATTCTACATTCCTGAAGTTGCATACAGAAATTATTAATAGACAAAAAGACAATTTCTTCAGATTCAAGGTATTGGAAGACATGATAAATGTCCAAAATATGAACAAGCAAAATTTGGCAGAGAAGGTCAGCAAGTTGATTCTGGAATATGTCGAAAAATGGTTTGTCTTCAGTGAAGATTCAGTTTTCAAGCTTAGCTCTCAGTTAAACCTTTAAAAGCCGTTTGTAATTGAGAACGTAATGAAACTTACAGATTATTTAAACGTAAATGATGAAGAACTATTTTCTGAGTTATGGCACTGATTGACTACTTGTCGTTCATTAAGGTCTTACCAGACATTTCAGATAAACGGGTGACATTTTAAGAGATGCAAAGCACATAATTTGGTGAAAGCCGTTAAACATGTTATAGCACTGCCATTGTCCAATGAGTTTGTTGTTTAATTGGTTAATTTGGGTAAGGGACCAAACAGCGAGGTCATCGGTCCCAATCCGTTTGTAGAGCGGATTTTCAGTGTGATGGTAAATGTCTGGAGCAATGAAAGAAACAGTCTGAAAGTGGAAATGGTGAAAGCCGAACTATTTGTGAATTTTAACTACCGTATAAAATTTGCCAAATTTGCTAAGTTTGTCACCTCTGACAATGTGAAAGAACTTATTAAAGCTGTGAAGTCAGAAAAGAAGTATACCTTAAAAATATAACTAGCAACGAAACTAGAGGTTTGAAGAAATCGCTGGATTCGCAATATTAACAGTGATTATAGTGTTTAATAAATGCATACTTCCTGTTGTTACAGCTATAATGTATGTATTGTGTAGTGTGAATAATAATAATAACACACTTGTGAGTTGTCCGGTATTTGGCTCGAGTTGGCAACCCTACTCACAAAGTGTAAAAAAAAGTAGTATATACACACTTTACTTTGATGTTTTGTTGAAAAATGATATTGGTGACAGTTTGTATAGCATACTTGTGAACGAGAGCATCGACATTACTATGATGAAAAGGCTAGGTGTTTGTATTTTGTGCTTCTTAGAATACAAAGGGGTATGTAGTTTTAACATTTTTGAAACTGCTAGAGATTGACTCAGGTGACGCAAAAACAATTGTTGAAGATGTGAAAGCTACAGTATATTAACTAACTTTGAACTGAATTATCAGAAAATGAGTGGTGTAGGAACAGATAATGCATCTGTTATGATCAGAATAGACGACAGAGTTAATGGCTCTTTTTAAGTAAGAAATTCCACACCTAATCCCCGTCACTCTTCCCAATTGGCCCTTTGTCATGCTAGGAAAGAAGAATTACCAGCCCAATTGAAATTCGTTTTTTCAGAAATACAAATTGGTTTCACCGCCCCTCGATAGGACAAAAGACCTACAATGATCTGTATAATACACATTATATTGAGGATCCCTTGAAGATACTAAAAATCTCGAGAACACTATGGATCTCAATTGAGCCCCTCTCTGAACGTGTACTTAATCAGTGGGAGAGTCTAATGGAGTACTTCAGGGAAGCATCAGTGCGTGAAAAATGCTGTACCACTCAGACACTATATCACATGTATGAAGACAATACCAGTATAGGAACAAGGGGGTATGGCCTCACTTTCAATTGTTGCCAGATGTATCCAAGACGGCGGAGATGACGTCATCCAAGATGGCGGCCATGACGCCATTCAAGATGGTGGATTTAGGCGGGAAGTTTGAATTTTGGCAGGAAGAAGGTCAATTGGGCTACCTCCACTAACCTAACCCCTTCCCCTCCCCCAGAAAACCGGCGGGAAGTTCAAATTCCAACGGGATACTGCATCACACCACAGTTATCTCAACTAACCTAAGAAAATCGCGGGAACATAGTTCACTTGGCCTACCTCCACTAACCTAGGTCATCTAACCGTCACTTCTTCCTATGAACTGGCACCAAGTTTGGATTTTGGTGGTAAACAAAGGTCAATTCGAATATCTTTACTAAGCTAAGAAAATGGGGTGAAATGAAGGACGCTTGTACTAATCTCAGTCTCCCGACCGCCACCTCCTCCTAAGGATTCGTGGGAAAAGGACTTGGACATAAGTCTTTATTTAATCATTTTCATGGAGTACGGCCATCCAGTGTGTTCGCCACGAGTTCGGGACTCCAACTGACTTAGTACACAGCACCACCGCCAGAAGGCGCTACTGTGACATCAGCTGATGACGCAGGTACCGTAATCCAAGATGGCGGCATACAATGTATTCACCATGAGCCCCAGACTCCAACTGACTTAGTACACAGTACCAACACCAGAGGGCGCTGTCGTCCGTGAAGTCATCTGATGACGCGACTACCGTTATTCAAGATGGCGGCATACATTGTGCTCACCATGAGGCTTAGTACATATTGACACCGCCAGAGAGTGCTAACATGGAATGAATTTCGCGAATAACGTGCCCACCTGGACTTGGAAGGAAACAGTAAAAGTCCGCCATGTCCCCTTACCAGCCCATGCTGTCAGGTTAACGTACACTGACATGTACTAACGTGTACTAAACTGTACTAACGAGCACTAACGTGTACTAACATGCACTAACATGTATTAACGTGCATGGAACATGATGTCATCCAAGATGGTGGGGGGAAATGGCGGGAAAACGACTCTGTCTATGATGGACATAAGTTTTCATTTTGCAAGCAATGTCTCCACCATGAGATCTAGACTCCAGCTGACCTAGTGCACATTACTGCCGCCAGAGGGTACTGTCATCCCTCTTGTGACCTAATCTCAGGTGGTGGTCTGTAGGGGGAAAATGGCGCGAAAATGACTCAGCCTGCGCTGGATTGCTGGGGAGAGTAAGGAAGGAGTGCACTCTATTTATTTTGGAACATTTTATTTAGGGGTGGAGTATATTTATCACACTGACACAAAACAGTCGCCCTGATGTGCTTGGGGTCACAATACACAGTCTGCAGACACGCAAACAACTCCTAATTTACCGAAATAATTTCAGTACAGACATGCAGACTCATCCTAAATAATGCAGCACAGTGTTGTGTAGACATGCTCAGTACTTGTAAACTATCCAAATAACGCACAGTACAGCCTACAGACCTGCTCGCAAAATAATGCAATCAACACGCACAAGCACAGTCCGCCATCCCTGTCCACTAGAGCATACAGGAGGTTAGCAGCAACCACCGCAAAGTGATGCGGCTCTCAGTTGTCAAACTACTCACACGTGTCCTCAGGCATGAGGCGGCGACATCCCTTTCATACATTACCCCAGAGAAATTTCTATGCAAATACGTGTTTACCTAGACACAGGTGCTGGCGCGACCGGCCAGAGACGAGTGCACTGTGACAGTTGCAAAACGCGACCAGACGCATGTGAAAGTTGCATCTGTTTTCAGGTATACAGCCACTGTTATACTGATGTGACAGGACTCCAAGGCGCAGCTCCCATATGCGAGACACCTATGGGGAGCACGTGTCTTTACCGTTGACGACAGATTAGCTACAAAACTTTGCAAACGCATCTAACAATCTTCTCACTCTTATACTCATGTCACGTGCGAAGCTGAGATATCAAGAAAGCCAACTAAGGTGTTTCTCATGTCTAGAGAACAAGGACACGTGTCTTCCACATGCCAGATGCACACACCACAATCGACCATCTCTCTACTACATAAAGTCGTGAAATGTGCAGAAGCAGTCAACCAAACAATTTACATGGGAGGGAATAACAGTCCAATACAAAAGAACCTCTACATTCATTCTCAAATTTCCACTTAATCACGAAAGCTATCCAACACATACTAAGTATTAGTTCGCTATTCGGTCATCTAGAGGATGGCAAAGTTTACTCAGATACATTCCTACTTTCCAACAGGCCTTTGCATTCAGACAGATGCTCTCGTTAACGGGAAACGTGAATCATTCCCACCATAGGCCATGCATACACGGAATCATTCTAGAAAACAAGTCACATATATGTTCTATCATTATACCTACAATTAAATGTTACTATTGTGGTCTCAATTGAAAGGCATTCGACACTGAGCGAAGTGTCGGAAATGCACCCTGTTGAAGCTGTGGTTCTGGAAATGGAAATATATCTATCTTCCTTACAACTAGACATAGTCATTTCCTTTACATAAACACATACTTTATAAACCTTATGCTCAAATGTGAACATATCCTGCATCCCCTACTGTTGTTGTTGGGGTCTTCAGTCCTGAGACTGTTTTGATGCAGCTCTCCATGCTACTCTATCCTGTGCAAGCTTTTTCATCTCCCAGTACCTACTGCAACCTACGTCCTTCTGAATCTGCTTAGTGTATTCATCTCTTGGTCTCCCTCGGCGATTTTTACCCTCCATGCTGCCCTCCAATACTAACTTGGTGATCCCTTGATGCCTCAGAACATGTCCTACCAACCGATCCCTTCTTCTGGTCAAGTTGTGCCACAAACTTCTCTTCTCCCCAATCCTATTCAATACTTCCTCATTAGTTATGTGATCTACCCATCTAATCTTCAGCATTCTTCTGTAGCATCCCCTACTACTAAGTATAATACTTTGTCAATAGCTGACTGCCTACGATTTGAAATAATACTTATTGAAAATCAACAATTGGTGTGCATGTCTCTTAGATTTCTTCCTACGAGTGCTACCACTGTGTCTTAGAAAGAGAGACATAGTCGGCCAGATGTTAAAAAAAAATACCGATCGTAACAACTACTGCATGGTACTGCCACAGGCGGTCTTGGTTCTACAAGTGCACACAAGCATCCATGCTTTATGAATTGAGGTATGACATTACCTCTGATTGAGGTGGTTTTTTTCCGGAGAAATACCGTGATGGTGATGATAGGAATGTGTAATATCAGCCCATGATGCTACCTCATGATAAAATTACCACATTTGGAACTGATTCAGCTAAGGAACATAGTATGCAAGCGGTATTTGCGACTCCCTCAAACCGCCTCAAGCGAGATAATTCTATAGTATTTGTAGCGCATTCTGTCTCGAGACCATATCAGAGGTTCCGCAATATATCCATGGAGTTATAGGTGAAGACTGATTGAGAAGGAACACAAACAGTAGTAGTAGATGATGTGCCGATTGAGGTCATAAGAAAATGTACACTAGCGTCCCAGATCTGTAGTGTTACGCTATCTGCTAGAAATGATGTCCATGATTTGGAATCGGGTCTTTCCTTTCAAGCACATACCTGCATTGTATCCTACTGACAATTCCTTTAATGATAAAAACCCCTACTCAATCATATTTCTGACACTCCCATATCTCGAAACGAGTCATCTTTCCCGAACCTAGCTGCTACAGTAAAATTCCATCATGGTTTTAGTCACCACCAATGCATCTTGCAACTGCTCCCATTTCTACTGCTTTCCCCATGTGATCGTTCCAATTTAAGACAGAAGTGAGCAAAAGTTGGAGAAAGATATATCCACCACATTCTGGAAACCATGTAGAAACAGAACGACCTGAGTTAGAGCAACAACACCATGTTTTGACCATTCAGTGGAAATGGTGCAATGTGGTACATCTCCAAACTAGATACAGATACTACTGTCCAAAGCGGATCCGTGTCCATTCAAATCAATCAGTCCAACATACTATCGTCGTTATTCTCTACTCCCCAACAGAGAGAAAAAATTACGAATTATAAAAGCTCATCTGATTTTGAAGTCAGCTAGGCACATATGCTGGCACAATGACACATAGCTGTGGTGCAGTCAAGTGCGGAGAAAGAGATTTCACAATGCTTCCCCAGAATAGCGAAGTGTGCAGCCATCCAAGCATTCCTAATGGTATACTCAGTCCCTCACTGAATTTACACCTCAAACTGGTGCTGCAACTGCTGCTGTTAGTATGGCATTATCTTATTAAATATACAGACACCGCAGAGATCACTTTAAAGTGTGATCACCTATACTCTAGGCGAATAATCGTATCTCACAGACTGTACTTCATTGAGATGCTCCCTTTGGTCCTGTTTAGTTGTTTCAAACACTGTTTTCTAACACACTTTTTACAATGCCAAACATTTCCTTTTTTCTGCCACAACTTCAAGACCTGTGCCAGGTTCTACACTGACATTAAGAAGTTCTGATCCACAGCCTTTAGCAGTAAACTACACGTAGCACAGTGGAAATCACTTCTTATGGTGGATAAGCTAACACCCCACATCTCAGCTGATTTTAAATAAAAGACAGTTACAATATAAGCAAACTGGAAGAGTTTTACAGCTTTGGCATAGGTTTCCAACAACAGTCGGAATGTGATTCACTAGCTATACATTTAGACTCATCTCTCACACTGATGGAATAGCTGATGGCTATGTATTCCCTTCGACTGATTCCTCATAGTCCACTCATGTACGCAATCAGTGTTTCGGTGCTATCCACCCCAGAAGGTGCTGTCCATCCACCAAAACGTTTTCCCCAACTCAAACAAGCGATATCAGTCAATCATTATGTGGTAACCAACACCATGCCAGTGCATGGATGAACATCACAATTGAGAGTGCGATCAATTTTAGCAATTTTACAGTAACCTCAACACCAGCCAATGATGTGACATAATGTTTCCCCAATTCAGTCTGTAGCTAAACCGTACCCTCCCCACTTTGCGAGTATCATTGCGAACATGGATAGATGACTGTGCAGTACGTCCATTCAGTGTTAATTCTTGCACACATAAATCATCAAAGTATACCAGACAGCGCTCCACATATTTCTATCACCTCGAGCATAGTGTTTAATTTATAATCTATCTCTCTGCGTTTGAGAGTGACAGAGCATTCTCGCTGTCTTTAGACAGAGTTAGAGAGTGAAAGACCCTCCTCACACTGCCATTGACCAACCCGCCCTGCAGCACCGTTAGCGAATTAATCTGCAACCGAACAGAAGAAGACCACTCGTAAAAACGAAAAAACTACTTCTGTAAAATACTTGATCTGCGTGATACGAGCACAATATAGCTTTGCGGAGATGTATAGTGTCCACTGTTCACATCCTATCACGGTTCAGAAATTATACGATGCCTGCATCAGGCCTATATAAAATGATCGTTTGTAGCGGGGGATACCTCCTACAAGGAAACAGATAAACGCATAGCAGCAGCATCCAACATGGGAAAATTACAACTCATTCCATCACTAACTCTGTAAACAGCACATCAATCGGGCAAATGTGTACACGGGGGTTGCAGCACCTCACAAGCATCTATCGCTAACTTAGTTATGACGCTGAAGTCTCGATTTTACACCCAAGATGCGACAGTGGGCATGGAGTACATCGCATAAATCAAAGTTCGTTTAAAGGAATGTGTCAAGTTTCATCACACATGAGATGGAAGTCCTCTGATGACTGACAGGTTTACCATTAATGATCGCAAGTAGACAGTGCTTTAATCCAAATCCAGGACTCGTGGCTGTATACGAGTAGAACGCAGGCTATGTCAAGCGACTGATGCGTCCGGACAGAACACTGGAAAAACTGACCTGCAGCAACGTCTTCTTCTCTAGAATGCATCAGTCAACAATTTAATTGTACCTGTTTGCAGCTCCTTCTCAATCGACCACTCCGTCCACTCTCTGTTATCCTTTAACCGAAATGCACGTAAGTTTAGAGGTGAATGGTTCTCTGTCCTCTTGAAAAGCATCAAATACAGTACTCAAGTTGTGTGTATCACTGGTGCCTTAATAAACGTACAGTATAATGCTGCCTCGACGGAAAAGAATTGACTGCCTCCCTGATTCTCTTCGTTTCGATGTCGACGTTTTCTCGGATTCCTCCTGTTGCTGCATACGTGTTCCCAAGTACAAATTGTTCGGCGCTATCCAGAAGATACGCAAGTACTTCCTCAATTTCCCCACATTTCGATGTATATTCGGTCAATTTATACCTATTCCCACCGAATAAATAAATATATTTGCAATCTTAAATTTGTGTTTGTGTTTTTATTTCTAATGATAGAACATGTATGTGACTGGTTTTCTAGAATGATTCCGTGTATGCATGGCCTGTGGTGGGAATGATTCACGTTTCCCATTAACGGGAGCATCCGTCTGAATGCAAAGGCCTGTTGGAGTGTAGGAATGTATCTGAGTTAAGTTTGTCATCCTGTAGACGACCGAATAGCGAACTAATATTTAGTATGTGTTGGGCAGCGGTAACGTTGTTGCTTTATTTGTGGTGTAAGCTGAACTGATAGACAATAAAAGCGGTTTAAAAGCTGTGAGCTGTCTGGGGAAGTTAACCTTGCATTACTGCGCAACTGTTTCACCAGGTATCCAGTCTAGCTTACCAAATTCCCAACCAGACTAACATTAATTATAATCTTTTGATATGCATACGACAACCGGTGATATATATATATGTATATAAAGAGAATTTAAATAAAAAGAAATAAATCAGTTTATATTTGGAAATTTATTTTAACATTGATCATTGAAATTTCAGCATATTAAATTTGATTCATAAATAAACTGGTGCCCTATTTAGGATTGTGAAAATGTGAGATTGTAATCTTACGGAACACATCAAACATGGAGCCAAGATTGGGAGACTGCATACAGCACTGCATTCATAAAACAACACACAAAGAACGTTGAAACATACGCAAGAGAAAATTTACCACTCCCAACTGATTCAATTTTCACCCAAGGAAGTTACGTTCGTAGCACAATCCTGTCTGTCATGTAATTACCACACACTGGTATACTAAATTCATATTAACTCTTTGTGAAATCTTCCCGAAAAGAATAGCTGAGGGCTACTTTGATGATTACACCACATGCTTCACGTGGTCAACTTGGTTTACACAAAGAGTGTAACTCCACAATAATTTTGATAATTAAAATAAATTACATCGAAAAGCAATTTACAAAAGAAAAATCTCGAACTGGTTACTATCGTCTTACTATTAACCTGATGGGTCAAACAATTGTATAAGCACGTGGTACTGGTTTCACAAAGTACACCCCACGTGGGTTGAACATAAAGAAAAGTTGCTATATTGAAAAATATTGTCAAGACGAGACGTTATAATCTCACGCACATTCGCATTTAAGATTGATGAACTTAGTTAGAGTTACTGATCAACACGTGGTTCCACTTTACTCACAAAGTAGTGACAAAGCAACTACCGGAATATATTCTGAACTTGACACGAGAATTACATTGCGCTGCAATTTAATATAACATTAGATATTTTAGAGCTAAACCTGAAATAGAGGTGATTAAATTTCAGTTAGGCTGAACTTAAGAAATCCATTGTCCTACGGACTTAGCAGAAGCGCGCTTAGCCGGAGATCTTACCACTTCAGACGCTCGCCACGGACAGACTGCCCTGGTCCCTTCCTGAGGGTGGCTCACAAATACAAACGGAAGTGGCCAGAGGGGCAGCTTCCTATACCAACATGACAAGAGACAGACAGGACCATACTAAGGATAGAAACCTCTCTGCTTTTAGAAAGCGTAGCTACCTGTTCCGACGTTGGTCCTACTGTTCTCTAGCAGACAGGCTTGTCTGCTACCCTCAAGCATGCAACTAGAAACACATTTGCTCATTCATCCTCTCACACAGAAGGGAAGGGGTATGACAGTATCTTATCATATACAGTATATAAAAGAAAGCGGATGTAGGTTCCGTATGAGACTGTGTGACATGAATTACATAGAAACTGTGTTTTAAAGTGTAGTAGTGTTACAGATCGTTCTTGTTTATGTGTAAAAGTAACACATTCCACTACTCAGTCTCCTCCCAGATAGTCAGAAACGCCACAGTAAATTTAGAAGAGGAATTTATGCTGGAAATGACAACAGATTTAAGAAATTAACATGAAAGGAATCCAACAGAGAACTTTCACAGCTTTCGTGATCGGGTGGAAATTTGAGAAGATTGTGTACGGAGGTGTGTTTGCGCTGGACCGTTATTGTATGTTCCAATACCAATACCAACAAATTGTTTTTTCATATTTCTGTGACCAGTCCTGCTTGAGTGTGAGGTAGTTAATAAGGAGCTCCAGTCAACACCTGCCGCCCCCAGCACGCTCGTACAAAATCTCGCCATTTCAGTCAGAACACTTGTACAAATAGTATTTGTAAAAGGGAGTCAGGTGGGTTCATTTTTTGTAAATGTGAAGAATGTTCTTCATCTCAAGTCATATCTGAAAACTGTTCAAGAAAAGTGAAGGAAAAATCATTAACTTTGCGTAAAGGTATCAGACCGGCCATTCTGTCTGAAGTTGAACTCCACTAGCAGAAAATCAATTCTGTGCCGTCGGTGAGTTTGACAGATTTTGTCGGATTTTGGTCTGAAGTATAAAAATATGAGGACACAATGAAACAGAACCCGAAAGTGTTCTGCTCCATTCAAAATTCACGTGTTATACTTAGGAAAAATACTATCATGATATGAAAATGTTAATGTTTAGTATCCGAAGAAATAATGAATATGCAGATAAAAGAACAGTCTGCCTCTAAAATACTATATTTTGCATTGTATAAAAAAGGGAAACATGTTCCTGGCACAACATTTTTCTGGCCGATTACTAACAGATTTTGAAAGTTGGTTAGTTAAAATACAAAAGAAAGCGTGTTCCTCATGCAAACGTTTTTTTCTGGCTGATTTCTAGCAGATCTTGAAATCTGAGTAGCCGAAATACATGGGACACAGTTGGCAACACAGGCAGAGCGCACTACGATTGTTGTCTTCATGTTGATATTCTTGGTGCGATTACGTTCCCAGTGTGCCCTCACCCAACAAGCAATGAGCTCATTGCGATCTGTTTCTATTTAAAAATCAGTACTCTTTCTTAGACACCTTGTCGCGATGATGTGACAGGTGTACGCAAAAATGGGATTGTGGATGTTTCCCCAGATGGGTGCAAGTACTTGTATCTGAGTATTAGCGGATTACATTGAGTGTTTTGTACCTTACCGCTATCCGTTCAAGGGGTTGAATATGTTAAATTTTGTTCTCTCTATTCAAATAGCTCCCAAAGGCCCCAAACTCCCGAATCGCGCAGAAGTGGTGTAGCGCGGACGTCTGGCGGCGATGTGCCGTTGAGTGAAACCAGATCCGTGTTAAAAAATGGATCACAAGCAGTGCGCACAGAGGTGACGTGACGCAGACGCGTCGTCTGGTGGTCCGTTTGTAGCCACTAGTGGCGCACCGAAGGGACGACAGAGGCTATGGTTGTGCTCTTTTTGTGTATGTGAAGTGCCACTGGTCTCTGACTTCAGAATGCGCTAGGGTATTCGTGAAGACGAGGAATTGGTGTTGTGTGTGTTTTTTCAGTGTGTAAGCTTGTGCTTGTGCTTGGTATAACCTATAGAAAAGAGCGCGGCCTTTGTATGTTGTAGTGGTGGGCTGTTTGTTCCACTTTAGGCGTCGATAAGTCTTAAGCCCCATGTATGTGACACAGTTTCTCTAAATCAATTCCCCGCCGTCAATATTGAGTTGATGGTGAGGGAGAATGATTTTTGGGGAAAAATAGATCGCCACGCCCTTTGTGGGGTCGATCTTGACGTTCCACAGATTACACCACTGTAATCTTGTTAAGGTGTTGCTGAAGTTCACAGTGTATTTGGAGGAGAATGCAACTATTTTTGTAAGTGGCGGTGTCATCGGCATACAGAGCAATCTCTCCGCCAGTTTGCTTAGGAATCTAATTCGTAATATGACATAAAGGATGAGACCTAAAACAGAGCCTTGTAGGACTAGTGCCGTGATCTCCTGTGTCTAGCTGGAATTGTCTCCATTCCTTATGAAAAACTGTCGTCCCTTAAGGAATGATTCAATAACCCAGATTACATGTCCTTGACACACTATTTGACCCATTTTCTAAATTAGGCCATTGTGGCAGAGGCGATCAAATGCCTTCTCTATATTCAGTAATACTGCTCCCATTGCGTCTCTCCTTGCACTGGCCAGATGAATGTGTTCTACCAAGTGGAGGATTGCTGGATAATGGAATGCTCAGTGCAGAATCCAAACTGTTCCGGCATAAGGATATTGTTGTCGGTCGGGAACTTACAGAAGGATAAACAAAGCATTAATTCTAGGATTTTAGTGCGGTCAGTTAAGAGGGAAATGGGCCTGTAGCTCTGGGGAAGGAGTAGATTTTTGTTAGGTTTGGTTAGGGTGATGACCTTCACAGATTTCCACGTTGTGGGGAGGTGTACTAGCTTCAGGCAGGCGTAGTAAATGCTATGTTATGGTGGGAAGGAGAAGGTGCTTTAGGAGTGGGAGACAGATTTGGCTAGGGCCAGGTGCCTTGTGGATACCCTGATGCTTGATGAGTCCACATATTGTCGGCTCATTAATGGGCATGAATTCTACCATTGTGGGCGCATTTCATTACGTGAATTACTTATTCTGCCTATCGCTCTCGTGATCGTGGATGACGTGAGTTCGGAAATTTGACTCCAATGATATCTCCATACATCCTCTTTTCTTGTTCGTCATATGCAAGACCGTTCTCTGCATGGAGTGCCTTGTTTTCTCTCTTGAGAGCTTTCTACTGCTGGGTTATTTTCCAGATTTTGCATCCTGATAAGTCTGTTTCAGCGGATCTTCGTTTCTCCTCCCAGCAGCGTTTCCTGTGCTCTTGTAATCTTTGTCTCACCTGGTCCTCTAGAATCCGCAACAGGCGGATGTCGGCTGGGTTGCGATAGCGTTCCCACAGCCTACACCTCCTGCATTTGGCGACTATGAGATCCCAGATGTCAGGCGGCAGGTCCCTGGCGTCAGGATCAGTGCTAGTCCTGACGCTACATGCACGCATCACAGGCGTGGAGGATGTCAGTGAATTGATCAATGGCTTCGTCCACGTCTCGTTCCGTCTATAGTGGAGGAATTTCCTCCACGTGCTCTCCCACCAGGTAGGTATATCTGTCCCAGTTTCTGATCACGTGTGTGCTTCCCATCCTCCCTACATCGTCTTCGACACTGGCGAAATGCAGCATGAGAGGACTGTTTTTAGAGTACAGGTCCTAGTGCACTGTGGCCGACGCATCGAGATCCAAGTTTTTCGCTACAAAAATATGTCATCTACCAGAATTTCTGTTGGCGTCTCCAGGAATGAGCGTCGACTCGTCAGGGGCGATGACATAAGGGTGGTGCACCTATCAACGATTCCCCATAAAGTCCTGCCAATTGCATTCTCGGCAGCGAAACTAGGTAGCCGATAAATCTCATTACTAATAATATCGTGCATAACAACACATATTCGAATCATTCACTCAAACTATGTTGTGACTAACACAAAGCAAACTTTATTGGAGAGCACCCCACTCTCTATTGTTGCCAAATGTATCCACGATGGTGGCGATGACATCACCCAAGATGGCGGCGTGTAGACTTGGCAACATCACAAGACGTCATCCAGGATGGTGGCCATGACGTCATTCAAGATGGCGGATTTTGGCGAGAAGATAGGTCAATTGGGCTACCTCCACTAACCTAACACCCTCCCCTCCCCTCCCCATCCCCAAAAAAATGGTGGGAAGTTCAAATTCCATCAGCATAATAAATTACAAGTCAGTTATCTTTACTAACCTAAGAAGATCACGGGAAGATGGTCACTTGGGTTACCTCAACTAACCTAAGTCACCCAACCGCCACCTCTTCCTAAGAACTGGAGCCAAGTTTGAATTTTGGCAGTAAAGAAAGGTCAGTTGGGCTATCTCTGCTAACCTAAGAAAATGGCGGGGGAGAAAGGTCACCTCCACTAACATAAGTTACCTGACCGCCACCTCCTCCTACGGATTCATGGGAAAAGGACTCAACCAGTGCTACGCCGCTGTAGACAGGAAGGAGAGTACTTTATTCATTATTACACTGATGCAAAACACATGCTCTGACATGCTTGGAGTCATGCCACACAGCCTACAGACATGGAAACCACTAAAAAACAGCAAACATGCTTGCTAATCCTCATCTGTCGCAATCATGCACCAGTCTTTATTTAGACAACTTGAGCCACTACTGCCAGAGGGCTCTGTCATTCGTTCCATGACCTAATACAAGATGGCGACCACGACATCAGCTGATGATGCAAGTACCGTTATCCAAGCTGGTGGCAAACAGTTTGTTCACCACGAGGTTTGGACCTAGTATGCAGTACTGCCACCAGATGGTGCTGTCATCCATTCCATGACATAACCCAAGATGGCCGTCTGGGGTGGGGGAAAATGGCTGGAAAACGACTCAGCCTGCGCTGAGCTGACGGAGAGAGTAAGGAAGGAGTGTATTTAGTTTGGGTCAATTTCTTTAGGAATTCAGTATATTTATCATAGTGATACAGAACACACGCTCTGACATGCTTGGTGTCACGCCACACAGCCCACAGACCTGTGAACTACTCCTAAATAACTCTTTGCAGACACACAAACAGCTCTTAAATTACGGAAATAATTTCAGTACAGACATGCAAACTGCTCCTAAATGATGCAGTGCACAGATGTGCAGACACGAAATCAACTCATAAACTGTCCAAATAGCGCATAGCACAGCCTACAGACCTGTTCGCAAAATAATGCAACAGACATGCTCTCAATGCGCACAAGCATTGTCTGCCACCTCCTGTTCACTAGACTGCACAGGAGGATACAGGCAGCCCCCATGAAGTTACGCGACTTCCGTGTCAAACCACGCACAGGTGCCCATTCGGCTCCCACAAGCATGAGGCAGTGACATCCCTTTCATACTTGCTCCCTGAGAAATTATTATCGAAATACATGTTGGCCCACACACCGTTGCTGACGCTACCGGACAGGAAGGAGTGAACACCTATTTACCGAGCTCGCCGACGCCATCGCAAGCCACCGCCGGATGCAAGACAGCGCGAACTATTGCCATCACACCACTGTGGCCTACAGTGACCCAGTGAAAGTTGCTTCTATTTTCGAGTATACAGTCAGTGTTATACTGAGATCACAGAACTCCAAGGCGTGCTCACACCGGTCTCATATGCAAGACGCCTCTGGGTAGCACGGTTATTTACCATTGATGACAGAGTAGCACAGTGTGCATTGTTCCTAGCTGGACATGCGAGCTGCATCTGACAGTACTTAACTGCCAAGCATGACTTACACAATGCCACAAAGTACATGCATGTAGGTACAAAACATTGGAAGTGCAACTAACAAGGCTGTCAATCTTATACTGATGTCACATGGCTAAGTAAAATCAGCACCGAGTCGAACTCTCGGAAATTGTATAGCATCCCAGAAATAGTTAATGCTCACTTTCTTGATGTCTCAGCTTATATGCACGGACATTCTTGCCCTAACAGGACCTGTATACGAAAATAGTGCAGAACAATATCTAATGCAGTCTTCCTCGCAGGCCTAATGTGATACTACATCTATCATGTGTTCCCCTTCCTTCTTTCAACACACACAAATGTTCCTTCCACTATGTAGAGACAGACTCCTATATCCCAGCACAAAAGAATGTATTGTGAATGAATTGAACATTATGATTGGCTCTGATCGAATTCACCCTCCGAATTACGGATGTGACCAGTGTGCAAGCACCATCTACCTTTTCTTTCTTTCTGCAGACGAGATTTTCAGCGGGAAAAAACTATTTGACACAGATAGTCATATTGCATCGACAATTAAAGCCAGTAAACTTTCCTACATATTGTCAAATACGGAAAGACTCGTACTCAATTACACTGCTCTCCCACTGAGGACAGGAGCTTGAATATAAGAATGTGAAACTGATCGCTGACCCATCAATATATCACCCTTTTTACATCATTAGTACATAAACAAGAAGACAGATAGCACAGTATGTATACTCGCGGGCACTAGGGCATCCACGCCCGACGGGTGGCCACAGCATCCTCAGTTTCCCCCTCGGTACAAATGTGCTACTGTTTCTGGTCTGGACCTGTGTGCTTCCGTGCAATTCTATACCCACCTGCAGACTCTGGGATTACACAAACACAAGTATTTCCGCCTCATTTTCCATTACATTATACCATTTTCGCTATACTTCTAGATATCAAGCACACTACAGTATTCTACTGATCGCTCACGCTATATAATTCCGAAGATATAGACAGGAAATTATTTCTCAACAAACCCCAAATTTTATTGAGCTGAAGCATGCTGTAAACCACTGAGTAACTAGAAACAAGTAGAGAAAACTGATGTTTCCACTGCCAAATACCAATGTCAGTGATTTAACAGATTCCAAATTATCCCTATAATTGACAAGGCCAACTAAGGTCTTTCTCACGTCTACAGAACAGGCAAACGTGTCTTCCACATGCTAGATGCACGCACCACAATCGATCTTCTCTCAGCTAAATAAAGGCGCGAAATGTGCAGAAGCAGTCAACTGAGCAGTTAACATGGGGGGGAATACGGTCCAGCACAAACGCACCTCCATACAAAATCTTCTCAAATTTCCACTTAGTCACGAAAGCCGCCCAACACATACTAAGCGATAGCTCAGTATTCGGTCGTCTAGAGGACGGCAAAGTTAACTCAGATACATTCCTACACTCCAACAGGCCTCTGCATTCGGACGGCTGCTGCCATTAATGGGAACCGTAATCACTCCCGCACTGGTCAACGTCGCTGGAGGCCAAGCACCCATAAACAGATTGATCCTACGAATTCGTTCACATATATATTTTATCCCTATACTTAAAGCTAAATGTTACCATTGCGGTCTCAGTTGAATGACACTCATCAATGTGTGAAGCGTTGGAAATATACCCTGCTGACGGCTGTGGCTCTAGAAACAGAAATATCGGTACCCATTCTTATGACTTGACATACTCTTCCCTCTGCTATCACAGTATTCCACAGTCATCTCCTTTACACATGTCAGAACACAAACACATACTATACGAACCTGATGCTCAAATGCGAACATATAACACACCCCCTGCTACTAAGCACAATACTACGTCAATAACTGATCGCTGGCGATCCGAAATAATGCTGAGAGAAAATCAACCACGGGTGGACATGTCTCATAAGTTTTTCCTGCGAGTGATACCACCGTGTCCTAGAAAGAGTGGTTTAACCGACATATGTTTAAAAAAACTCGATCCGAACAACTACTGTATGTTACCGTCACAAGCGGTCTTGGTTCTACAGGTGCTATGAGCTACATTGGCTTTATAAATCGAGGTACGACATCACCTCTGAAGGAGGTCGTTTTTTGTCTGGACAAATACCGTGACGGCGATCGCATGAGTAAACAGGGTGGTCCATTGATCGTGACCGTGCCAAATATCTCACGAAATAAGCGTCAAACGAAAAAACTACAAAGAACTAACTTGTCTAGCTTGAAGGGGGAAACAAGATGGCGCTATGGTTGGCCCGCTAGATGGCGGTGCCATAGGTCAAACGGATATCAACCGCGTTGTTTCAAAATAGGAACCTCCATTTTTTATTACATATTTGTCTAGTACAAAAAGGAAATATGAATGTTTTAGTAGGACACTTATTTCGCTTTGTGACAGATGGCGCTGTAATAGCCACAAACGTATAAGTACGTGGTATCACGTAACATTCCGCCAGTGCGGCCGGTATTTGCTTCGTGATACATTACCCGTGTTAAAATGGACCGTTTACCAATTGCGGAAAAGGTCGATATCGTGATGATGCATGGCTATTCTGATCCCAACAGGCGTGTGGTATGTATGCTGCTCAGTATCCTGGACGACATCAACCAGTGTCCGGACCGTTCGCCGGATAGATACGTTATTTAAGAAAACAGGAAGTGTTCAGCCACTTGCGAAACGTCAACCACGACCTGCAACAAATGATGATGCCAAGTAGATGTTCTAGCTGCTGCCGCGGCTAATCCGCTCATCAGTAGCAGACAAATTACGCAAGAATCGCGAATCTCAAAAACGTCGGTGTTGAGAATGCTACATCAACATCGACTGCACCCGTACCATATTTCTATGCACCAGGAATTTGATGGCGACGACTTTGGACGTCGTGTACAGTTCTGCCACTGGGCACAAGAGAAATTATGGGACGATGACAGGTTTTTTGTTCGCGCTCTATTTAGCGAGAAGCATCATTCACCAACAGCGCTAACGTAAAACGGCATAATATGCACTATTGGGCAATGGGAAATCCACGATGGGTTCCTCAAGTGGAACATCAGTGACCTCGGTGGGTTAATGTATGGTGCGGCATTATGGGAAGAAGGATAATTGCCCCCGTTTTATTGTTGGCAATCTAAAAGGTGCAATGTATGCTGATTTCCTACATACGTTCTACCGATGTTACTACAAAATTTTTCACTGCATGACAGAATGGCGATGTACTTCCAACATGATGGATGTCCGGCACATAGCTTGCGTGCAGTTGAAGCGATATTGAATAGCGTATTTCATGACAGGTGGATATGTCGTCGAAGCACCATACCAAGACCCGCACGTTCACCAGATCTGACGTCCCCGAATTTCTTTCTGTGGGGAAAGTTGGAGGATATTTTCTATCGTGATCCACCGACAACGCCTGACAACATGCGTCAGCGCATTGTCAATGCATGTGCGAACATAAAGGAATACGAAACTACTCGCTGTTGAGAGGAATGTCGTTACACGTATTGCCAAATGCATTGAGGTTGATGGACATCATTTTGAGCATCTACTGCATTAATGTGGTATTTACAGGGAACCACGCTGTAACAGCATGCGTTCCCAGGAATGATGAAAGGTCTCTGTTGGATTCCTTTCATGTTAATTTCTTAAATCTATTGTCATTTACGCATAAATTCCTCTTCTAAATTTACTGTGGCGTTTCTGACTATCTGGGAGGAGACTGAGTAGTGGAACGTGTTACTTTTACACATAAACAAGAACGATCTGTCACACTACTACACTTTAAAAACACAGTTTCTATGTAATTCATGTCACACAGTCTCATACGGAACCTACATCCGCTTTCTTTTATATACTGTATATGATAAGATACTGTCATCCTCCCCCTTCCCTTCTATGTGAGAGGATGAATGAGCAAATGTATTTCTAGTTGCATGCTTGAGGGTAGCAGACAAGCCTGTCTGCTAGAGAACAGTAGGACCAACGTCGGAACAGGTAGCTACGCTTTCTAAAAGCAGAGAGGTTTCTATCCTTAGTATGGTCCTGTCTGTCTCTTGTCATGTTGGTATAGGAAGCTGCCCCTCTGGCCACTTCCGTTTGTATCTGTGAGCCATCCTCAGGAAGGGACCAGGGCAGTCTGTCCGTGGCGAGCGTCTGAAGTGGTAAGATCTCCGGCTAAGCGCGTTTCTGCTAAGTCCGTAGGACAATGGATTTCTTAAGTTCAGCCTAACTGAAATTTAATCACCTCTATTTCAGGTTTAGCTCTAAAATATCTAATGTTATCTTAAATTGCAACGCAGTGTAATTTGCGTGTCAAGTTCAGAATATCTTCCGGTAGTTGCTTTGTCACTACTTTGTGAGTATGTGGAAACACGTGTTGATCAGTAACTCTAACTAACATCATCAATCTTAAATGCGAATGTGCGTGAGATTATAACGTCTCGTCTTGACAATATTTTTCAATATAGCAACTTTTCTTTATGTTCAACCCCACGTGGGGTGTACTTTGTGAGACCAGTACCACGTGCTTATACAGTTGTTTGACCCATCAGGTTAATAGTAAGACGATAGTAACAAGTTCGAGGTTTTTCTTTAGTAAATCGCGTTTCGATGTAATTTATTTTAATTATCAAAATTATTGTGGAGTTACACTCTTTGTGTAAACCAAGCTGACCACGTGAAGCATGTGGTGTAAGCATCAAATAGCCCTCAGCTATTCTGTTCGGCAAGATTTCACAGAGAGTTATCATGAATTTAGTGTACCAGTGTGTGGTAATTTCATGACGGACAGGATTGCGCTACGAACGTAACTTCTTTGGGTGAAAATTGAATCGGTTGGTTGTGGTTAATTTCCTCTTGCATATGTTTCAACGTTCTTCGTGTGTTATTTTATGAATGCAGTGTTGTATGCAGTCTCCCAATCTTGACTCCATATTTGATGTGTTCCGTAAGATTACAAACTCACATTTTCACAGTCCTAAATAAGGCACTAACCTGATGGGTCAAACAACTGTATAAGCACGTGGTACTGGTCTCACAAAGTACACCCCACGTGGGTTGAACATAAAGAAAAGTTGCTATATTGAAAAATATTGTCAAGACGAGACGTTATAATCTCACGCACATTCACGTTTAATATGCTGAAATTTCAATGATCAATGTTAAAATAAATTTCCAAATATAAACTGATTTATTTCTTTTTATCTAAATTCTCCTTTGTATATATATATATATATATATATATATATATATATATATATATATATATATATATAAAGATTCACGCCGTTGTTGAGCGGCGTTGTGTTGTTTGTCTTGTTTTGTTTTCTATATTTGTGTGTTTTATATGTATGTGTTTTTTTTCTCGCTTGTAAATTTGATGTGCGTGTGAAAAAGTGCGTACTAAGTTGGGTACTTTTCGTGTGAGTGTCGTAATTTTTGTGGGATACATTTATTCTGATTAGTGTGTTGCGTACCGGGCATAAATTGAACTAATGGAGACTTGTAACCAAGCTAAAAGTAGGCGGTCCAACAACTTAAGCAACATGGACCATGGGGATAATTTGATTTCGAATATTAACACGCCGGACGCTTCCGAAAATGCAATGGGGAATACTTCAGAGGAAATGCAAAACAGGACGAACGGGCTCACATCAGAGCCAGAAATTAGTTTGCCTCCAACTAACCAAATTGATTTGGCAGAACTCATGAAAGCCTTATTGCAACAAAATAAACAAAACGCAGAGAAATCTGAAAAATCGATCCCAGAGCTAGGTGAACAAATGACGCAGAAATCTGAAAAATCGATCCGAGAGCTAGGCGAACAAATGGCGCAGAAATCTGAAAAATCGATCCGCGAGCTAGGTGAACAAATGACGCAGAAATCAGAAAAATCGTTCCGAGAACAAAAAGAATCATCCGAAAAATCGATCCATGAGCTAGGCGAACAAATGACGCAGAAATTAGAAAAATCGTTCCGAGAAAAAAAAGAATCATCCGAAAAATCGATCCGAGAGCTAGGCGAACAAATAGACGAAAAACTAATCCAGCAGACAAATAAAGTCGACAAGTCGATGCAGAGTGTGTCCGATGATATCTCACAAAGAATAAACAATCTGGCAAGTGAAGTAAAAAGTGATATTATGAAAGAATTAGGCTGTACATTTGAACAAATCGATGATCGTCTGCATGCTTTAGAACAGGGCAAGCGGAGTCGCGATGCGGAATCAAAAGAGAGCGAAGAACAGCTACTTAGGAATTTCCAAGCGCTGAGAGAAGAATGTCAAAGGGAACGCCAGCAGGTACTCTCGAGGGTCCAGGAGGCGGAAACGTGTTGTCCCACGTCCGTTAGCAACACGGTAGCGGACAACAGTCAAGCGATTCACACACTCGAACAGCAAGTAGAACAATTGAAGCAAACTGGGGCGGAGGACAACATACAAATACATGATAAGATTGCGGCATTAGGGGACATCGTAGACACAATGAAGGTGACGGAAAGCGAGAACAATACTACACCGGTAGCGGTCGCAGAGACTAAAGACGTGCGTCCGCTTCTTAGATTTCAGAAGGGACAGTTCGAAGTGAACAGGCGGCACAAAGCTGTAACAGGCGAATTACAAGAACGCGTGGCGCATCTGGAAAACCGCATGGCGTGTGATTCCGAACTCGCCAATAGCACTAAAAATAGCCGTACGAACAGTGCAGAGAGGGACTCCGGGAACGAGGGAGATTTTGACAACAGGGAAGAATGTATTTTGAGGGGCAGACATGAGAAAAATAGAAACATTCGAGGGCCTCGCTGGGAGGAAATGCTGGGATTTGATTTCAAACATTTCCTTACGGTGAGAAAGTTTGAGATATTTCGAAATTCGCAAAAAGGAATACATCCACGAGCATGGCTCGAGCAATTTGAGTTTTGTCTTCCCCCTGACTGGGCAAGTTCACATAAGATAGAATATATGTGTGGCTATTTGGAAGGCGAACCGGCGATTCGCATGAGGTCGGCAGCGCGTCACTGCAACTCCACTCGGGAGTTTCGACAAGCCTTTCTGTCCGCCTAGTGGTCGGAAGCGGCACAAGATAGGGTCAAACCTGGCATAATTATGCTGCCAAATTTGAACCAATCTGGTTTCGGCAGCCCAGCACGCCTATTCGACCACATGCTGCAGGCAAATCAATTTTTATATGACCCATACGGGCCTGCGGAACAAATTAGGATATGCATCAGCAAATTGCCGATGCACTTGCGCCACGTCATTCTTGCGGGACGATGCAAAGAGGACGTGGAAACGTTTAAGACACTTCTCCAAGAGTTGGAATACAATACAGGAGAATGCCCGCCTAATCAGGCACAAAGTTATTACGGGGCACAGCAGTGCGATCGCAGTCGTGGCCGTAGTACTAATCAACGGCGTGACTGGTCGTCGCGACGTGAACGGAACAGTAATCGGGACCGGCCTTATAGGAACTGGGGTAACAGTCGCGAACACAGGTGGAACAATGGAAATGATCGAGGACGTGGACAAGATCGTGAACGCTACAGGTACGGCAACCAGAATCGATACTACGATGAATACGGTGGGAATAGGACTGTAGGCGGAGCACCTCATGATGTTGAAATTCGGCCGGCTAACCCTAGACATAATGCAGCACATGGAAATGAACAAAACCGGCAATGACAAACGATCAGCGCATAAGGCGCCCAATCGGAACAAATGAGCGACATGGCAAATGAGTAGAAAGGACAGTGAGAAGTAGAGAGGACGGTGAGGAGAAAGAATTGATTAGTTTAAATTTGTGACGTATGCATTTTGAATAATATGTTGGTAAAAATAATGATAAAGATGTTTCTATGTGATTGACTGAAGAGATGTTTTTAAATTTTTTTCTTTCCTTGTGCAAGTAGGATTTAGGTTGGTTCAAAGGTGAAGATAAAAGGTTTCTTTGTGAACGAGTAAAATGCTGTTTATGTTTTTTTTGTGTAAATTGAAACGAGTCGCTCCTGAGAGAAGCAAGATCTGTGTTGAATTAATGCAAAACTCAGGGGAATATCCGATCTGTGGGTATTATGGCTTTGGCCAACCCAGGTCCCCAGCTGTTAGTAGCTTTGTTTCCGATTTTCTGCTTTCAGTGCTACTATCTATCTATTACTATTCTCTATCTGTCAGTATAAATGAGGATCTCTTACTATAGTATGCGTGCTGTATGAATATTTTAAGATAGGAGAACTCTGAGAAAGGAATGAGTAAGTTTGGAATCTTGAAAACAGGATGCGATAATACGATTGTTTAACAAATGGCTTCCCAATATACGCTAATACGTTAATATTGATGATATATGCCTTTTTTGTCCTTTATAGCTGAGTACGTAAAGTGCTGTCTGTGGATTTCGTAAGTAGATTGATTCCCTTCAAGGTGAAAGAAGAATTGTGGTTTGTGTAATTTACGTGGCCCTGAAATATTATTGTGGTAGTCAAATACGAGCAGTTTTTCAGCAAATGGAGAATGGAACAGAAATATGGATCCTTTTTGTAGTCTTGATTGATGTTGAGCCAAAGCCCGAAAAATTATTCTGCGTTAATACTTGTCCTAGAAAAGCGACGTTTATGTGTTTTGATGATGCTGTGAGCATTACAGCTTACTGTTTTCGCTGGTGCGGGATGCACTGCAGCCTATATGATTTGTACTGAGGAAATTTCCCACTTGAAGGTAGAGGAAGATTAAATAATTTTGATTATGGGACCGAAGGAAAGCTTGGTTTAAGGTAATAAGGATGAAGCAAAACATTTGTCATTTAAACTACGGGAGGATTCGAATCTTTTGTGTCTGTTGTAAGTTCAATATGTTAAGATGAAACTGTTTTACAGAATAGAGGAGACCACAATTTTGCCATTCATGAGAAATGAATCCAGAATAACCACCATAGGCGAAATAACTGATTTGGAAGGAAAGGTAACTTAAAGAAGGAACGAAATGGGTAAGAAAATGTAGTATAACCTGTATAAGGAAAATATTTTTACCCTGCTCATAGTCATCTATGTGATTAATTCTTGTGATAACGTAATTTTAGATAAAATTTTCTTACTGTTTTATGTGTTAATATATGAGTATGATAAATGTATAATTGCGAGTCTCTTATCAGGTGTGTCAACTGGTATAAATGTTTTGGCGTGTAAAGAACCATTGTTCTTTTTACTGTGTATGTTTAAGGAAAGTTCTCCATATTTATCATGTGACAAGACATATGCGGCGAGCGTCAGAAAGAGGACGAATTAGAACAATGTTGTAGTGGTGTAAACACTTTGTTGAAGTAGCATTGAAGTAGCTTGTTGGATTAACTAGTAGTCGATAGAAGTAGAATTTTGAGTAATACATGTTTATGGGTAGTTAGTTTGTAGTATAGACAACAGGTGTGCATGTGTGTGTGTAAATAACATGTGAACCCTATGCTGCCCGGACCTATACTTGCACAAGGCATAATCCTATTCATTTTAGTGAATTAATAAGTAGCATTTGATTTATTAAAACGTAAGTGAACCACATTAGTGATGTGGATTTAGATATTATATTGTCAGTTCATTTAATTTTTATTTTTATACTGTCAAGTCATCTCATTTTTATTTTTTATGTTGTCAAGTCATTTAACTTTTATTTTTATATTGTCGATTCATCTAACTTTTTTATTTATTTAAAAAAATTAAGTCTCACTTTTGTTCTTAAAAATTGTGAAAGACAATACTAAGTGGTATTATGTATGACATTTTGTAATCACATAACTATGATGAACAATTTCTGTGAATGCAGTTGAGAACGTGAAAGCAAACCGGCTAAACTCTCACGAGACAGCGGGAGTAGCGAGGAGGAGGACTAGTTGTAAACAGGCGGATTTCCCAGCAGGACACGCTGTCAACCGGGCGACTTCGGGAGCACGGTCGACAACAAACGAATGGCATGCGACAAACACTTTCCCTTGCACCTGGAGCTAATGGGCGGCCGCCCCAGTGCGACCCTTCATGGAGGCGGTGACCTGAGATGGGCGAGCGGTCCACCGCGCGGAAATCCATCTGCTGGCAACGCACCACACACACGCGACCGTGGCGAGACGGGCGCGGTGAAACGACCGAAGACAGGGGATAAAGGGGCGTGGAGCCTTTTGACAGGTACTGTCCAGAGAAAATGTCAGACTTCAACGACGCCTATCAACATTTCCTGACGGATGCCCACTGTCAAGCGGCAGTAAATCATAGTTCGATGTTCTCTGGTTGCTAAGGGTGGCACAAAGAAGAGCCACTAAAGTGTCATCCTTGCCCAGGAATATCAAACCAACGAGCCATTTGAGGATAACTCAAGAATGTAACAACACAAGGGGCGTGGAGCCTTTTGACACATACTGTCCAGAGAAACTGGCAGACTTCAACGACGCCTATCAACATTTCCTGGCGGATGCCCACTGTCAAGCGACAGTAAATCATAGTTCGATGTTCTCTGGTTGCTAAGGGTGGCACAAAGAAGAGCCACAAAGTGTAATCCTTGCCCAGGAATACCACCTGGCGTGGGTCAAACGAGGATACCGCACGAATTTGACAACACAAACATGGAACCAAATCGAGATGTACGTGACACGGGCCACTAAGAGAATCTTCATGAGAGGGCAGAGACGGCGGGATTGCACGCAACAGATGGACAAAAATCCCTACTGACAGCTGTGGCGACGAACCCCCCCCCCCCTCCCCTTATATTGTGCCTCGGAACAGTGGAACTACTGAGTGTGTCAGTGAACAGTGATTATATGGTTCTTAGTTCGATGCATATACGTGTGTTTCTGTCAGAGAAACTTTGAGTCGTGTGTTTTGCAGGGGTTCGATTTATTGGTGTTTATTAGACTGACTCTTGTATTTTGCAGGTGTTGTATTTATTGTTTTTTTTAGACTTTGACTCTTGTATTTTGCAGGTGTTTTATTTATTGGTGTTTTTTTAGATGTTGACTATTGTACTTTCAGAGCTGTTTTATTGATCAATGTTTGTTCTTGTGTGATGTATTAGATTTGTGATATTTTGTTTCGTAAATTGATTCCTGTGGCATTGCTTCGTTTATCAGTCAGATAGCTATTCATTCTCATTGGACTGTGATCGATTAGCCTTTGCATGGGGCATATTTATTGTGAGGAACCCCATAAGGGTAACAATCACGTAATTAATTGTAGTTTCGGTATAAGGACACAATGATCATTGTTTGCTAACTAACTGAAATGTAGTAGGGTGATTAAATTAGTGCCACAAAGTTATTATAATTCTACAAATTGTTAGTTTAATAAGATTTATAATTTTTTTTGAGATAACCACTTTGAAAAACATGTTTTTTCTCTTACCTTTTTTTTTTTTTGCTTTTGCAGATTGTGCATTGTAATGTTCTGATTTATAATACTGATGTTATTTTCATTTTTTTTTAATTGCTGTGGCACCTTTGCTATTTTCATAAATTTTACTTGTTAATAAACAGTCATAAATTTTCCTGTGATCAGTTGGCTCTTGCAATGAGCAAATACTGGTGAACTCCATAAGGGTAACAACCAGAAATTGTTTTCGTATTAATGACACAGGGACCATTGTTTTTACTTGCTGACCGTATTAAGTCTACACTATCTATTAAATAGGTGTCACAGATTGTTTTTTTCTGTTTGAAATTGGTAGATTCTAAAGATGTGTTGAAATTATTGTGTTTTAGCAAGTAGCTGGTGACCTTTTGCCTTTTCTTTACATTTTTGGTTTAAGTAGGGTGTGAGAAGCCTGCTTGGGAATGTCCTAGCATGGCCAGAAAATTCCCTGCACAGTCTTTTCCCGGAGCGTTGGGGTTATGAAAAGTCTCTGTTGGATTCCTTTCATGTTAATTTCTTAAATCTGTTGTCATTTATGGCATAAATTCCTCTTCTAAATTTACTATGGCGTTTCTGATTATCTGGGAGGAGACTGAGTAGTGGAACGTGTTACTCTTACACATAAACAAGAACGATCCGTCACACTACTACACTAAACACAGTTTATATGTAATTCATGTCACACAGTCTCATACGGAACCTACATCCGCTTTCTTTTATATACTGTATATGATAAGATACTGTCATCCCCCTTCCCTTCTGTGTGAGAGGATGAATGAGCAAATGTATTTCTAGTTGCATGCTTGAGGGTAGCAGACAAGCCTGTCTGCTAGAGAACAGTAGGACCAACGTCGGAACAGGTAGCTACGCTTTCTAAAAGCAAAGAGGTTTCTATCCTTAGTATGGTCCTGTCCGTCCCTTGTCATGTTGGTATAGGAAGCTGCCCCTCTGGCCACTTCCGTTTGTATTTGTGAGCCATCCTCAGGAAGGGACCAGGGCAGTCCGTCCGCGGCGAGCGTCTGAAGTGGTAAGATCTCCGGCTAAGCGCGTGTCTGCTAAGTCTGTAGGACAATGGATTTCTTAAGTTCAGCCTAACTGAAAATTTAATCACCTTTATTTCAGGTTTAGCTCTAAAATATCTAATGTTATCTTAAATTGCAACCAGTACCACGTGCTTATACAGTTGTTTGACCCATCAGGTTAATAGTAAGACGATAGTAACCAGTTCGAGGTTTTTCTTTAGTAAATCGCGTTTCGATGTAATTTATTTTAATTATCAAAATTATTGTGGAGTTACACTCTTTGTGTAAACCAAGCTGACCACGTGAAGCATGTGGTGTAAGCATCAAATAGCCCTCAGCTATTCTTTTCGGCAAGATTTCACAGAGAGTTATCATGAATTTAGTGTACCAGTGTGTGGTAATTTCATGACGGACAGGATTGCGCTACAAACGTAACTTCTTTGGGTGAAAATTGAATCGGTTGGTTGTGATTAATTTCCTCTTGCATATGTTTCAACGTTCTTCGTGTGTTATTTTATGAATGCAGTGTTGTATGCAGTCTCCCAATCTTGGCTCCATATTTGATGTGTTCCGTAAGATTACAAACTCACATTTTCACAGTCCTAAATAAGGCACCAGCTTAGTTATGATTCACGTTTAATATGCTGAAATTTCAATGATCAATGTTAAAATAAATTTCCAAATATAAACTGATTTATTTATTTTTATTTAAATTCTCTTTTATATATATATCCATGGTTGTCGTATGACTATTAAAAGATTATAATTAATGTTAGTCTGGTTGGGAATTTGGTAAGCTAGAATGGATACCTGGTGAAACAGTTGGGCAGTAATGCAAGGTTAACTTCCCCAGACAGCTCACAGCTTTTAAACCGCTTTTATTTTCAATCAGCACCGCTTTCATAACAAATTAAAGCAACAACGTTACAATGATAAGTTCACAATTATATATGTATCACATTGGAACAAACGAAATAAAATGTTCAAACGTACCTACGTTCTGTATTTTAATTTAAAAAACCTACCTGTTACCAACTGCTTGTCTAAAATTGTGAGCCATATGTTTATATGACTACTACAGCGCCATCGATCACAAAGTGAGAAAAGTAGTCCAACTAAAACATTCATATTTCTTTACGTACTACACGAATATGTAATAAAAAATGGGGGTTCCTATTTCAAAAAACGCAGTTGATATCCGTTTGACCTATGGCAGCGCCAACTAGCGGGCCAACCATAGCGCCATCTGGTTTCCCCCTTCAAGCTAGACAAGTTTCGTTATATGTAGTTTCTTCGTTTGACGCTTATTTCGTGAGATATTTGGCCCAGTCACGATCAATGGACCATCCTGTATAGTATCAGACCAGCACTCCAGTTACACGTCGCCGACAGTGCAACCTCGTAATAAATCCATTGGATTACCTCTGAATGAGGTCGTTTTTTGTCCAGACAAATACCGTGACGGCGATCACAGGACTATATTGTATCAGACCAGAACTCCGAATACACGTCTCCGACAGTGCAACCTCGTAATAAAATCATTGGATTTTGAAAGTGATTCGGCCAAGGAATGTGGTATGTAAGTGGTATGTCAGGGGTTCGGTGATACATCCACTGAGTTATACGCGATGACTGATTGAGAAGCATCATGAACAGTAGTAGTAGATGAAGTGCTGGTTGAGGTCATAATAAAATGTACACTTGCTTCTCAGATCTCTAGTGTTATGCTATCTGCTAGAAATGATGATTTGGAATGAGGTCACTCCATTCAAGCACATACCTGCGTTGGATCCTATTGACAATTCCTTTAATGTTTACAACCACTACTCAGTCATATTTCTGGCACTCCCTTATCTTAAAATGAGTCACCTTTCTCGAACCTAGCTGCTACAGTAAAATTCCAACACGGTTTTAGTCACGCCCCTACGCATCTTGCAACTGCCCCATTTCTAAAGCTTTCCGCATGTCTTCATTCCAATTTAGGTTGGAACTGAGCAGAAGTCGGAGAAAGCCATATCCACCACCTTCTGTAACCCATGTAGAAACAGATCAATCTGAGTTAGTGCAACAGGACTGTGTTTTGACCATTTGGTGAATATGTACACAATGTTGATGTCTCCAAACTAGATACAGATACTACAGTCCGAAGTTTATCTGCTTCCATTCAAATCTATCAGCCCAACACTCTTTCTCTACTCCCCAACAGAGAGAAAAATTAAGAACTATAGAAGCTCCACTAACTTCATCCGATATAGAACTCACCTAGGCACCGCAGCCCACGCGATGACGCATGGCTGCAGTGCGGTCCAACGCAGAGAGAGAGAGATTTCATGTTGCTCCCCAGAACAGCATTCCTAACAGGGCACCGTGGCCGTCATCAAGTTTACCTCTCAAACTGCTGTTACTGCCTCTGTGGGATGATCCTATTAAATATACAGCTTTTTATCCATTGCAGAGGGTAGTTTAAGGTTTCATCACCCGTACTGTAGGATGATGACCGTATCCCACAGACTATACTGTAAGTCGCAAGAGACGCTCCCTCTGACCCTGTGTCATTGTTTGAAACATTGTTTTCTAGCACGCTTTGTAAACTGCCATACATTTTGTTTTTCTGCCACAACTTCGAGGTCTGTCTCAGGTCCTAAACTGACTAAGATGTTCTGATCCACTGCCTCTCGCAGGAAACTAGACATCGCACAGTGTAAATAATTTTGTTTCTGCTGCTACCATAACACGTGACACACGGTGGATGATTTTAAATAAAAGACAGTTACAATATAAGGAAACTAGAAGAGTTTGGCCGCGTTGTGGACAGTTTCCAAACTGATGTCCGAAAGTGATTGACGACCTCTACATTTAAACTCATTTGTCTCAGTGATGGAATGGATGATGACTGATTACTCTTATTGCACTCATGTACACAATCACTGATCTGCTGCTAACAACCCACATAAGGTGTCACCCATCGACAAAACTCTTTAACCAATTCAAACAAGCGCTGTCGCTCAGTCATTATGTGGTAACCAACAGCGCGCCAATGCATGGATGGGATGGAAAAGATACCAGCGACGTTCTGTGATAATAAGCATAATTGTTTATAGCGCGAAAAATTTTAGCGATTTTACAGTAGCTTCAACAGTGGCCAGTGATGTGACATCATGTTTCCACAATTTCAGTATCACAGCTAAACCACCCCTTCTCTACTTTGCGAGTATCATTGTGAATGTAAATAGATGACTGCTCAGTACGACCATTCAGTGTTAATTCTCGAACACATAAATCATCAACGTATATCAGACAGCGCTGAACATATTTCTAACACCTCGAACACAGTGCTTTAATTTACGATCTATCTCTCTGCGTATAAGTGTCACAGGGCATTCTCGCTGTCTTAGGGTAAAATTAGAGAGTGAAAGACCCTCATCACACTGTCATTGACCAACCCGTCCCACAGCACCGTTACCGAATTAATCTGCAACCGATCAGGAGAAGAAAACTGCTCTCCATGTCTCGTAAATGAATGAAGCTTTCCGTGTCCTCACCCATCGAAGTGCACGAGATTTCTCGAGATGCGCCCATGTCGAGGAGCTTAGCACTCCGTATCGATGTATAGTAACAGATTTCAAAGTGTCGTGATGTAATAGCAGACGGTTAAGAAGAATAAGAAACGAATGACTTTTATGCGCAATGGAGCACCTGATAGATATAGTTCGACGCATTGTTACGTAAGTCAACCAAGCTATCAACTCTAAAGTATTGTTTTAGAATCTGGGATCGGTACATGGAAGGTCATGGTAAGAGAGAACAGTAACACACGCACTCCTTCTGCACTTAAAATAGACTATAGTGTTAGATCGCTTACGTTTCCAAAGTATTAGTCATATGGAATGTAGCGCTGTTAATATTTCAATGTAAGAAATATATTTCAAGCGCAGGACATATATCCTTCTTCCCGGTTTCTCTACGATAAACTATGTTATCGAACCGTCCAAGATGCTACTCCAGACGGGTGTAAAATAATTGTGCACAACGGAGAATAATAAACGCTAAAATGTAGATTTGGTCCTGTCTGACTACCCCTTGAAGCAGATCTTGGGATCTCTTAATTTTATACATTACAATCTAAATATAAAAGAATGATGAAGGCAACTAATCCTACTAAATGATAAATTTTGTTCCTGCTTATATATTTATTGTAGATTTAAAAAACTTTACATTACGAAGTTTTCATTTCCTAAGTATAATTACTAATCATTTGCCCAACTACACCCCTTATTATGACTTCGCGGTCAAATATCAATAACGCGAAATGACTGACATCATCTATGTACCAAACTTTAGAAGACACTACTTTCAAAGATGATCTACAGTGGTGTGGAATCTTAGTGGAAATAAACTGACGTGATCACTGCTGTTTTTGCTTTTATATCCCTAATAAGCCAAAGCAGTTTTCGATATCACCATATATACTGCGTCCGGTGCATCGAAGTCTTGGTTCTCATTCTCGTCTGCGACGTTAGAAGAAATCCAGCCACAAATAAAATCTCTCAAACACTAGGACGACAGAAGGCGGTACTCTGACTAACATACTCTAATATTATATTCTCCTCTCTGTGTTCCACAGACGAGAAACGCGAACTCCCAGCCACAATGACGGAGTTCAGATAACGTCTAAACGTAAATATAGACAGGGGGAGTGCTGTCAATTGCTGAACGCTGCGTACTCAACGACGACTTCCAACCCGGAGGCGAAGTCCAGAATCGTATCGGTTCGCAACAGTACAGTGCCTAACTGTTCTACCTATAAACTCTCCTGAGAGCAAAGTCAGCAAGTCTGTCTGTACCAACAAAGCTGATATCAAGCGACCGTCACACACGGGCACTCACAATGGAAAACTTCGGCTCTCCAGTGCTGGCTTCTCAGCAAGGCTTGGCTCCCCACCATCGTAATTCCGAAAACGAATGATATTCCCGAAACCACGGAATATTCTCCCTCTCTACAGGTTCTTCCGAACGCCAACCAACCATATTTTAGTCTTTTGTCGTCCAGTGCGGAAAGTTTGCGAGGAAATACCTATAGTCGTACAATGGTACGCTTCTGAGTAAAAATCCTTGGAAGTAACCCAGCCTGCGTGGTTTCTGAGGTGCCGCTTCTTCGTTCCTCACACCTGCGTCCAGGATTTTCAGCATTCGGAAGTATTATCCGGTTATCCTTCCGGCCCCTACTACAATAGTGGCAGGCCGTCACCCTACTGTGCTCCAGAGCTCAGGTGCCATGACGTCTGTCAAGCTACTTCCTGTGTTTAAGCAGAACCAACACCTGTGTGGGCCTTCCACTCAGAGCTTGAGTTCTGCCTGCCGTTTCATCTCCACTGGCGCTCCAACCTCTACTCGTATGGGCAATCATTCATTACGCCATTTTTATAATAAAGACACTCCATCACCTTTCCTGCAATAAGTGATTTCAATTATTTACAAGACGTATGTGACAATGTCAGTCTCCTTTATATATATTCATATATACGATGTATAACGTGTCACATGATACCTAATTGTGTTTGTAGATCACGGCAAAGTATGTGGATGAGTTCTTGTAAGGTGCGAAATTATAGCCATCTTACAATACCCACACCTAACGAACTATTTTGTACTATAATAGGGTAATTATTATAGTATTATCTCATCCAGTACAAAATCATGTAACCATCTATTGTCTGTAAAAGCGAACTAGTAAGAATACGAGAGGAGAGGAACACTTGAATCATGATATGTTCTTCTACAGTCATTCTGCATTCACTCATGGGTTTACTGCCATAAATTTGCTTATTACACGCTTATTATAATCTTTCTACCCTTTTGGAACATTTTTCCGAGACGTGATAATTGGAATATACAATTTCAAAGACATTTAACTAATATTAAAAACTTTTTTTATGCTCTTTCAAATATTGCAGTTCCCATCTTTCTTTAGACTTACGGCCCATGCTCTCTGTCATACATCCATTCCTAAGACGTAGGTTGAGGCAAGAAATATTAAAGTAAAGTATCCTAATCTTTTCAAAGTTGTCGTCCAATAAATTACATGTTCTTCATTTAGCCATTGATATGCAAAAACAAGCAGTTACGTCAATTAGTCAAGAGGTTGTCTATTGGTCATTATACAATTATATAAAATTCTGTGAAATATTCTACATAATTTCACTTGGTCATATTTATGATCTTGGCTTACTTTACAAAAGAAAACATCATTTCACAGACTGATTCACCAAGACTGGTTTTTCCTTAACATATATATCCTTTAAACATTTCCAAAATCTTTTGTTCTGAAGAGTTCTTTGACAAACTGCATTTACATTTACTATGACAATTAATATTTGCAATAAGAGTTCGGATCGACCACCAGTTTTAACTAATGTGTTAGTTCACAGTGTGTAAAATGTAATACATAAAAACATTAACAACCTATAGCATCATTAACAAAGAAATGACAAACAATAATTTTACATAAATACACACACAAATAAAATTCTGTAAATACGCAAATATATAAAAACACTGAAGGACTTCGCATCATTATCAAAGAGAATGTCAAACAATATTTTACATGAATATATACACAAATATTTTCTTGAGACTACCCTGAAAAATAAGTACAAAATGTTTACACAAATGATAGATATCGGAAACTGTTAGTTTGAGGGGGTAACTGTTCAGTGTTCACTACATTATACATCTTTTTTTTTTCAAGAGTCACACACTGATTCGGATTTCACAACACACTTTCGTCTTCATTTGTGTATAGGAGTGGAAGCTGCAGTTTTTTTAGTGAATTTTAGGACACGAAGATTGTTCGAGATCGGACATGTTGCCTTTGCAAGTCAGTCTTTGGACTCTCACCCCATTGTTGATTCCGTCAGGTTACCACCCTCCTTTAGAGTTGATGATATGGAAGGGTTCTCCGGATATACAGCCAGGTAAGTGGGTGTATGTTTTGCAACAACCGACATTTTTGTCGAATTTGCACACAGTATGTGGAAGGTACAGTCAGGTAGGATGTTTAGGTCATCCAGAATTCCTCTGCATCGGCTCAGAGAAGTGTAATTGTATCTAGTCTTCAGTTCTTCGTTTTTCTTCTTTTTACTATGTTTGTGTTTCTACTCTTCTGTTCTTCATGCCACTTCTTTCTCTTGATATAACTATTGTATTTTGCATAAGGATATCGGTAATTGTGGACAGGTGAGTTATCTGTTTGGTGACACTATACATGAAACTTGAGTCATTGTGTGTGAGTCAGATTCCTCAGAAGTCAATGCCAGGTGACAGACTGCTATAGATTATGCCTCTGTCTGACGGAGGACTGCAGAAGAAAAGCAAATATAGTTCACAGTTCCGTACGAATCTTAGCATTTCCGCTGTAGCCTTAACTGACTGTATTATGTGTGCAGTTTGTTTATCTCGTCTCCATTGTGTAGTACAACAGTGGAGACAAGTCGTTAGTAGCCGTTTAAATGCCCATCTTTCCCCCATCAAAAGGGCTGTTGTCAATGGTCGCTTGTTACCTGCTGTGTTGTGGCTGGCCGAGGTCTTCAAGCAGCAGATGAACAGCCCACGTCTGCGACCGGTCTTTGGTTTACAGATGGCATCCCGTTAGCCTTCCGTTCCATCCTCACGCCATGTTGTTGCTTCCAGTGTGCCTTTCAAAGTTTTTTTTTCTTTGCACATCCTGTGCTCACTAATGCCCACAATTAGTTTCCGATTTACAACAAATACTATACAATACACGATACAACATTATTGACATTTATGAAATACAAAATTTTAGGATGCATTCACTAGTTAGGTCATTTACATTTATATTTATTATTGTTCTATTTGTATAATTAACCAAGACACTCACGTATTTATTATTATTTTGATAATTTTTTATGTGCAGAGTTAATGTTACTTATAAAGGAATACGCCTATACCTATGTCAATGAATTATTAAATCTCTATCGAAACCTGTATACCTATAAAAATACATGTTCATTAGTTATTCATACAATAATGGAATTAATCCTCACCAAATCCCAATGTTAATAGTTGCAAATAGTACTTGTTTAACTATTTGTTGAACTAAAGTTAACTACTGCCCAGTAGGATGTTTATATAAGTCTAACTCCTACACAGACATGGGTATCACAAGGTCGTCTGATCTCATGCCTATTGGTTTACATTTTGGATGTCATCGTGAATATCTGTGAACAATAAAGTGCATGTCTGCACACACAAATGAATGATTAGGTAGGCCTCTTTCTCATTTCATGCTTCTGGTGTGCTTCACGTGGACAGTCATACTACATAGCAAGTTTAGTGCAATTATTGGTATCTTTTATTTTAATCACGCTTTCACGTACCTTTTCTCATGATTTTACTCAGTAATACCTTCTCTTCTCTGTCCCCCTTTGTCGGATCTGCTACTGTTATCTTTCTCTGGTGGTCTCTTCTTTTCATCTTAATAAAGTTACATTTTATTAGTGGTACCTGGAAATATAAAAATTTTAGTACATTATATAAAATCACTGCTCATCAACACGACTGCCATATCCTTATGTATTACCCTCTGTGTCCTGTGCTTTGAACATACAACTTGGTACTTTTCCTTTATTACATTTTACGTGTCTATATTCCCTTATTACACTTCCATTTCATGTCCCTCTAACACTCAATTAATATTTCGGTGCGCTCATATGGAATTCCGCAGAACTGGCCACCATGTACACAATTATTCCGTCTCTGTGGACAGCATAACTGTCCCATACAAATAGCGGTACGCTCTTGCATAGACACGTGGAGCTCTGAATGGAGACAAATCATACTTGGTCGACACACCTGCGTGTCACCACAAACCCTATTAGCAAGTCACTCAATTATGATCCTATTGCTAAACATGTAAAATACACGCTGATTTCTAAAATTTTAACTACTGAAATCAGCTGGTTAACAATTTTTTTATCCCACATCCTAACAACATTTTTGCGGTACCACACGTTTCTCAATTTCACTTTATTCTTTCATGGACAGATAGCACATCTTAAACTCTAAGCACCTTCTGAAATTGTGCACTCAGCTTGCTGTGTACATAGTTATAACCTACACAAAGAAACATACCATAATTTTCTTATCCACGTCATCCTGCCATTTTATGTACTACAGTACCTCTTTTAACATTACAATGTTATAAAAAAATTAATAAATGTACAGATCCCTTCAGTGTAATAACTAAATTGCTAACTGTACAATACAATACTTTTGCCATACAAGCTCCCTTCAATTCTGCCTACGTATTCTATAAATGGCTTGAGATGGCTCACATGTTGGAGTCCCAAAGATTTTCCTGTTTTCACCGACTCAATTTCAACCGCAGTTGCGTGCGATAGTCTTCTTATACGTACAGGGCCGCTGTATCTCTTGAAGAACTTTTGACACAGCTTCATTTGTTTGTTGGACAACCTATAAGACTTAACTAAGACCTTTTGTCCAACTGCAAATTCCCTTTCATGCGCCTTTTGGTCTGCGCGCACCTTGTGGTTCTCACTAGCGACCCGAATATTGTTCAAAGCTTCCACCACTATGACTTTATGCTGTCGGCGCGTCCTTTGTGGAAAATCGATCAGTCCTCGAATTTTATGTGGAGGGTCCCTATTCTTCAGAACCATCATAGGTGGCATCGGTGTAGTACTGTGGGGAAGCTCGTTTATCAAATCCTGAAAAACTTTAAGAAACACATCCCAGCTAGCAAGATTCTTTCCACACTATAATCTACATAAATTGCCCAAATCTTTCACCGTTCTCACTGCGGGGTTCGAACTCGGGTGATACCTACTAATAAATATGGGCTTTATCATATACCTCCTTAGTGTTCTTTTCCATGCCATAGATTTATATTGAGGTACATTGTCTGAGATGATACAATCTACAGTTCCCACTTGGTTTATGAAGTCTCTAAACAGGGCTCTACTTACAGTTGCACCAGTCGCCCTTTTTAGTGGTGTCAGCGCCACAAATTTGGATCAGCTCCACTACTACCGATATATATATTGGTGGCCCCTCGGTGTCTTGGGTAATGGTCCCATTAAATCCGTCGCTGCCATATGCCTTAGCTTCTCAGGGATAATTGAGTATAAAGGAGCCTGGGTTCCTACAGTTATGGATTTCGCCATTTGGCAGTTTTTACAGATGGCTAGTACTTTCCGGATGCGTTTCTCCATGTTTTTAAAGTAGCAGACACTCCTCATTTTCATGAAACATTTTCGTGGACCTAAGTGTGCGTAACTTAGGTGTCTATACCATATAAGCTTATTTATTAACTAATTTGGTATGCACACCATCCACAACGAATCATTAACGTTTGCCCTATAAAACAGAATCCCTTTTCTCAAGAGGTAGTGCTGTATTATGAAGGCCTGCGTCCGATCCATTTTTCTTTTATTTTGACTAAATCTGGGTCCTTGTCCTGCTCATTCTGGATATTCCGCATCGTTCCAGTAACGAAGTTTTCAAATGCCACGCCTTTGAGGTAAAACAACGAAACGTGCTCTTGCTCTAATGCTTCAGCCGTCTCTTCTGTGACCGGGACAGGGCGTCAGCTATGACGTTCGTCGGACCAGGTACAAAGACCGTTGAAAACTGGTATTCCTGAAGCACCGCTACCCATCTCGCTAGTCTTCCAAGCGGAAGTTTGGCGGTTAGGAGAAACTCTATGGCCCTATGGTCCGTATAGACTTTAGTTTTTCCACCAAAGAGAAAGCATCTGAACTTTTTAAATCCCCATACCATTTCAACGGCTTCAAGTTCGGTAACAGAGTAATTTCTTTGACTTTTGGATAGTACCCTGCTACCAAAGGCGATTGTTCTGTGTACTAATTTGCCATCTTCTTCAAACTCCTGAAACACCATGACTCCCAGAACGGTCTTCGCGCCGTCAGTGGCCATACAAAAATGCTGTGATAAGTAAAGATGTGATAAAATAGGGGCATTGACGAGTGTCGCCTTCAAATTATTGAATTCTCGGTCAGCACACTCATCCCACATCCAGAGTGTTCCGCCGGCCGCGGTGGCCGAGCGGTTCTAGGCGCTTCAGTCCAGAACCGCGCAACTGCTACGGTCGCAGGTTCGAGTCCTGCCTCGGGCATGGATGTGTGTGATGCCCTTAGGTTAGTTAGGTTTAAGTAGTTCTAAGTTCTAGGGGACTGATAACCTTCGATGTAAAGTCCCATAGTGCTCAGATCCATTTGAACCATTTGAACCAGAGTGTTCCTTTTCCTGTTAATTGGCAGAGTCTGGGACTTGCTAATGTTCCAACATATATAAACTTCTTATAGAAATTTATTATTCCTAGAAACCCTCTCAGTTGTTTTCTGGTTGTAGGAGTGGTAAACTTTGCAATTGCTGCCATCCTCTCTGGGTCGGGACTAATCCCTTCTCCTGTCATCACGTGCTGACCCTACTGCTCCCAAGACAAGACTTCTCAATGTTGGCGGTCACCCCATATCTTTTCACACTGCTTAACACTTCCTCTAAGAGTTTGTTATGTCTCTCCCAGGTCTTTTCGCTATCAGTATATCGTTTACATAACACGTGAGCTTTTCTTTTAACTCTTCACTCAATATTTTGCTAAAACCCCTGATAAATGCAGCTGAAGATATATTCAGTCCGAAAGGGAGCCTTCTGAATTGGAAACATCTTCCGAAGGCAATGAAGGCCGTGTATTTTCGGCACTTAGGATCGAGCTCTATCTGCCAAAAGCTCGAGCGCAAATAAAGTGACGAAAACACCGAAAACCCGTGAAATCTTTGAAGCAGGTCCCCAAGCCTTTCAGGGCGATCCGTCTCCTGCACAATAATGGTATTTATTTGCCATCAGTCTAACACCAGTCCAATTCCACCGTCCTTTTTGTCTACTATGCGTAGTGGACTATTGTACTCAGATCTCGCGGCCTCAATTACACCTTCGTCCTCCATTCTTCGTAGTTCACTTAGAACCCTTTCCCGGTATGACCATGGGATGGCATAAGGAGGTACCCGAAATGGTCTATGTTTCTTTACCTCAAACTTATATTGATACCCCTTAATGCATCCGGTTTTGGGTACGAAGATCTCTGCGCTATTTTTTACTGCAAGCTCCAACCCTTTCCTATCCTTATTATCTATATTATCCAGATTCTCAAATTTTGAATCAATCCTACTGTTAATTTCATTAGTATGTTCACGTTCTGACTTGAACTCTGCTCTGTTGTCATGATCTTTTTTACACTCTTCCCTCTGAACTGCATGTTGGCCCGTGAATTGTAGTTTTAAACAGCTCGCCGGAATTTGAGCTGTTATTGCCTTCTGATCAAAACTGATTTTTATTTTATTCTCTTTCCCTAACGTTAACTCCCCTCTTTCTAGATCGATGATAGCTTTCTGAAAGAAGACCTACACCGATTATTATATCAAGCTCTTAGTTTCGGTATTATGAACAGATTTGCCGTCGTATGGTGCCCTTGGCAATCAAAGTCTAGACGTGTTTGTTGCGATATTTCCATACCCTTTCCAGTTAACTCACCTCGTACTGTTGTTTTTTGTACTGTGAGCACCGGTGGATCAATGAATTTTGCATTTAGCAAACAGCCTATCTGAAATAGCTGAGAGCTCACTTCCACTATCTGTTACCTCAGTACCCTTAATTCCTCCACTTTGTATTTTTACCACCGAATAGAGGCCCTGTTTAGGTAACGTTTCCTTCAAGTAATATCTTAGTCATGTCCTCATATTCTATAACATGTATATTATTACTTCCGAGACGGTTTACGGGCGCATTTTCTCTAGTGACGTTGCCTGGCCTAGTCATTGTTTATTTTCGATGTTATCTTCGCGTACTCTCCCAGGTGGTCTAATTTCAATAGATTGTTCCCGATTCCTGCTGTTCATTCCACCCCATCCTCGATCAGACCGTTAACGAGTTTATTGTTGCCCCATGATGTGCCATTATTTTGTGGCTCCCATCTCCTGTCATTTTGTTGCCTATATTCTCTGCCATAGTTCCTCCACTGCCCATTATTCCCGCTACGATCTCTCTGGTCCATGTTTTGGTAAGGCGGGCGATTTGCATTGTTTTGCCAAGTATGGCCTCTATTATTCCCTCCGTTGTTCTCCCTTCGTTCACCTTGCACGTCTCTCTGCCTACGTTTTTCTCGCGCCTGCTGCTCGTTGAAAGCGAACTCTCACTCTCTTAGGATACTCTTGAATCATTCAACATCACTTCCACATCGACCGACGAGCGTTGGCTGATAGGAAATTGGCAACTTCATGTAACACAATCTTATGATCTCAGCCGGTGTGCATGGGTCGTCTTGGTCAAGTTTTCGAAAAACTTCACCGGACTACGGAACCCTGAACTCTCCAAGTCTCTACTCATCATTTTTTCCTCTTTGATCCTGTCCTGTATCTCCTTGGACCAGTATTTGTTTAGAAATGCGTCACGAAACTCTTCGTATGACGTGTACGTTTTGGCAATGTTCCGCACGCATGCGGCCCTTGTTCCCCAGATATGTGAACCTACGAAGTCCAGTTTGTATATCAGAGGCCAGTGAGGAGGTAATGATAATAAAATTGGCCAATAAAGGTTTTCGGTGCAAAAATTACCCTCGTCTATGTAATGATGAAATTTTCGTACAGAGATAAAATGCTTAAAATCGAATATTTCATTAGAGTTTCTTCTCGTTCGGCCTATCACCTTCTAACTTGGCGCGAACGTTTCCGGTCTACCATTACTTTGGGCATCCTCTCTTCTACTCCCTGTTACGTTCTCATCAGTGGAAAATTGTTTCGTGGTGCGCATTATTGGGTAACAATTATGCACATGAAGTATTTCATTGCTGTTCTCCGAATTCGTAATTTGCGGCCCTGTGTAGACGCGGGGCCCATATCTCTAGCGATATTTTGTTGCTCTGCAGATACGCTTCCAGTCTTTAGTTGACGAGCAACTCTTACATTCGAGCACATTCTAATATCGTCTGGGCCTGGACATGATCGTGAAGAGTTAGAACTGGCTCTTTCGGTTTCTGCTGTTTCCAAATCGCCTACTATTTCTTTTCTGAGAGGTGATTTTTGCCTTGGTTGCGACCTGACTTCCTGAGATAATTGCTTAATTTCGCTTTCTATGTTCTGTTTAAATTGGGAGAGCTCCGCCGTCAATGCCTTATTTGGTGCGGTTTCCGTCTTTTGTAGCTACGTTATTTCTACTTGTGTCACGCGCCTGTGCAACTTCATTAATGCACCTCTTGCACCTCTCTCTACCTATCTTTGTGGTATTTTCTGTTTTCTCTAATGTTTCAATATCAATCCGGTTTGCGCCCCTCTCTAGTAATCGCGCCTCGTTCGCGGTTCTTCTGACCTCCGCAATCTCTCGTTCTAGTTTTGTTCGGAGCGTCACTGCCTCATTTTTTACTTCCTTCGTTTCATGTTTTATTGACTGAATTTCTACACCAACATTTTGAATTTCACTTCCCATTTCAGCATTAACGTTTTGAATTTTACTTCCCATTTCTGCAGAAACGTTTTGAGTTTTACTTCCTATTTCTGCACAAACGTTTTGTGCCTCGCCCGAGGCAAACCGCAATCCGCAACTACAGACCAACCGAGTCTGCCTTCAGCACACTCGACAGCCGACCTTACACGTTACGTTAGACGTTAGACATTAGGTTTACGTCTGGGCTAGGTTAGGTGGACGTGAGTTAGGTTAAGGGGACGTGGGCTAGGTTAAGGGTCAGTGTTAGGTTAAGTGTCAAACTTAGGTTAAGCATTCAAACACGTCAGGCGTCAGAGGTTAGGTTAGGTTAGGTGGACGTGGGTTAGGTTAGGTTAGGTTAGGTTAGGTTAGGTTAAGGGGACTTGGGTTAGGTTAAGGGTCAGTGTTAGGTTAAGCGTCAAACGTAGGTTCAAGCGTTCAAACGTGAGGCGTCAGGTGGCCGCAGCCGCACCTACCTTACGGCCGGACAGCTTAGCTTACTTAGGCTGCGCTGAGCTGAGCTGAGCTCACCTCAGCTGACCTCAGCTCAGCTCAGGTTACGCTACGCTACAGGTTAGGTTAGCTTAGCTTAAGCGCCAAGTTCAGGTTACGTTCACCTTTGGGCGCCACACTTTGGGTTAAAGGTCGCGACGGGTCGTCGGCACGCCGCAAAAAACTACAGACGACGTCGAAAACCGCCGACAGACGGGGAGCACGAGCACGAGCACGACCACGACCACGAGCAGATACCGAGCGCGAACGAGACACACAAACCACCCACCGGCCAAAGGCACCAAACAACAAACCAGAGCACCACGTGTCGACCAGCGGAACCCGCCGCTCACGCGGCATGGCTGGCACCGAAGGGCAACCGCAACTGCGCTTTCCGCGCCGGGCCGGATGCACGTGCGACAACACCCCTACCGTACACAGCCGCTGTTCAACATCATTAATGCGCGCCCGCGGCTCGCCGCCGGCGCAGTCGCATCCCCAACGCCAGCACTTTTGCACCACCATTCACACACACCGCAAAACAGCTCGCCGACCCACCCGACACAGCTGACAAAACAAACACAACGCCGCGGGACGGGCGGCGGCCGCCGCCTGCTGCTCTGCTGCTGCTGCTGCTGCCGCCGCCGCCGCCGCTACTTGTGCCGGCGACCCACCCCACCGATGGTGCACCTTTCGCCAGCCGGCAATCGACACATCCCCCAGTGCAAAAAGACACGGGAAACGCACACCGCCACTTCGCGCGCACGCCACCAACCAGCCGTCGTCTCAAAAAACTAGGGCAACATAACGCCTCGCACGAACCGTCCACAAAACGAACTAGCACAGCCTCTGTTAACGACCACGACGCAGCGGCACGCAGCTCCTTTCCCGCCACACTCGATTCACAACCCACGCGACACCGTCAACGACGGGCTCGCTTCCCGCAACCTACACCTTTCCGCCACTACGCACAGCCCCACCCGACGCCCGTGGCAACGACACACTACCGCACTATCACCACCGCCTCCCCCTTCCCATTGAGGTAACGATCTTTTGCTCTTTTTATTCTGAATACAGGGCCGCAGGTCAGCGCTGCTGCCCTTATAAAATTTATCATGTTTAATTATTTCTGTTGAGATGTTACATACGGTTCATGGTTCATTATTTAATTAATATTATCGTGGGTTTATGATCAATCTTCGTTCGTTAATTTTGTAGGGAAGTTAACATTCTGGCACATTTTTACTATCATTGACTTTTTACTGTTTGTGTGGGGAGGTTACACTTGGGTCCACTTCCATTTACATTTAATATTGATAGACATTTTTTTTTGCTGGGAGGTTACAACGCCTCATTTTGTTTGTTGTTGTTTTTCCTTCTTTTTTGTTTTTCCCGCTCTCACCACCACCGCCGCATCACGACATGCCTCCCCCTTTGGTTTTTGGTTTCTTTTTCAATGTTTCAACATCAACGCGCCGACACGTGCTACGCGCTCCATTTCCACTTCCCATGCACCACACCACGGCCATCAGCCTCCAAAACGGGCAGGCGCAGTGTGTCATTTCCGGCGCACAAGCACACCCGTACGGTACTCTCATCGCCCCCACGCCACCAATGCGCAGCAAAAATGTCTCGCAACACAACACACGGTGCGCACACAGCGACCACGCGGCTTTAAGGCATGGCACCGGCGAAATGCGCCGCGCCCGCCCCTCCGCGCATCCGTCGTCTCACGTTCACTGACAGCCGCGTCTGCGGCTACACCACGCCAACGCAACATGACGACCACAACACAACAACGGTCCCCTCCCGGCAACTCATTGTTTTTCTTTTGTTTTTCTTGTTTTGCACAAACAGAACGCCGCACGCGCCAGCCGAGCGCAGCGCAAGCCACCCACACCGCGCCCCTCCCCGTCTTTAGCCTCCGCTTCTTGTTTTCTCGTATGCCCCCTCCCATCTCCCGAATGCCATACCAGCAGCGTTACGCGTGCCCCTCCCCTGTCCACACACCACCGCGAAACGAACAGCCTTCCGGGCCACATGCAGGGCACGCCCACCACCAAACACTGCCATTCCCGGACGCAATTCTCAACACACACACACACACACACACACACACACAAAGAAGGCACTCTCCACTTCGCTTCTCTCTCTCGTCTCTTCTCTTTAACAAAAAATAAACCCCGGTTAAGTTAACACACTTTCTCGACACCTTTATGTAGGGAGAGTGCGTTATCTCGACCGTGACAGAGTGACGGCAACTATCGACGATCCACTTCCCCACTGGTAAAACACGTTCACTAACACCTACATACGTCATTCAGTACACAGACAATAGCATACACAATAGGAGGGCACACGAAAATGAATGGCAAGGCACTGTCATACATTCTTCCTCAGAACCATATCAACGAACGTTACATACATCCGGGAAAGCAAAGCAATGCACAGTTCAGCTATCAAAGGTAACGTTCACCACGGCAGACACTTGCAGCCGCGCCGTTAAACGCATTTCAGTGCGGCTACAATACACCTCCGACACGGGAACGTTCCGTTGCTCTAGACTGCGTTTCTCCATTTTCCCTTTCTCTTTCTCTTTTTCCCTCTGTCCTTTCCCCCTCCATTCTTTCCTTAGTCCTCACGTTCTGCCCAGACATTCGACCGATTAAAGTCAACCTTTCGTTACCGTTCTCAGCGCGACGGTGTACAACAGTATGATGGGTGTTCAAGACTTCAGTTGCGTGATGCCGGTGTATCGCGCCGATCGACAGTTACTCAGAGGCGACGGACCGGATTACATCACCGACACACAAACAATTTCAACCAACAAACAAACAAACACCAAGGGACACAGACAAACATGTGTACGCACATTCGCCAAAACGACCGTCGTCGTCTGGCGTCGCGCTTACTGTACTGCACTGGACATGCGTGCATCTTGAATGACGACATCAGTGTGCGTGCGTCGTACGCACAAACAGACAAAATCAATCAGACACGACTCTCAAAATCAGAGTCGAAAGGTACATCATCGTGCGTGTCGCCTACCTCACTCGCCTGTACAATACAATACAATGTGTCTTAATGCACGTTCATTTAAACATCGCTCACACACCTCCACGCTGCAGTTACGTCGCACCATTGTCAACTAACTAACTCACTTGGCGTAGAGCAAAGGGAATAGTAGGCGGCAAAACATTTCACCCTCGCCATGTATGATCTGCAAACAAACCCGTAAACGGCTGTTACGGTGACATCCAACAATCGCGGTTTCCATCCATCCATCTCAGTCACGTAACTAACCGGCCATCCAAAGGACAAATCAGCGATCGCACTTCCCCCCTCGCAGACAGATAACACCAACACCAATGGGTCGAAACCACGCCAACGAGTTGTGCTTGTACGAGGCGTGCACTCGTGCCTTTATTCCACGTCACACTGACACGACGGGGACCAACATCGTGGCCGTACCCCACAACACGCGCCCCCCACAATCAAATTCATCAGCCACTCCACCCCATCACGGCGCAACCAAAGCGGTAGCTATTGCCGCCGTCCACCCACTCACACACAAAACAACAACAACAATTCCGCCCTTTCCGCAAAGGCAATTTGGTGGCCCTGAAAAGGGCCGTTTTGTCGCTCTCGCAACGAAGGAGCTTTCTCCTCTCCTTCCAGAGCCACCTCCTTACTTGGAGCTCGTGTACTTGGTCACCGCCTTCGTGCCCTCGAACACGGCGTGCTTGACCAGCTCGCCAGGCAGCAACAGCCGCACAGCGGTCTGCATCTCGCGGGACGTGATGGTCGAGCGCTTGTTGTAGTGCGCCAGGCGAGAAGCCTCGGCCGCAATGCGCTCGAAAATGTCGTTCACGAAGCTGTTCATGATGCTCATCACCTTCGACGAGATGCCCGTGTCAGGGTGCACCTGCTTCAGCACCTTGTAGATGTAGATGGCATAGCTCTCCTTCCTCTTGCGCTTCTTCTTCTTGTCGCCCTTCGAAATGTTCTTCTGCACCTTGCCAGCCTTCTTGGCGGCCTTCCCGCTAGTCTTGGTCGGCATCTCGAACGCACAACAGCTATCGACGGCAGCAACACCAGTAGCAAGCGCTCCACTCTAGTCAGCGACTCCCCACACAGTGGCACCGCCGCCTCCCGCCGCCGCACCTTTACCAGCTCGCCCTGTTGCGGCCGCCGACCAATGGGGTGCGCGCGCAACCGGCCGCCGCACCCGAGCCCATAAAGGACCCCCACCCCACCTGCGCCGGCCGAGGTAAGAATGTCGTCGGACCACAGAATGTCGTCGGACCACAATCCAGTGATTTTTGAGGTCGATATGGGAGAATGGCTCTCTATCCCCGCCTTCAACTGCAGAGGCAGCAGAACAGGCACTAGACGACCTCACAAGAGCGATCCTACAAGCTGCTGAGGGAGCCACACCGCCTCCTGCGGCCCGCCCCCCCCGCCTCCCCACTCCAGGCAACTGGCCGTCTTCCTCAATGCCGAGGAGGACCCAGAGGACGAACCCATACTTTTTGCCCCCGAAGATGTGGCAAGAGTAATCAGGTCCCTCCCTACAAAAAAGGCGACAGGGCACGACAGTGTCACAAATCAGTTAGTCAAAAAACTCCCACCCACAGCGATCACACACCTCGCGAACGTCCTCAACGAGATTACTCGTTCCCGTTTTCCCAGCTTGCTGGAAACATGAGGAAGTGGTCGTGATACACAAACCAGGGAAAGACCCTCTATTCCCGCAGCACTACAGGCCGATTAGCCTCTTGCCAACTAACAGCAAGATCTATGAGCGCCTCCTGCTAAGACCCATACAAGAACATATTACCAGAGAGCAAATTCTGCCGGATTTCCAATTTGGGTTCCGGCAGAACCACTCTGCCCCACAACAGGTCATGAGAATGGTTGAAGCAGCCACAGAGGGCGCCAACCACAGAGGCTACTGCGGAATAGTGCTACTAGACGTAGCCAAAGCCTTTGATTGAGTATGGCATAGAGGGCTACTCTACAAGTTGTACACACAAGGCTTTCCCGGGAGCATAGTTCAGCTCATTAAGAGCTATATCACGAATAGGACTTTCTCTGTCAAAGTAGAAACTGTCACCTCCACCAGAAGGCGTATTCGTGCCGGGGTGCCACAGGGATCGGTCCTGGGGCCCGTATTGTACAGTTTGTACACTGCGGACACTCCAACGGCCCCCCTGGTGCACACTGCACAGTACGCTGACGATACAGCCTTCTACACGAGAAACGCGAATAAGGACCTGGTCATCCGTAGGCTACAAAAGGTTTTAGATGACACAGAAACTTGGGCCCGTCGCTGGCGCATCACGATCAACTCTGAGAAGACGCAGGCAATGCTGATTACCCGCAGGCTCGGAAGGCGCGAACCTCCTCAACGTCCTCCCCTCCACCTTCACCTAAATGGAATCCAACTCCCCTGGCGCAGAACCGCCAAGTACCTTGGCGTAACCTTGGACTCACGTCTTACGTGGAAACCCCACATAGACGAGGTCCACAGGAAGGTCTGCGCCAGAATGTCCATCCTATACCCTATCCTGAACACAAACAGCTCCCTTCCCTGCCCAGTAGCAGTAAATGTTTACCAGGCCCTGATCCGGCCAGTAATGGAGTATGCGTGCCCCGTCTAGGGATACGCGACAAAGCAGCACCTGGACAAACTCCAGAGGCTGCAGAACCGCGCCCTCAGAAGGGCATTGCACCTACCTCTTGGATTCCCCACAGACGACTTGCACGCTGCAGCCGAAATCCCACTCCTGAGAGAGCGTTTCCAGGATCTGGCAAGGGCCTTCTATGAGGGTTCTTCCAGATCCGGAAACGCGCTCATCCACTCCCTAGGTCGGTACGACATGTCCCGCGATAAGCATAAGCGCCCTATGACGATCTTCGACGATTAAGTCGAAGAGAAAATCCCAATACCCAATCCCTAATCCAGTTCCTTCCCATATAACACCAATCTTTTCGCCTACCTCAGGCAAGTACTAGACTCACTCACAACAAACATCAAAAGTCACAGACACCAAAAAACTATAGAAAAATCACACACACACGTTCACAGGGGAGTAAAAGCGGAAAGGCTACAAACTCCCCCACACACACTTCCCCAAAGAGGGGAAAGTAACAAATGTGAGCAGCAGCAGCCTGCGCCGGCCGAGGTAAGAATGTCGTCGGACCACAGAATGTCGTCAGACCACAATCCCGTGATTTTTGAGGTCGATATGGGAGAATGGCTCTCTATCCCACAACGGCATGCGACGTACAAGCGCATCAATAAGGAGCAATTCAGCAACGCAGTAGCAGCTGAACTTGCCCAGACCCCGCCTCCAACTGCAGAGACAGCAGAACAGGCACTAGACGACCTCACAAGAGCGATCCTACAAGCTGCTGAGGGAGCCACACCGCCTCCTGCGCCCCCCCCCCCCCTCCACTCCAGGCAACTCCCCCCGCACTTGCTTGCGCAAATACGGCACAAAAACAGGATCGCCAAAGAGTGGAAGCTCACCAGAAATAAGAATACACGGAGGCTACTCAATAGGCTACAGAGAGAGCTGAAAGCAGATCTCAGTGAGTATCGCAACCAACAATGGTCGGCGAGGCTCTCAGCTCTCAAACTAGAAGACAATAGTTTATGGCAAGCCACCAAACAGTACACGAAAAGACGCGCGAAAATGCCACCACTGCATGGCGAACGCGGACTGCAGTTAAGCCCCATTGACAAAGCTAACGAACTAGCCGACGTGTTCGAAAAACAGTTCAGACCAGCAGAAGTACAGGACAGAGAACACGTCGCAAAAGTCCGCCAAGAACTGGCCGTGTTCCTGGAAGCAGACGACAAAGATGACTACACGCCACTCTTCAGTACTGAAGACGTGGTGCGCTGCATCAAGTCCCTGCCCACCAGGAAAACCCCGGGTCACGACCAGGTCACAAATGAATTGCTGAAACTCCTCCCGCCTCTGGCAATCACCCACCTGACCGATATAGTAAACGTACTGATGCGATCACAAAAAATTCCCGGCGCAGTGGAAGCACGCAGAAGTCATTGCGATTGCGAAACCAGGAAAAGACCCGGTGTTCCCGCAACATTATAGACCAATTAGTCTACTGCCTACCCTCAGTAAACTTTACGAGCACCTCCTAATAACCCCCATACAGGACTATATTACAAGAGAGCAGATTCTGCCGAAATTCCAATTCGGATTTAGGCAAAGACACTCCGCCCCCCAGCAAATCATGAGGGTGGTTGAGGCAGCCACGGACAGCTTCAACCGAAAGGGCTACTGCGGGCTTGTCTTGTTAGACGTAGCAAAAGCCTTCGACTCAGTCTGGCATACCGGGGTACTACACAAGATGTACACCCTAGGCTTCCCCGGAAAGATCGTCAAAATCATTAAAAACTATCTCTCCGGTAGGACTTTCTCAGTTATGATCGATGGATCCCTGTCGACCAGGAGAAGAATCAGTGCAGGCGTGCCCCAGGGCTCGGTCCTGGGACCCGTCCTCTACAGTGTCTACACTGCTGATATCCCTACGACTCAGCATGTACACACTGCACAATACGCAGACGACACTGCATCCTTCTCCCGCTCGACAAACAGGAAACTGGTTACAAGGCGTCTGCAAACCGCCCTAAACAGGACGGAAAACTGGGCCAAGCAGTGGCGCATCTCAATAAACTCAGAGAAGACACAAGCCATGCTGCTCACCAGACGCTATGGGAAACGCCGACCCCCAAGAAGACCATACCAACTGCTACGATTACAGGGGCAGAACTTGCCATGGAGAATTTCTGCGAGATACCTCGGTGTCACACTTGACAGACGCCTGACTAGGAAGTGTCACATAGGGGAACTTCGCAGAAAGGCTCACGCCAGGATGCAGTTTCTGTACCCTGTCTTGAACAGTACCAGTTCCCTCGACCCCGCAACAGGAGTAGCGATCTATCGAAGTCTAATTCGACCGATACTGGAATATGCGTGCCCTGTATGGGGCTACGCAGCCAGATCGACGATAGATCGCTTACAGAAGGTTCAAAATAGAGCGTTACGACGGGCCTTACACGTCCCCACGCGCTTCTCCACGGCAGACCTGCATGAAGCCGCAGACATAGAGCCACTCACAACACGATTCCGTGCCCTGGCAGAAGCGTTCTACGCCACGGCGCGGAACTCAGAAAACGACTTAATAAACACCCTTGGGCAATATGAACACCATAGGGACAGATATGCAAGACCCAAGTCGCTACTCCAGCAGTAGCACAAACAGAACAACCAACCACTCTCAACAAACAGCATCTTACAACAGCACAGTAACAAAAACAACACAGAGAAAAGAGGAGGAAATGTCCAAAGGCGACAATAACCTCCACCAACACCCCCTCTAACGGTAGAGGACTAAAAGATAGAAGAGCCCTGCGCCGGCCGAGGTACGCATAGCTGATTGTTGCTGTTGCTACTGGAGATGCTTGGACGCGGAAGGGGACGCAATGCTGCTGCCTTGGCGGAGTTGCTGCTCACGATAGCAGGGACTTCCGGCAAGAAGAAGAGGAAGTCTGCAGCACAGTGCTTTCGCTGCCAAAAGCCTGGCCACGTCGCCAAGCACTGCAGCGGCCAGTTGCGTGCTTGAAGTGTGCGCAAGCACACGACACACGCGAGTGCAAAAAGCAGAAGCCTCCTGTACCTGCGCCAACTGCGGTGGTGCACATGCGGCCAACGCCCGTTCCTGCGCCTACAGAAGAAACTGGCGCGTGCCGTGCCGGAGAAGAAGACGCAGAAGCAAGTGACCACCACACACGAAGAGGTGGTCACTTGCACAGAAGAAGTCGTCACCAGGCGCCTTAACGACGCCGTACAAGACGCCATGTCCGCCTTCAAATCCGCCCTGGCGGAAGAGAGGGCGGCCATGGTGGCGGAACTGGGCGAGGCTCGGCGTCAGATTGCTGAGCTGACGCAGGAGCTTCGCTCAGCCAAAGCTGCTCCCGCCACAACAGAAGACACCGCCACCCAGACGACTCCTCCACGTGAGAAGGAGTTCGCGACGGTGGCCACGCAGACCGACGAGCCTGCCGAAGGGGAGGCGACACAACACAAGACGGACACCGAAGCAGCAGCGCAAGAAGAAGAGTGGGAAGTAGTCCAATTCCTCCCGCTTCCAGACATGTACAGCGCAAGCGCTGTAATGAAGAAGATTGCTGCATCACTTTGTGATGGTACATACCCCCACCACGACCACCCTTATCCTTTCGTTCCACCTAACCATCCTATACCTCCACTCCCACATCACCCACTTGGGTATCCAGAAGGCCTTATTGGTCTTTCTAGGGAGGAGTTCAATCTGATTGACTCCTACCCTATCTTCACAGAGTAGCAAATGCGCTGTATCTTCATCTTTCTGGTCAACGGAGAATATGATAAATTAGGAATCCGTATGCACGGTATCCCAGCTGAGGAAGAGACCTCAGCAACAAGTAAGAAGAAAAAGAAAAATCGTCATATCGACAAGCTCAAGAAATAGGTCATCGGCACTCCTTGCCAGTCTAGAAATACCCAACAGTACAGAAAGAAGATTCGACAAAATTCCCAGGGCAGTAAAGGCCAACAGGCCACAAACTTCCAATCGAACATCCTCACAGTGAGGAAGTCATAATAGGAGAGCAGCAGCAGCCTGCACCGGCAGCTATCGCAAAGACAGGCCAACCCAAGGCGGAGGGGTGGCCATATACATAAAAAGAGGGATCCCCCACCACCAGGTATTCTTACCAGCTACCAATAAAATCGAAGCAGTGGCGGTGGAAGTAACCACTGCCACTGGACCCCTAACAATTGTTGCAGTCTACCGACCCCCACATGACCAGATAGATGAGGGAGACATAGCTGCTGTAGGGCAAATTGAAGGCAAACTCGTAATAGGGGGAGACTTCAATGCCAAACACCCTGACTGGAATTCTAGAGTAACCTCCAGAGCAGGCGCCAAACTGCAACAACTAGCGCGCACCCACCACTTCGAAACATGGGGTCCAGTCGAGCTCACACATTTTCCGAAAAACGGAAGCAGGCCCGATGTGTTAGACGTAGCTCTCACTAGGAGGATCACAGGATTTGTGACCGCAAGGACAATCAACAGAATGTCCTCTGACCACAACCCAGTGATTATAGAAGTCGATGTGGGAGAATGGGTAGCACTCCCACGGTACCAGACGTCTTACAAACGCACAGACTGGGAGCAATACCAAGAAACTGTCGCCTTTGATATCGCTCGCGCTCCGCCACCTACTGCCGAAACAGTACAACAAGCGCTACTAGACTTGACAGGCACCATCTTGCAGGCAGCGGAAGAGGCCACCCCACCACAAAGGGATGCCCCTCCACCGCAAATACAGCTCCCGGAACACTTGCTAGCTCAAATCCGTCACAAGAACAGAGTGGCAAAAGAGTGGAAGATCACCAGAAATCAGGCCACCAGGAGGCTGCTCAATCGTCTACAGAGAGAACTGAAGGTATCGCTCAATGAGCACAGAAACCAGCAATGGCAAAACCGCCTCACAGCTCTCAAAGTAATCGCTCATACACTTTGGCAAGCAACCAAACAATTCACAAAAAGACGCGCTAGGATGCCGCCACTGCACGGCGAGCGGGGACTGGTCTACAGCCATTCTGAGAAAGCCAACGCCCTCGCCGACTCGTTCGAGAAGCAGTTTCAAACGGCAGAACCCCAGGATAAAGAGCATGAAGAGGTAGTCAGTCGTCAACTGGCTGTCTTCCTCAATGCTGAGGAGGACCCAGAGGACGAACCCATACTTTCTGCCCCCGAGGACGTGGCAAGAGTAATCAGGTCCCTCCCTACAAAACAGGCGCCAGGGAACGACAGTGTCACAGACCAGTTAGTCAAGAAACTCCCACCCACAGCGATCACACACCTCGCGAACGTCCTCAACGAGATTACTCGTTCCCGCGAGTTACCAGCTTGCTGGAAACATGCGGAAGTGGTCGCGATACACAAACCAGGGAAAGACCCTCTATTCCCGCAGCACTACAGGCCGATTAGCCTCTTGCCAACACTCAGCAAGATCTATGAGCGCCTCCTGCTAAAACCCATACAAGAACATATTACCAGAGAGCAAATTCTGCCGGATTTCCAATTTGGATTCCGGCAGAACCACTCTGCCCCACAACAGGTCATGAGAATGGTTGAAGCAGCCACAGAGGGCTCCAATCACAGAGGCTACTGTGGGATAGTGCTACTAGACGTAGCCAAAGCCTTTGATTGAGTATGGCATAGAGGGCTACTCTACAAGTTGTACTCACAAGGGTTTCCCGGGAGCATAGTTCAGCTAATCAAGAGCTACCTCACTAATAGGACTTTCTCCATCAAAGTAGAAACTGTCACCTCCACCAGAAGGCGTATTCGTGCCGGGGTGCCACAGGGATCGGTCCTGGGGCCCGTATTGTACAGCTTGTACACTGCGGACACTCCAACGGCCCCCCTGGTGCACACCGCGCAGTATGCAGACGACACAGCCTTCTACACGAGAAATGCGAACAAGTACCTGGTCATTCGTAGGCTACAAAGGGTTTTAGACGACACAGAAACCTGGGCCCGTCGCTGGCGCATCACCATCAATTCGGAGAAGACGCAGGCAATGCTGATTACCCGCAGGCTCGGAAGGCGCGAACCTCCTCAACGTCCCCCCCTCCACCTCCACGTAAATGGAACCCAACTCCCCTGGCGCAGAACCGCCAGGTACCTTGGCGTAACCTTGGACTCTCGTCTTACGTGGAAACCCCACATAGACGAGGTCCACAGGAAGGTCTGCGCCAGAATGTCCATCCTATACCCTATCCTGAACACAACCAGCTCCCTTCCCTGCCCAGTAGCAGTAAATGTATACCAGGCCCTGATCCGGTCGGTAATGGAGTATGCGTGCCCTGTCTGGGGATACGCGGCAAAGCAGCACCTGGACAAACTCCAGAGGCTGCAAAAAAGCGGCCTCAGAAGGGCACTGCTTCTACCTCTCGGATTCCCCACAGACGACCTGCACGCCGCAGCCGAAATCCCACTCCTGAGAGAGCGTTTCTAGGATCTGGCAAGGGCCTTCTATGAAGGTACTTCCAGATCCGGAAATGCACTGATCCACTCCCTAGGTCGGTGTGACATGTCCCGCGATAAACACAAGCGCCCTATGACGATCTTCGACGATTAAGTCGAAGAGAAAATCCCAATACCCAATCCCTAATCCAGTTCCTTCCCATGTATCACCAATCATCTCGCCTACCTCAGACAAGCACCAGACACACTCATAACAATTCATCACATATCACAGACACCAAAAATATATAGAAAAATCACACACACATGTACACAGGGGAGTAAAAGCCAAAAGGCTACAAACTCCCCCTCACACTTCCCCAAAGAGGGGAAAGTATTAGATGAAAGCAGCAGAAGCAGCAGCCTGCGCCAGCATGCACACTGTGCCTCTTGTATATGACCTATCGGACACAAGATCGATAACAAACCTAACTGTTGCAGGTTGCTGATGCTGAACGTGGACTCTGTACCAGCACCCAGCGCCAGCCGCCCAGCAGCACAAACGCACAACGTCAAGGTATCGACATGCATGATGTCCACTACTAACAAAGCCTATCCTTACACAACCTATCGCAGGCAGCAAGACAACCACTACTGCTCTTGCCGCCCGACCTAACTTTCGCAGAGGGTTTTTTTCCCTTGCCTCTTGCCTTGGCACTTTTTTTCCTCTGCCCTTCAAACAGCTACCCTTCGTCAGATTTTGACCAATCTATCTCCAGATGAGCGCGTATTAATGGTTAATCCTAACCACACGTATGCAAACATCGCAGTACCCACATCCTGCGACACCTCACTTTAGTGAATAATAACCCTTATGCAGAGATGGCAGTAGACCTTTTGTGTTGGCCATCATGCCGGTGTGGGCGTGGAGGGGCTCCACCTCTTACTAAAAAAAAATGCGCCGGCACACATGCGAGCGTTGGAGACGCGGGAGTACCTAGGGGGGGTGCTTCTCGACGACTCCAAGGCCTTCGACTGCGTGTGGCACGACGGCCTCGTGTACAAACTTTTTGCGCACGGGGTACCGACGTCGCACGTGGTCCTGCTGCGCTCGTATCTCTCGGGACGCACTTTCCACGTCCGAGCAGATGGAGGCACTTCCACCGACCGGCAGATTCGAGCGGGAGTGCCGCAGGGGTCGGTCCTCGGCCCCCTGCTGTACTCCCTGTACACCGCCGACGCCCCACGGGTGGCACGCGTGGAGTTGGCCCTTTATGCCGACGACACGGCGTTGTTCACCCGCAGCATGAACGCGGCCGAGATGCGCCGTCACCTCCAGCTCGGATGCGACGTCCTGGGCGCCTGGTCCACGAAATGGCGCTTAAAGTTCAACGCTGTGAAGAGTCAGGCTGTCATCTTCAGCAGAAAGAGGCTGCCACTGGACCTACCGCCGGTCACGATCATGGGGGGCCCCATCCCATGGTTGCGGACCGGCAAATACCTCGGGGTGACGTTGGACAGGCACCTGACGTGGCTGCCACACGTCCGAGACGTCAGAGGGCGGGCAGTGGGGCACCTTCGTGCGCTTTACCCACTGCTCAACCCTTCATCGACACTTCCTCCACGCCACGGCCTCACCATGTATCTGTCCCTTGTCTGGCCTGTACTGGAATACGCGGCTGTGGTGTGGGGTAACGCGGCAGCGACGCACATTGTGACGCTCCAACGCGTGCAAAATAGGGCGCTGCGACTTGCGCTCCACAAGCCGCCTCGCTATCCGACGAGGCTGCTCCATGAAGAAGCTGGGATCCCCTTCCTGCGGGATCGCTTCCGGCAAATCGCGAGACTGTTCTACAGCAATGCAGAACGGTCTGGCAGCCGCCTGATTTGTGGTCTGGGCCGCCAGGTCCACCACAGGCCAACGACTCGTTGGCCAGACCTACTGCGAGAGTAATCATCTCTTGCCGCCCGATGGCGAAACAAAGGGCGTCACAATGAACGACGCCCAGTGAGGACAGCTCAACCTGTTAGGTCCCACTGCACCCCAAAGAGGTCACCGCAGGAACAGCAGCTCCGCTGCTTAAACTGCCTTTACACCTGGCATATGTAGCCAGAGTTTTACAGCGAGCGAGCGAGCGCGCGCCAGCACGCCACGCACGCACGCACGAGTGCTGTTCGAGATGTCGATGAGTGAGGATGCTTTACTTACGAAGGGTGTGGGGGATCGCCGTCCGTCGGGGTCAACTCAGGTGACTGAGTTGATCCCGGAGGCGGCCCCATCCGGCCTCCCACTTATGACGAACCGGCTTTCGACAACTGACGTTGACAGGATTGACTCTTCGGATTATGACGCGCACTCTCGTGATCGAGTGTTCATAATTATGAACAAACTCGCCCAGGGGGGCCCATACCCTGGTCGAGAGGACGACGAGGCGGCTATACTCGCCCTCTGTAACATTCAGAAGGCTGCGGCTCTACCGCACACGAGGCAGCTGGTGTTGGGTGTGCCACCGAGAGCCCCGCCGGTCGCATCACATGAGTTTGCGGTCCCGGAGGTGGCGGCCTCGGCGGGAGTTGCGCTGCTGGCCTCGACCACTCAAGAGGTCGATGTGCCCCCGGTTGCCCCCCTGGCCCCAGAGACACAAGAAGAGCCCATGGCTGCGCTAGCTGCGGCCACCGAGATGGAGGGCATCGACCTGCCCGACGCAAATCTGGCTGAGGCGATTGCCGAGTCAGAGCGCCGTGACACCGACCTTGACGCTGCCCGCGCGCCCAGAAAGCGCCGGGCTGTGACGCATGACGATTCCGACACTCCCTCTCAGACATCTGAAGCAGCGAGGCCGCGGAAGAAGGCCTCCAGGGCCTCCCGCACCTCCACCACAGAGTCTGGGATGACTATCGCGGGCTCCTCCCGGAGCACCGCCACGCAGAGATCGACGAAGACAACGCGGCGGCCCACTCATTCACCTGCCACCTCCCAGCAGCCGGACAAGGACGGTTTTGTTGCCCCACCCTGGCGGCACACTGCCAGGGCTGCTGCGCTGCAGCAACCGACCCCGCTGCCGACCGCCAACACATTTGCGGGCGCCAGCGTGGATGCAATGGATGATGGCGCCACGCCTCTGGCGCCTGCCCAAAAGTAGCCGCCGCCTATCGTCATCCAATGGGCCGGCGAGTACAAGGAGTTCCAGCACAAACTGGACAGGGTGGCCACGTCCGCCGCTGTCAAGAACGCTGGCCGTGACCTCTACGGGGTCACGGTGTCGTCCAACGAGGAGTACCGCGCGGTGATGGACGCCATCTGCAAAGATGGACTCCCATGCTACACGCACCCCTGCGAGCTGCTCAAACTTCTGAAAGTGGTATTCCGCCACCTTTCCCTCAGGTTTGGTGCGGACTACCTTCGCAAGGAGCTCGAGGACATGGGCTTCGGCGTCCGGTCCACTGGACTGATGAAGTCTCCACGCACGCACCGTGACATGCCGCTGTACTAGGTTGTCCGCGTTGACAACCTGGAAAACCGGAAGGTGTCGCGCAACACCTTGCGGTGCCGCTTGGCGCCACCCTTGCTGAGCCCCTTTCCTCCCTTGCCGCGGCCTGTCATTCTTCTTCGAAATCCTCAGGCAAGCAAAACGTGCACAAACAGCAGCTGCAGCGGCTCCTCACCCAGCGCTAGCAAGTCGGATACGGTGCGCCCAGCGTGTGTGGTGTGGCGGATGGGATATCAGTATCCCTCGTTTTGTGTTGAAGGACGAGGACTGCTTCTGTCGGATAATATAGGGTTTCAGTATGATGGATTTGGGAAGAATCGTGAGTAGTGTTTCTTTGGATGTTGGTAGGATGGTCTTGGGAAGATATTTTTGGGGTGATTTAGGGTATGAATTGATCTGAGATTGGGATAGGGTCGGATGCCGTCTTCTTCTTGGCTTCCCTGGCCCCAACGCGCCGACTGCGTTGTGGCTCGGCGAACGAGCTCCTCCCCTTGAGGAGGTTGGCCTGATCGTTCCCAGCGTCTCGTGGTAAGGTTTGGACGACTGTAGGCTGTCGTGAAACAGCCTTCTTCTGTTCTTCGTCGGAGACCGGGGCTGCGTTTTTCTTGGTGGCTGCCTCAACATTTTCAGAGGCGGCCAATGCAAGCAACCCTTCCAAGTCCTTGGAGATCCGCACCGCCATCTTCGTCTTGGGAGGCGGCGGTGCTGGATCTGGGTCCGTTTCCATTGCGTCCATTTTTTCTAAGGGCTCCCACCCTGATGGGGATGGAGCAGGTGGGGTGAGCCGCAAGGCTTTGGTGGCAGAAGCCACTTCAGCCCGCAGCCGCTGGATTTCCCGATGAGCCGCGGCCAACTCGTCTCGTAGGGCGGTCCTCTCTGCCGCAAATGCGGCTTTGAGGTCCGCTATTGCATCTTCTGTGGCCGCACGAAGATTGTGCGGCACAGCGTCATCGTGGCGGCCTCTTTCGGGGGGCGGAGGGGCCCCCTCGTGCTGCTGGTCTGTTCCTGCCGCAGGCACTGGCCCGCGGTCGGAACGTTTTCTTCGTCTCTTCCTCTTCTTGTTGCCTCCGCGACCCCAGTTAGCAATGTAACTGCAGCCACGAAAGCTCGTGACGTGCTTTCCTCCGCAGTTTGCGCACTTCGGCGCTACGTCGCGCGGCTTTGTGCAGTCGCGTGTGTCGTGCGGCTCCGCGCACTTCATGCACGCAACTTGGTTAGCCGGCAGTATTTAGCCACGTAGCCAATCTGCTGGCAGCGGAAGCACTGCACATCTCGACGTGTTTTGCTGCCACCGAAACCTCACTAAAGACACGCTCCATTACTGCGGCAACAATGCGGCGGCTCGGCCTCCCATCTCTTCTGGGCGGCATCTGAGCCACAACAGCGACGGCAGCAACACCAGCAGCAAGTGCTCCGCTCTAGTCAGCGTCTCCCCACACAGAGGCCTGCGCCCAGCGCACGTGCCGCCCACCTATTTAGACTCTGGCCCGCCCTCCCCCCACCACGCGCAACCGAGGGCATATAAGCGCAGCACGGAGGCGCGCGGTCCCCCATTCCGAGCTGCGATGTCACTTGTGACTGATGCGTGTTCTGGAGCTGAGGGTGTGGCGGATCGCCGCCTGGCGGAGCTAGATTCGACAGCGGCCCCATCCGGACCCACCACCAACGACAACCCGGCATATTCAACTGGACTCTGAGATGGCTCGTTCTTTGGACTCTGCACCTTCACCTGCGAGTGCTGCCTCTTCCGCTGGCAGCTTGACGCCGACGCCGACCTCTTCTGCTGATTCTGCTGGGCGATGTGGCATCGATTCAGGAATCGATGCCGCCGCCCTTAGGCGGTTAGATAGGGCACATGGCGCGTCAGGGCCCCATTCACGTGGGACCAGCCCGCAAGCGCCAAGGCAAAGGCTGGATTCCACTTTCCTTCGTCCCTCGTCCGCCCTAGACATGCCGGGCATTTCCGGCGCTGTCAATGTGTCCGAGCATTCGGACTGCGACTCGCTCGACGGCTACATGGACGACAGCGACATCGCGGAGGGCCTGGAGGAACACCTTACCGCTCTCCGTGACGCTGCAGAGGAGGGAGAATACCCATTTGACCCCGCTTTTGGAGCTCGGCGGTTCCTCTACCCTCACGCAGCTGCCACTGACACCGCCGACGACTCCATGCAGGTCGAGCAGGAGTCCCGCAAGAGGAAGCCTGCTGCGGCCTCTTCCGAATCCGAAGCCACCCCCATCGCTGCTACACGGGGCAAGAAGCAGAAGGCAGCATCCGATGCGGAGGGATTCACCATCCCCCGCAAGACAGCGCCCCGCCGCCACCTTACCGTGCCGCCGACAGTCCCAGTGCACAACCAGTTTGCGCCGATTTGTGACGGCGCGGCAGACACTCCTCCCCCCCTCCCTCCCAGCCTTCCCTCCCCAAACCTCCGCCGCCCCCTCCCATTCTGGTGGAGTATTCAGAACCTTACACAAATCTCCGACAACTCCTCGACCACATCACTGAATCCGACTACCGTGTGAGGCAGAGTGGCGAAGACCTGTACCGCCTCTACCTACAATCCCCCACCGACCTCGTGAAGGTGCTTCATGTCTTTGGCGACAAGAACATTGGCTGCTCCACCTCCCCACAGCGGTCACCATCGAGAAGCCCAATTCCCGGCGCCTCATTTTCATTTGCTACCGGTGCCAGGGTCCGGCGCACTATGCGAGCGATTGCACTCGTGCAGTGCGCTGTGTCAAGTGCGCCGGTGGCCATGAATCCACCTCCTGCTCCAAACCTCGTGAAGTCCCCCCCACCTGTGCTCGCTGTGGCGGCGCCCACACAGGAAACTACCAGGGCTGTCCCAAAATTAAAGCATTTCGCGCCCATCAACGACGCTCTGCGGCCCCTTCCATTGTGGAGCGCCATGAGGTTGGCTCTGCGGGTCCGCCTGCATGGTCCCGTCCACCCGGCCAATCTTCCCTCCCGCCATCCCGCCACCCCTTGTTGCCACCCCCATTCCCCCTCCTGGCAACCTCCCGCCCTCCCCCTACCCCCAGCGAGCCCCGTTCACCCCAGCTCCCTCCCAGCCCTCTCCCCTCCTTCCCCTTGCCCATCCTGGTCCTTCCCCCCACCCTCTCCCCTCCCCCCTGTCCACCCGGTCTTTGGTGACCTTATCTTCAGTCCCGTGCAGGCTTTGACCTCTGCGATCACTGCGGCCCTTGACACCCTCCTACATTCCATTTCCCAACAAATTGCAGCCGCCCTTTCCCACTCCCTCTCCTCCATCATGGCTGTTAGACTCCATGGCCTCACCGTCCTCGTCTGGAATGCCAATGGTATCCACCGCCAGCAGGGGGAATTCCGGCAGTTTCTACATGACGAAGGGGTAGATATCTGCCTCCTCACTGAGTCCCATCTTAAGCTGGGGGTCAGTGTCCGGGTCCGCAATTTCTACTGCTACCGGACCGATCGGCTAACCGCCTTTGGCGGAACCGCCGTGTATGTCCGCGCATCCCTCCGCCACCACCCAATTACTCTCCCCGCCCTTGCCACCCTTGAGGACACCGGCGTCGTCGTGCACACTGTGCGAGGCCCTATAACATTTGTGGCCCTCTACCGTCGGCCCCATGGCCTCCTCCATGCCCCTGACTTTACCACAGTCCTATCTTTAGGCGGCGACATCTTCGTTGAGGGCGACTGTGATGCCAAGCATACTGCCTGACACAGCCGCCTCACGAACACCCATGGCTGTCGCCTCCTTCACGTGATCGAAGCACATGGTGCCCGCGTCGTCAGCCCATTCGACCCCGCCATCTTCCCCCATCGTGGCCCTCCGGATGTCCTCAACATCGCCCTCGTGAAATGTCTCCCCCTCCCTATCGCTGCCACCACTTTTGCCGCCCTCGCCTCTGACCACGACCCCGTCATCTACTCCATCGACCTTGTCGGGTCCTTGGAGCCACCCCGTGCCTCCTTGTGGGGCATCGACTGGGACTCCTATCGGCGACGCATCAAGGCAGCTCTGCCCACTATTCCCGACGCCGCCAGGGTGGGGGCTGACCTCACCCTCGCGCAGTTCATGGATGCTGCTGTAGCTGCTGCTGTTGCAGCCACCCCTCCCCATCCCCCTCATCCTCCTTCCCACTTGCGTCCTCTACCCCCGGCCATCCGTGCCCTCATCATGACTAAGAACCTGGCCATCCGTGACTGGCAACGCACTCGCAACCCTACCACCAAGCGGCATGTGAATAGAATGCAATGCTAGATACGGGCCGCTATTCAAGCCCATCGCAATGCAGCCAGGGAGGCAAAGCTGTCCGCTCTCGACCTCAACGACGCGTCTGCCTGGCGCCTGGTCTCCCAGTTCCTTCGGACACGTCCCCGTATCCCCCCCCTCCTGGTCGGTGCTGAGGCTGTGTGCGATCCTGACGCTAAGGCCAACGCCTTGGCTGATGTTTTCGCGTGCAGCTTCACTCCGGTCGATGACCCCATCACCCCGCCCATGGCCACATGGTCACGAACCGTGTCCACCAGTTCGTCGGCGCCCATGACCCCGACGATGTAGTCAGCCCCGTCACGGACAAGGAGGTCGCCCGGGAGCTTCGGTACCTCCATCCTCGGAAATCTGGCGGCACCGACACCTTGACCAACCAGCTTCTCAAACAGCTTCCCCCACCCTCTGTTCCCATCCTTACCTCTGCCTTCAATTCCATCCTCTCCACTGGACAATTCCCTGCCACTTGGAAACATGCGGAGGTGATCGCCATCCCTAAACCTGGCATAGACCCTCGCTCCCCTTCCAGTTATCATCCCATCAGCCTCTTCCCCCCACTCTCCAAGCTGTTTGAGCGGCTGTATCTCAAACATGTCCTTATCCATGTCGCCCGAGATCGCGTGCTCCCCGACGTTCAATTTGGCTTCTGCTGTGGCCACGCCACCACGCACCAGCTCCTCCGACTCGTCGAGGAGGCACTGGATGCCATCGAGCGTCGGGAGTACTTCGGGGACATCTTCCTTGACGTCTCCCAGGCCTTCGACACGGTCTGGCATGAGGGTCTGCTGTGTAAGCTATTTGACCATGGCTTCTCCACCTCCCATGTCCGTCTCATCGCCACCTACCTAGAAGGCCGCACTTTCCATGTTCGCATCCCAGGAGGTACCAACACCAGGAGGCGCATCAGGGCAGGTGTTCCGCAGGGGAGTGTGCTCGGCCCTGTCCTCTACAGCCTTTTCACGGCTGACACACCCACCAATCCGCAGGTTCAACTCGCCCTGTATGCCGACGATACGGCGGTTTATGCTCGCTCCCGGAGCAAGGACCTCCTCCGACAACATCTCCAATCTGCCATCGACACTCTCATGGAGTATGCCTAAAAATGGCTCCCCGATTTTAACCCTGCCAAAACCCAGGTTCTCATCATGTGCCGGCGCCAGTGGCCCATTAACTACCCCCCTGTAACTGTCCTTGGTACCCCTGCCCCATGGGCAGGGCCCGCCAAATATCTGGGGGTCACCCTGGACAGGGCCGTCACCTGGCGTCCCCACATCGAGGACATACGGCGCAAGGCCTTGGGGCACCTCAGTCAGCTCTATCCTTTCATTAACCCATCTTCCTCCCTTCCCCGTCATCTTGGCGTCCTCCTCTACACATCCCTGATCTGCCCCATCCTCGAGTATGCTTGTGTTGTTTGGGGTAATGCCGCCCCTACACACCTCCACCGTTTCCAGACGGTACATAACCGTGCTCTCCGCCTTGCCCTCTGCTTCCTGTACCATTTCCCCACCTGTGAACTTCATTTTCTTGCTGGAATCCCCCTCCTTCACGAACGCGTCTGCTCCTCTGCCATTTCCTTTTATCGCCAATCTGACAATCCTCTTATCCTTTCCCTTGGCACTCGCCTCCACCGTCTGGCCACCACCCGATGGCCTGACCTCCTTGCCGCCTGATCACTGGTCACCCCCTTTTCCCTACCCCTCCTCACTCCCCATGTTCCCTTCCTTTCTTCCTCCCCCCTTCCCTGCCAGTTGCTCCATGCCTCCGACCCCTCAATCTAAGAGTGTCTGCCTCGCCGTCAGAGTCGCCGACCGGCTCTGTTGGTATTCGTTTTTCTAATCTTCTTCTCTCATTCTCTCTTCTGCTTCTTCTCTTCCATCTCCTCAACGACCGGCTTGTCAATTGAGCCTTTCGTCTTCCTGCTTCTCTTACTGTCCCTTCTACTATCCTTTTCTCTTAAAAAAAATAAATAAAACAAACCCACACCGGGCCAGCCATATGAGGCCTTTCGTTTTCCTCCACTTCTACTGTCTCTCTCTCACTCTCCTGTCTTCTTTGGGTCAAGAAAAAAAAAGCGACATGCACACTGCCAAGCCATTCTCAACCGCCAAGACTCCACTCACCACACCGCCATGAGGAAGGCGAAGCGCTCCAGCGCTAGAACTTCCTTCTCAAGCCGAGGGTCCACCCTCACCTGTAAGCGTCGGCGTCAGCGCGCGGGCCCCCATTCCGAGCTGCGATGTCACTTCCAACTGATGTGTGTTCTGGAGCTGAGGGTGTGGCGGATCGCCGCCTGGCGGAGCTAGCTTCGTCAGCGGCCCCATCCGGCCCCCCACCAACGACAACCCGGCCTATTCAACCGGATTCTGCTATGGCTCGTTCTTTGGATTCTCCACCTTCGTCTGAGAGTGCTGTCCCGCTGGCGGCTTGCCGCTGACGCCGACCTCTTCTGCTGATTCTGCTGGGCGATGTGGCATAGATTCAGGAATCGATGCCGCCGCCCTTAGGCGGTTAGATAGGGCACATGGCATGTCAGGGCCCCCTTCACATGGGACCAGCCCGCGTGCGGCGAGGCAAAGGCAGGATTCCACTTTCCTTCGTCCCTCGTCCGCCCTAGACATGCCGGGCATTTCCGGCGCTGTCAATGTGTCCGAGCATTCGGACTGCGACTCGCTCGACGGCTACATGGACGACAGCGACATCGCGGAGGGCCTGGAGGAACATCTTACCGCTCTCCGTGACGCTGCAGAGGAGGGAGAGTACCCGTTTGACCCCGCGTCGGAAGCTCGGCGGTTCCTGTACCCTCACGACGCTGCCGCCGACAACGCCGACGACTCCATGCAGGTCGAGCAGGAGTCCCACACGAGGAAGCTTGCTGCGGCCTCTTCCGATTCCGAAGCCACCCCCACTGCTGCTGCACGGGGCAAGAAGCAGAAGGCAGCATGTGACGCGGAGGGATTCACCATCCCCCGCAAGACAGCGCCCCGCCGCCACCTTACCGTGCCGCCGACAGTCCCGGTGCACAACCAGTTTGCGCCGATTTGTGACGGCGCGGCAGACACTCCTCCCCCCCTCCCTCCCAGCCTTCCCTCCCCAAACCTCCGCCGCCCCCTCCCATTCTGGTGGAGTATTCAGAACCTCACACAAATCTCCGACAACTCCTCGACCACATCACTGAATCCGACTACCGTGTGAGGCAGACTGGCGAAGACCTCTACTGCCTCTACCTACAATCCCCCGCCGACTTCGTTAAGGTGCTTCGTGTCTTTGGTGACACGAACATTGGCTGCTCCACCTCCCCACAGAGGTCGAGGCGGCTCCGGGTTGTTGTCCACGGCCTCCCCTTCAAATATGCCACGGACGACCTCCGGGAGGCGCTGCTTGCCCTCAACATCACCCCTGCTGTCATCTCACGTGTCGTCTCTCCCCACACCAAACTCCTCATCTCCCTTTACTTTGTTTCTGCCGACGACATGCCGGAAAATAGAGTCCTCCTGACTCTACCTGCCATCGACCGATGTTCGGTCACCATCGAGAAGCCCCGTTCCTGGCGCCTCATTCTCATTTCCTACCGGTGCCAGGGTCTGGCGCACTATGTGAGTGATTGCACTCGTGCAGTGCGCTGTGTCAAGTGCGCCGGTGGCCATGAATCCACCTCCTGCTCCAAACCTCGTGAAGTCCCCCCCACCTGTGCTCGCTGTGGTGGCGCCCACACAGGCAACTACCAAGGCTGTCCCAAAATTAAAGCGTTTCGCGCCCATCAGCGACGCTCTGCGGCCCCTTCCAATGTGGAGCACCACGAGGTTGGCTCTGCGGGTCCGCCTGCATGGTCCCGTCCACCCGGCCCATATTCCCTCCCACCATCCTGCCCCTTCCATCTCCTGCAACCATCCTCCCCTCCCCATCCCCCTCCTCGCCACCCCCATTCCCCCTCCTGGCAACCTGCCCCCCTCCCCCTACCCCCAGCAAGCCCCGTTCACCCCAGCTCCCCCCAGCCCCCTCCCCTATTTCCCCTTGGCCATCGTGGTCCTTCCCCTCACCCTCTCCCCTCCTCCGACGTCCCCCCAGTCTTTGGCGACCTTATCTCCAGTGTTGTGGAGGCTTTGACCTTTGTGATCACTGGGGCCCTTGACACCCTCCTACATTCCATTCCCCAAGAAATTGCAGCCGCCCTTTCCCACTCCCTCTTCCCCATCACCGCCACCCTCCCCACCCCCCGTCATGGCTGTTAGACTGCATGGCCCACTGTCCTCGTCTGGAATGCCAATGGCATCCACCACCAGCAAGGGGAATTCCGGCAGTTTCTACATCCCTCCGCCACCACCCAATTACTCTCCCCGCCCTTGCCACCCTTGAGGCCACCGGCGTCGTCGTGCACACTGTGCGAGGCCCTATAACATTTGTGGCCCTCTACCGTCGCCCCATGGCCTCCTCCATGCCCCTGACTTCGTCACAGTCCTATTTTTAGGCGGCGACCTCTTCGTTGGGGGCGACTGCCACGCCAAGCATACTGCCTGGCACAGCCTCCTCACGAACACCCATGGCCGTCGCCTCCTTCGCGTGGTCGAAGCACATGGTACCCGAGTCATCAGCCCATCGACCCCACCATCTTCCCCCATTGTGGCCCTCTGGATGTCCTCGACATCGCCCTCGTGAAAGGTCTCCCCCTCCCTATCGCCGCCACCACTCGTGGCGGCCTAGCCTCTGACCACGTCCCCGTCATCTACTCCATTGACACAAGGAACCAACAACAACCAGCCCCACTATTCCCAGTCTCACGCCGCAAAGCACACCGAAACCGCCAAACGCACATTCCCTTCGCACTTACACCGACCGGCTCGCTACCACACCTCTCGACAGCCGTTTCGCAAACATGGCACGGGTCTGCCGTGAGGTCAGTCGCTTGACGGCGCGTTTCGGCGCGGGCCCGCCCGTTGCCGGCGCGCCGTAAGGCACGGAGGCTCGCACTGGGGCGTATCGCTTCCCAGTCGGGTGTGCCGCGGCAGTCCTCACAGGGGAAGTGAAGCGTCTCTTATAGCCTCTCCTTCCCAAGTGGCTCTTTCCGCCTTCCCGTGGTGCCAGACGTTAAGCTTGGCATTCTGCCTTGCGACAAAAGAGAGAGCTGCGACCCAACCCGATGCGAAAGCGAAGGGTGCGTGGCACAGGGGGAGCTGTGTCAAGGGACCGAACACCAGTCCCTTTCTGTTTGCAGGGCACAGATCATCAGGTGTCCTGCATGCCGGAGACCTCGTTCGTCGGCGTACGATCGAGGCGCGACTCAGCAAGGGTGCTTCGCCGCGCCCCTGGGTAACCGGGGCGTGTTCTGCCAAACCCAGGAGGGTTTAGAGCAGAACGTCAAAAACGGCAAAATAAGCCAAGTAGCTTTAACAATTATAAAAAATGAACTTACTGCATGGGCCATTGCCCACGCAAAACTCGAAGGCAGAGTGGAGGAGTTAGAAAAAGAAAACAACAGATTGAGAAACCAACCGACCAAGACCTGGGCGGCGGTGGCTGCGCAAGCGCCAACCAAGCCGCACACAACAAAGGAAACAATAGATAAAGCAGCCAAAAGAACAGACACTGCGGTCTTTCTCAGGACACTACCTGGGCAAGACACCAGTGTGAAGAAAATTCAGGAGCTGTTTACAAAAACTGTCAACCCAGCTAAAGACAAAATTAAAATAAAGAGAATAAAACCCAGCAAAAATTCAGTAATTGTGGAAGTAGCCTCAGAGGAAGACAAGGATAAAATATTAAACAATCAGAAACTAAACGCACTAATCAAATGTGAACCACCAAAGAAAAGGAATCCCTTAGTAATCCTCTATGACGTGCCAACTATTATGACAGATGAAGAACTGACAAACACAATAAAAGAGCAAAATTTTGATGATAAAAATGAGGAGGAATTTCGAAAGAGTTTCAAATTGAGATTCAAGACGGGGCCTTGGGGACGTGATGTGGTTCATCACGTTGCTGAGGTCACGGCGCCAATGTGGAGGAAAATCACAGCAATGGGCAGACTACATGTAGGATTTCATTCTATTAACGTCAGAGACTACATCGTGGTACCTCGCTGCCACAATTGCGGTGACTTGGATCACATCCTAAGGCTTTGTACCAGGGAGTCGGCCTGCACGAAGTGTGGCACAAGTGGACACAACCGCAAAGACTGCAAAGCAGCAGCGGTCTGCATTCCCTGCAAAAACCGCGGGAAAAAGTCATGCGGAGCCTCAGGACGCAATTGACCAACATACAGAATGTTGGAACAACGACTAATTTCTAAAATCGACTATGGCTGATCACAGCCCACCAAACAGGATGCCAAAGCATAAATCCCCAAGTAAGAGGAGGCGGGACACTATGAGGGCAACCAGGTTCAAGAACTTCCTGCTGGCGCTTTTGGGTGCCACTAAAACAGAAATAATAGACAAGGCCATACAAACAGAGCCTTACATGGTTGACATAAGCATACAAACAGATTTTCCCGTACAGAACACAGATCCCGCCCCTCAACGCCGGGAAACAAAGCCGACAATCCACCTGAAACGGCAAGGGCATCCTATGACTGCAATATCCCAGACAAAACCCAAAGAAAACCGACCCATCCAAGATAGTGCTGTTACCAGTACAAGCCTAAAGTCCACAACGCAGAACACTCCAGTGGTCAGATTGCCACCCGTGGACCCGGTAAGGGTATACCCCAACATCGAGTACACGATGCAACTGGCCAGGCTGGAAGAGCCGATCACCCTGGCCACTGCCTTACGGCATGTGGTCCGTGTAGAACACGAAGAGGGTAAAAAGGTAACCTTCTCGGTAATGGAGGCTGTGGACAGAATACAGCTCAAGTCAGTGAATCTACCCACTGATTTCGGAGCCCTGCGGGACTTACTGAAAAAAGTTTTGGAGAGACGTGGCGAAAAGTTTGACCTCCAGAACATTTACGAACAGGCCTTACTGGCAAACGGACGAATTGCTTTCGACTGGAGTAAGACCTGGCCGGACGACCACATACATACATACTTCCCATGACGACTGAGATAATAATTGGACAGTTAAATACGCACAACAGTCGACTTGTTATGCAGGAGCTCCTTAAAGAGGTGGAGGAGAGGAGACTGGACGTGCTCTGCCTACAGGAGCCGTACTCCCAAGCTGGGAAAATAGCTTTTGTTGCCACTACTTGGCAAATTATCACAGAGGTGAGGACCCTAGAGCAGCAATAGTAGTAACAAACAAACTTTTGAGGGTAACTACGCTCACACAATTTGCAACTCGTCACTGAAACGTCGTGGAGCTTCAGTCCCCGATGGGAGTAATTATTCTCATAAATATGTATTTTCAATACGGAGATGAGATAGAACAACATTTAGAACATCTAGCAAGAGTTACCACGGCGTTGCGGGGACGAAAGATAACCATAACAGCTGATATCAATGCAAAATCCCCCCTGTGGTACAGCGGCACCAGAGACGAAAAAGCGAGAAAGTGGAAGAATTTCTTATGGCTTCGCAGCTCGTGGTGGCCAACAGGCCGGGCAATCCTCCTACATACACAGCAGGAGGAGGACAAGGCACGAATATAGATGTGACCCTTACATCACACAATGCAGCTAACCTAATAAAAAATTGGATAGTCGTAAGCAATGCCACCACGAGTGACCACAACTTGATAACCTTCACTCTAAGTGAAAGAGAGTGCCGCTGGGCCATGGGGTGGGAGGTGCAATTTAACTATAACAAAGCAAATTGGGAACTTTTAGCAAGGGAGTGCGACATTCCTGCCTTACCAGAAGGTGACGCATATCAAGACCTAGACGTAGACGACAGAGCCGAGGAACTGGTGGGTGCAGTACATAGAGCGGTGAGGGCCGCTGTACCAACCAGGAGGAAGGCCGTGGCGGCCTCGCCATCACCATGGTCGCCCGAATTAGAGGAGTTACGGCAATCTGTCAGAAGGCTAAGGAGAAACTACCAGCGCAGTGTCGTCTGGCTGGAAAGACAAAGATGGCAGTTGCAATACAGGGAGGCCAAACAAAGATTCCAGAAGGAGTTACGTGAAGTGAGAATGCGTAGCTGGGAAACCTACGTGCTGAACCAGTTAGCCTTAGATCCATGGGGTCTCCCTTATAAATTAGTAAGGGAAAAAATCCGCTCTCCCCTGGAGTTATCAACAGTCAGGCGAGGGGACGGGATGACGGAGTCTTGGCAGGAAACTGCTGAGGTCCTTCTCCAGTCCCTGCTGCCTGACGACAATGCGGATGGAGAAACTGAAGTCCAGAAGCAACCGCGTGAAGCATATCTAGTGGACTGTAACAACAACACGGCAGTCTACCCATTCTCGGAAGAGGAGGTAGCTGCACAAATAAGATCCCTAAAAAGAGGGAAAGCTCCAGGACCAGACGGCATTGTGGCTGAGGTGGTGCAATTCCTGGCACCCCAGTTAGTCGCGCCGTTGACCCACCTATTCAACGAATGTCTAAGACAAAGAAGGTTTCCCAAGAGGTGGAAAACCGCGAACGTGATAATAATTAAAAAAGGACCGGAGAAAGATCCAACCGAAGCTAAATCTTACAGGCCAATCTGCCTATTGGACCTATTCAGGAAGCTCCTAGAGAAACTGCTGGCTGACAGATTGACGGCCCACCGGGTACTGTGGGGGATGAGCAGCAGGCAGTTCAGCTTCAGGCCGGGGCGGTCGGCATCTGATGCCATCGCTCTGGCGGCTGAGGTCTGTGGCTCGACCCCGCATAAGTACGTCGTCGGCATCATGCTGGATATTAGTGGCGCCTTTGACAACCTGTGGTGGCCTTCGCTCTTCTCCTGCTTACGGGAGAAAGAGTGTCCAGGGCCGCTTTATGGATGTCTGAGGAGCTATTGTAAAGACAGGGAGGTTTGGCTATCATCCCCTAGCGGGAGAATTGGAAAAGTAATCACAAAGGGATGTCCCCAAGGCTCTGTTCTGGGGCCCCTGTTCTGGGATATCCACATGGAACCACTACTGGACGAACTGCAACAAAGTGAGGAAGTGCTAGAGGTGATAGCCTACGCAGACGACCTCCTCCTGCTGGTCGGCGGTCGTAGCCGAGAGGACATCGAGCCAAAGATCGAAAGGGCCATTGAAAAACTGCACCAATGGTGCCTTAAAACGAAGATGAAAATATCTCCTACCAAATCCACATACTTACTGCTAAAAGGTCAGCTTGTCAGGAATCCCACGGTCAGAATTGAAGGCTCACCAGTTCTTCGGCGACGAGAGGCGCGATATCTGGGAGTTATAATTGACGAGTGATGGAACTTTGGAAAACACACAGAAGCCGTGACTCAGAGAGCCCTCCAGCTACTAAATAATCTCATTTCCATTGGACATAAACGATTTCATCTCCCCCCTCATCTCATCAGACTCTATCACAATAGTATTATGACCTCAGTAATGGGTTACGGCTCGCGAGTCTGGGCGCACAGGCTCACGCGGGTTGTGCCCGCCATGATAGTGAGAGGAGTCCAAACAAATATGATTCTAAGATCAGTAGGGGCCTACAGGACATCACCAGGGGGAGCCCTGTTAGTCATAATGGGGCTCTGCCCATTAGACATTAAAATACGTGAACAAGCGGCATGGTATTGGGCCAAAAAAGGGAATGGGGAAAAAATAACAGATATCATGGGTGGGAGAGTAGAGGATAAAAGGGGAATAAGAAACAGAGGGGAGGAATTGTGGCAGAGGATTTGGGAGGAAGATGAAACGGGGAGAAGAACATTTCAGTTTCTACCTGATGTTAAAGAACGCGGGACCATGAAATATTTTGAACCCACACGAGGACTCATCCACTTTCTCACTGGTCATGGACCCTATCCGACATATTTATGTCGGTTTGGGAAAAGGGCAACCCCCGAGTGTGACTGTGGCGCGGCAGAGGGAACTCCTGATCATGTGGTTTTCGAGTGCCCTCTCTTCAATGACGTGGCAATGACACTCAGAGACAGACTTCCAAACCACGAGACATACAATCTTCTCAGACAAGAAGACACATTCCGTACCCTGAACGATCTGGCAGAAGAGGTATCACGAAAGGTCTTAATAGAATACCTGAGGGATCAAGAATAAACACCGAACTCTTTAACCAACCGATTATGACCTGATCCCAATCCCATTCCGCCTGAGCGTGGAATGGCCGACTTCCATTAGTTGGAAACCGCCACGTATGGGATTAGGGGGGTGGGATCAATCACACCGATTACGACAAGCACCAACTATGACGTAGGTTAAGCTAGTAGTAGTAGGACGTAGTTTAGAATACTAACATAGGAAACTGCAGCGATTACTAACCTTGGCCGGCCCGGTGCCAGGGGCATGCTCCTCGGGGTTAGCTCGAGGAGCCTGGCCACTCCAAGTAGGTTTATATTTTACTGGCACACCTGTGACGCTGCAGTTAGTAGTCATTTCCAGGTTAGAAGTAGGTAAAAACTAAACTGCCCATTGTTGTTGTAGGAATCTAACACTACCTTAGGAAATTAATAGTAGCTCACTAACAACAAAACTGTAATCTAAGCTGCAAAAAACTTAGTCTTATGTAACAATTAATGGTCCACTAATCATGTTAGGAGGTGGGCCACATATGTATAATTATTATTGTATTATTGTTATGTCAATAAAAAATTTTTTTTAAAAAAAAAAAAACATGGCACGGCGTGGCATGACATCACGGGCTACGCACACCGACCCATTCTGCTTGCCTTCTTTTCCCGACGCCTACGGCCGAGCACACGCGGCACAACGCCGCCACCACACCACCCACACAGTCACACAGTCGACAAGGGCCCGCCCTGTACGCACGCAACGACGCAGCGCAGCATAGGCGCCCGCAACACCTACCTCTCCTCTCTCTCTGCCGCCCGACGCGCCAACCGCCACACCGCCAGCCACTCGCAATTGTGCACTGCCACCAGCCACACGTCCAACACGCCGCGCCGCCTCCGGCCACCCGCCAGGGGGCGCTCACGTCCGCGACAACAGCGCGGCCCGCCGGGCCGGGCCGAACCGAACCGAGCCGCCGCTGCTCTGCACTCGGCACGCCACACCCTGCTGCAGACCAGGCTCGTCTCTTTGTACGCGTGTGCCTGCAGTCGCCGCCGGCATCTTCCTGCGCATCAACACAACGAGGCAAGTGAGCAAACCCCGTCACAACGCCACACCACGCAATGCCGTGCCAACCTTTGTCTACCACCTAAATGCACTCACCAGCCATCCCTTCTTCTCGTTTACTCGTTGCTGCAGCAGCAGCGGCGCACACCTACACATGCACAGCCCGGCCCGGCGGCTCGGCACAGCCCCAGCCGGCCCCATCGGAGGGCCCGCCGCCAGCGTTTCCTCCTTGGGCACAGGTGCGGTGCTGTGGCCTCCCATCCAACCGCATTGCTGGCCGTCCAGCCGCCAGGTGTTCCCACTGCCGCGAGCCACGCCGCGCACCGCCCCTGCTGCAGAAAACGAAGCGTAGCCAGACGGACAGACGGACCGACCGACCGACAGATCAACAAAGCAAGCTGTCGCCTCGCCTCTGTCCTTCCGCCCCCGCCCCCGCCCTACTCACACCACCGCCTCCCTGCATCTCCACATTCGCCCCCCTCCTTTTTTTCCCCTATCTTTCTTTCTTCCCTTCTAAAGCCCTCTCTCCTTCCCCCACCCATCGTCTGTCCCACACTCCCAGCCATGGCGGTTACGGCACCGCCTGCAGCAGCAGCCGATTTTTGCGCCCACATGCCTACTCCTACCACCATTCCCTCCCCTGCCCTGCCATAAACGTCGAAATCGAACCGACGGCTGCCAACACACTGCCCACGTTTCTTTCTCTTTTCACCCTACGTCCATTACGCGCCGCCGCCACAGCCTATTTTCCCTTCCCTTCCCACACCACACCACATGGTTCATTATTTAATTAATATTATGGTGGGTTTATGACCAATCTTCGTTCGTCAATTTTGTAGGGAAGTTAACATTCTGGCACATTTTTATTATCATTGACTTTTTACTGTTTGTGCGGGGAGGTTATACTTGGGTCCATTTCCATTTACATTTAATATTGATAGACTTTTTTTTTGCTGGGAGTTTACAACACCTCATTTTGTTTGTTGTTGTTTTTCCTTCTTTTTTGTTTTTCCCGCTCTCACCACCACCGCCGCATCACGACATGCCTCCCCCTTTGGTTTTTGGTTTCTTTTTCAATGTTTCAACATCAACACGCCGACACGTGCTACGCGCTCCATTTCCACATCCCATGCACCACACCACGGCCATCAGCCTCCAAAACGGGCAGGCGCAGTGTGTCATTTCCGGCGCACAAGCACACTGTACGGTACTCTCATCGCCCCCACGCCACCAATGCGCAGCAAAAATGTCTCGCAACACGACACACGGTGCGCACACAGCGACCACGCGGCTTTAAGGCATGGCACCGGCGAAATGCGCCGCCCCCGCCCCTCCCGCATCCGTCGTCTCACGTTCACTGACAGCCGCGTCTGCGGCTACACCACGCCAACGCAACATGACGACCACAACACAACAACGGTCCCCTCCCGGCAACTCATTGTTTTTCTTTTGTTTTTCTTGTTTTGCACAAACAGAACGCCGCACGCGCCAGCCGAGCGCAGCGCAAGCCACCCACACCGCGCCCCTCCCCGTCTTTAGCTTCCGCTTCTTGTTTTCTCGTTTGCCCCCTCCCATCTCCCGAATGCCATACCAGCAGCGTTACGCGTGCCCCTCCCCTGTCCACACACCACCGCGAAACGAACAGCCTTCCGGGCCACATGCAGGGCACGCCCACCACCAAACACTGCCATTCACGGACGCAATTCTCAAAACACACACACACACACACACACACACACACACACACACACACACACACACAAGAACGCACTCTCCACTTCGCTTCTCTCTCTCGTCCCTTCTCTTTAACAAAAAACAAACCCCGGTTAACACACTTTCTCGACACCTTTATGTAGGGAGAGTGCGTTATCTCGACCGTGACAGAGTGACGGCAACTATCGACGATCCATTTCCCCAGTGGTAAAACATGTTCACTAACACCTACATACACCATTCAGTACACAGACAATAGCATACACAATAGGAGGGCACACGAAAATGAATGGCAAGGCACTGTCATACATTCTTCCTCAGAACCATATCAACGAACGTTACATACATCCGGGAAAGCAAAGCAATGCACAATTCAGCCGTCAAAGGTAACGTTCACCACGGCAGACACTTGCAGCCGCGCCGTTAAACGCGTTTCAGTGTGGCTACAATACACCTCCGACACGGGAACATTCCGTTGCTCTAGACTGCGTTTCTCCATTTTCCCTTTCTCTTTCTCTTTTTCCCTCTGTCCTTTCCTCCTCCATTCTTTCCTTAGTCCTCACGTTCTGCCCAGACATTCGACCGATTAAAGTCAACCTTTCGTTACCGTTCTCAGCGCGACGGTGTACAACAGCATGACGGGTGTTCAAGACTTCAGTTGCGTGATGCCGGTGTATCGCGCCGATCGACAGTTACTCAGAGCCGACGGATCGGATTACATCACCGACACACAAACAATTTCAACCAACAAACACCGACGGACACAGACAAACACGTGTTCGCACATTCGCCGAAACGACCGTCGTCGTCTAGCGTCGCGCTTACTGTACTGCACTGGACACGCGTGCATCTTGAATGACGACATCGGTGTGCGTGCGTCGTACGCACAAACAAACAAAATCAATCAGTCACCTGCAGACACGACTATCAAAATCAGAGTCGAAAGGTACCTCATCGTGCGTGTCGCCTACCTCACTCGCCCGTACAATACAATACAATGTGTCTTAATGCACGTTCATTTAAACGTCACTCACACACCTCCACGCTGCAGTTACGTCGCACCATTGTCAACTAACTAACTCACTCGGCGTAGAGCAAAGGGAATAGTAGGCGGCAAAGCATTTCACCCTCGCCATGTATGATGTGCAAACAAACCCGCAAACGGCCGTTACGGTGACATCCAATAATCGCGGTTTCCATCCATCCATCTCAGTCACGTAACTAACCGGCCATCCAAAGGACAAATCAGCGATCGCACTTCTCCCCTCGCAGACAGATAACACCAACACAAATGGGTCGAAACCACGCCAACGAGTTGTGCTTGTACGAGGCGTGCACACGTGCCTTCATTCCACGTCACACCGACGCGACGGGGAACAACCTCGTGGCCGTACACCGCAACACGCGCCCCCCACAATCAAATTCATCAACCACCCCACCCCATCACGGCGCAACCAAAGCGGTAGCTATTGCCTCCGTCCACCCACTCACACACAAAACAACAACAACAACTATTCCGCCCTTCCCGCAAAGGCAATTTGGTGGCCCTGAAAAGGGCCGTTTTGTCGCTCTCGCAACGAAGGAGATTTCTCCTCTCCTTCCTGAGCCACCTCCTTACTTGGAGCTCGTGTACTTGGTCACCGCCTTCGTGCCCTCGCTCACGGCGTGCTTGGCCAGCTCGCCAGGCAGCAACATCCGCACAGCGGTCTGGATCTCGCGGGACGTGATGGTCGAGCGCTTGTTGTAGTGCGCCAGGCGAGAAGCCTCGGCCGCAAAGCGCTCGAAAATGTCGTTCACGAAGCTGTTCATGATGCTCATCGCCTTCGACGAGATGCCCGTGTGGGGTGCACCTGCTTCAGCACCTTGTAGATGTAGATGGCATAGCTCTCCTTCCTCTTGCGCTTCTTCTTCTTGTCGCCCTTCGAAATGTTCTTCTGCGCCTTGCCAGCCTTCTTGGCGGCCTTCCCGCTAGTCTTGGTCGGCATCTCGAACGTACAACAGCTATCGACGGCAGCAACACCAGCAGCAAGCGCTCCGCTCTAGTCAGCGTCTCCCCACACAGTGGCCCCCGCCGTCGCCGAGCAGTTCAATGCCGAGGACCTCTTCTTGGCAGTCCTCGGTGATGTATGGAGTACTAGCATTTCTGCTACACCTCCTCACTAAAACTTATGGTAACAAAAATCAAACATGGGCATAATCTAGACATTGGCTTATATTTTTAACTGCGAAATTTAAATGAATCCTTTGGATGCTATTGTTTTACATAGCGTTTTTTTTAAATTTTATTTATTTATTTATTTTTATTTATATATTTATTTATTTATTATGTATTTTACACACACACATTCACACACATTCACACACGCAATAGGTCTGGCCATCTGATGGTGGCCAGTCGATGAATACGGTGACCCAGTTGTCGGATGAGTGGGTTCTGCAACTCTTCTGTTTTGCGATAGAAGGCCTCTGCAGCCTGTTGGAATCGCTCTCGGAGTGGGACGACGTCTGCTATCTCGTGTAGCTGCGCCGTCGGGAAACGGTTGTCCAGGTGCAGCGCTGTCTTGAGGGCGCGGTTCTGGACCACCTGAAGTCTCTTCATGTGTTTCTGGGCCGCGTTACCCCACACTGGCGCGGCGTACTCCCGGATTCGCCGCACCAGGGTGAGATAGAGGATGACGCCCAGCCGTGTTGGTAGTGTAGATGTTGGATTAAGCACTGGGTATAGTGCTCGAAGTCTGTTTAGCGCCCTTGTGCGGATGTCTTCAACGTGTGGGCGCCATGTTAGGCGCCTGTCTAGCGTTACTCCGAGGTACTTGGCCGTCTGCGTCCAGGGAACAGGCGTGCCTCGTATGACTACTTCTGGGTAGTTTGGTGGTATGGGCCGTCTGCAGATTGCGAGGGCCTGTGTCTTCCAGGCGTTGAAGGACAGGCGCCATTTTGTTGCCCACACGGTTAGCTCGTTGCAAGCTCCTTGGAGCCTTTCCTGGAGGTGCGTCGCGCTCCTGCTTCTGGAGTACAGGGCCGTGTCGTCGGCGTACAGGGCGAGGTGTACCCTGTTCACCGACGGCAGATCAGACGTGTATAGGATGTACAGCAGCGGTCCGAGGACGCTGCCTTGTGGGACTCCGGCGTTGATTCTTCTGACGGTCGAGTTGCCATCTGGTGTCTGGACGTGGAATGTTCTGCCATTGAGGTAGGACCGTAGCAGCCGAACGTGCGACCCGGGTACCCCCAGATCAAATAGTTTGAACTGGAGGCCCCTATGCCACACGCAGTCGAATGCTTTTGAGACGTCTAGGAAGATCGCAGCGAAGTATTCTCGTCGCTCTACGGCGTCCAGTGCTTCTTCGACGACTCGGAGAATTTGGTGTGTGGTGGAATGGTTGCTGCGGAAACCGAATTGTTCGTCCGGCAGTATCCTCTCGTCGTTGACGTGTCTCAGTAGCCTTTTTGCGTAGATCCTTTCAAATACCTTTGAAAGTGCAGGTAGTAGGCTGATTGGCCTATAGCTATTTGGTTGTTCGGGACCTTTGCCGGGCTTTGGTATCGGCACTACTTCTGCGTGATTCCATGCTATGGGGTATTGCCCGGTACTCAGGATATTGTTGAATGTTTTGGCCAGCAGGGGGGCCGCTGCAGGTGGTAGTTTTAGCAGGAGTGTGTTCGTCAGCATGTCTGGTCCTCCTGCTTTCTTCGGGTTTAGTATTGCAATTTGTGCTGCTACCTCTTCTGTCGTAATCGGTTCGATTACGTCGTCTTGGTCTTGGTGTTTCAGGAATCTTGGAAGTCTTTCTTCCACCATATCAATGTGCTGTTGGTCCACGGGATCTTCGATTGGTTGGAAGTTTCTTTCGAAGATATCCGCCAGGGCGTTTGCCTTATCGTTGGATGAGCAGGCTATGTCGTTTCCCACCTGTAGCGGAGGTATTCTTTGACCTTGCCCCAGTAGGAGTTTGGTGGTTTTCCAGATTGACTGGTCATTGAGATTTAGTGCTTCTACTTTACTTGCCCAAGACTGGATTCGGTGTGCCTCAACTTTAGCTTTTATCTCTCTCTGCATTCTATTGGCTTCTCTTTTCGTGGCTGGGTTTCTCGTGTCCTGCCATTCCCTGAGGCATCTATTATTTCTCGTGATGAGGTCCCTTATATCTCGTGGAAGTGGTTTGCCATGACTTATGGGCTGCGTTTGTCTCGTGGTGGCGGCTTCGACCGCGTCGATGGCTTTGGTTACTATGTGCAGCAGCGTCGTGTCCGCACCTACTTCGTCTGGGTCTGGGATTCCTTCCAGATCGTCGGCTAGCAGTTCTTGGTAGGCATCCCAGTTTACTCCCCTGAGGTCCATCTTTGCTTCCTCTCGTGGTGTGGCTTCCATCTCAAGGTCAAAGATTACTGGGCTGTGGTCAGAGGACAGTACACGTCTTGTGCTGGTCGTTATTGTGTAGGGGAGTCCTTTGACTAGTGCAATATCAAGGACATCTTCTCTCCTGTTTGTGGGGTAGATGGTGGCTGTATTTGGCGCAACTGTGATGGCGTGGTTGCGCTCCGCTGCCCTCAGGAGACGACGTCCGCTGATGTTGACTAGCCTGCTATTCCATGCAGTGTGTTTTGCGTTATAATCTCCACCTAGGAAGAGATTACCTGGCATGGAGAGCAGTGTATCGATGTCTTGCGTTTGAAGATGACCTTGTGGAGGCCGGTAAACTGCTGCGAACGTTATTGGCCCTTTACTTGTTTTTATTTCCACCCCCGTGGCTTCCATTGTTTGCAGCGCAGGTAGCTGTAGTTGGTGGTGTTGCAGGTGTGTACGGACGTAGACAGCTGTACCACCTCCTGCTGTTAGTCGATCGTTCCTGAAGCTTTTGTAATTCGCTGCTCTGACGTTGACTCCTGGTTTTAAGTGAGTCTGTGTTACCAGGTAGACGTCGATTCCTTCTTCTTGCAGGAATTCTCGGAATTCACCCGCTTGTTGGCGGATGCCGTTGGCGTTCCACAGGCAAACTCTTAATCCCTGTGGCCTAGTACCCATGTTGGTTCCTTGGGTTGGTCGGCGGGAATGCCTGCATGGCAGCTTGAATTGCAGCGCTTATCTGCTGCGGGATGTACTTCACAATGACCTCCATTGCGGTTGTCATAGCCGCTTGCACGGCCTCCAGAAAGACGGCTGCGTTGTCCTGGGTCATCAGGTTGGTTGCAGCGGTTGGCGCTGGGTGTGCTGGTTTATTAGGTGTCCATCTTATTCGGACCGCAAGGGAAGGACGCCTCCTCATGATGGCGGTGTGGCTGGCGTTCGTTTGTGACGCCTGGTCCTTGATGGCGTTGTTGTCCTTGTCCGACAGCGTCGATGGTGGTGCTGCCATGGGTGTGGTGAAGGCGGTGGTAGCCCGCGTTGTTGTTGGGGCGTCTTTCGTGGCTTCCGAGGTGGCGGCTGTCGGTCTGGCGGCAGTGACGGCGGCTGTCGGCCTGGGGGAGGTGGCGGCGGCTGTCGGCCCGGCGGCGGCTGTCGGCCTGGCGGAGGTGGCGGCGGCTGCTGCTGTGGTTCTGATTGCCGCTGGCTGGGGACCGACGTTCCGTCTGTTGTGGGCTGTGGCGTTGGCAAAGGTGTACCCTTGCCTTGTTGCTGCGTTGCGGTTGGCTGCAGGTGCCTGTTGGCGTGCCTTGTACGCCTTTACAGCGTCACATCCCAAGTAATTCCCAGGGTGTTGCTGTGAGCATCTGGCGCACGTGGGATGCGTGTCTTCGTCCTTTGTGCAGTTTTCCGTGGGATGGTTTCCTGCACATCGCACGCATTTGGTCTGCATATTGCAGTTTCTTGCTGTGTGGTCTATTCCCTGCCAGTTATAGCATAGCCTTGGACCACGTTTTCCTCTGTGTTTTTCCAGAGTCACGTCCACGTCCCTAATAGCGGTGATTTCCCTGATTCTTCTGTTCTCAGGGGTATCAGCCGCTATTATTTGGAACAGTGGGGTGTCTTTTTTCGTTTTTGGTGACTTTACTTTGGTCACCGATCTTGGCGTGATATTCAGCTTCTTTAGCTCTGCTTGCAGGTTTTCTATGGTAAACCTGTAAGGGAGCCCTCTAATGACTAGGTTGATAGTTTTCACAGGTTCGGTGGAGTATGTGTAGTATTCCAGTTTCTTCTCCTTTAATACTCCTAAGACCCGAGTGAAGTCGTCAAGCGTTTTGGTATAGAGGCGATATATATCGTTTCCTGCTACCTTGAACCGGATTGGTTCGTTTGTGATTTCTTGTATCGCATCATGCAGCTCAATGTGCGGTTTGTCGTACTTTATTGTGATGGGGGGAGGCTTCCTGGACTTGCTTGGTGCGCTTGCAGCCGGCGGTGTGTTGCTGCTCGTCTGCTCGCTTGTGTCCAGTACTTGGAAGACATTCCTTAGCTGCGGCGGGTCGGCGGTCGTGATGCGCCTGGGTGGCGCCGTTCTGGTGGCCCTGGTGAAACCCTCGGAGTCGGTAGTCCCCTTGGCTCTCTTGCGGTTGCCCACTGGTTTGTCTTCCGACGTAGGGGCGGCGGGCGGAGTCTCGTTCATCTTCCGCTTCCGTGACTCCGTCTCGAAGTCCATGGGTGTTGCTGCTGTGGGCTCTGGCTGGCTGGCTGGCTGGCTGGCGGGCTGGCGATGGCGTTGGTGGCTGCATGTCCATGCCGGTGGTTGCCCCGTCGTCGGCTTGCACCGATCGGGACTCTGCGACTGCTGGTTCTTCTTCTCCTGGGGTGAGCTCCAGGTTGGGGTAGATCCCCAGGGCGTACCTGAAGCAGTTCGGTGATTCCACCTCTTCTGCCTCGGCAGCTTCCTGCAGGACACTTAGAAGCTCTCTCTGATCTTCCAGGTAGTCATCAGGAGAGGGGGAGGGAGGTTTTAGTGTTTCCCTGTCCATGGTGGCGTGTGGAAGTAGGGGCTACAGAAGATAGATCTATCTGGCCTAGTGACCGCGGGCTGGTCCCACACGAAGGGGCCCTGGATCACGTCGTTCCCTAACGGTCCCTAGGTGCACTGCGAATTGTTTCTGAACAATTCCCAGGTCAACCACGCTAAGTGCACTGCAGATTGTCCTGACAATCTACAGTCACGTAGGAAGAAGTTGCAGCAAGCTGCAGGACCTGCGAGTCAAAAGACTCTTTCACGACAATTTTGCTTTACCACACAGGCTGTGTGGTAGATGCTACAGGTTCCTCAGCGCCGTCTTCTCCTTCTTCGGAGTCTTCCTCTTCTTCTCGGTGTTCTTCTTCGAAGAGGAGATGAGAGCTGGTGGAGGCAGCTTGCCACCGAAGTGGCTGCTTCGGCCTCTCGTCAGCGTCAAAGCTGTAGCGGCGAGCGGCACGCTACTTGTACCGTCGGTTGCGCCCTGGGCGCGGACCGTGGTGCGTAGAGTGAGCGCCGAGTGGTGGGGGGTAGCCCGGCCAATCGGAGCGCAGCACGTCTACGGAGGCTGAGTCAGGAGAGCAGAGAGCACAGATGTCTTCTCGCATCGGATCCCAGACTAGAAGTGTGGCGGCGGTGGCCGGCGAGGCACCCGCCGCCAGCCGCCGCCGCACCTTTACCAGCTCGCCCTGTTGCGGCCGCCGACCAATGGGGCGCGCGCGCAACCAGCCGCCGCACCCGAGCCCATAAAGGACCCCCACACAAAAACGTTGACATATGTTTTACCTAACATTGGTTGGCCCACTGTTAGAGTATGCGGCCGTGGTCTGGGGGAAAGCCGCAGATGCTCACATTGTGACTCTGCAACGGATACAGAACCGCGCCCTGAAGACTGCTATGCATCTTCCGAGGCGCTTCTCGACGCGCCAACTCCACGAGGACACCGGGATCCTGCCTCTCCGAGACAGGTTCCGCGCCATTGCCAGGAAGTTCTACGAGAAGACGGGACGCTCCCGCAACCGGCTCATCCGTGGACTGGGCCAACTACCTCATCACAGGCCAACCACGCGTTGGCCTGACCTGCTGAGTTATTAAGTTTTACTAATCCCTCAACAGAATGTGTCTTTCTGTTTTTCAGGTTAAACCATACAGGACCTATCAACAAGAGTGGTAATATATATTTCTCTCTCTTACAGGAACCGCAGGAATGACAAATTTTGTCTAGACTGCACCACCACGAGCCAAACTACATTTGTTACAGAAACGACCGACCCACTCACGGAGGCGGGGTCGCGGTATATGTCAAAAAAGGAATCAGACACCACCAAATATACCCCCCAAATACAGCAGAAATAGAAACAGCGGCAATCGAAGTGGCCACAGTAACTGGCCCCCTAACAGTCGTTGCAGTGTATCACCCCCCTTCCCAAAGTCTAGAAGAGGACGACATAGCTGCACTAAGCCGTATTAGAGGCAAACTACACTCCTGGAAATTGAAATAAGAACACCGTGAATTCATTGTCCCAGGAAGGGGAAACTTTATTGACACATTCCTGGGGTCAGATACATCACATGATCACACTGACAGAACCACAGGCACATAGACACAGGCAACAGAGCATGCACAATGTCGGCACTAGTACAGTGTATATCCATCTTTCGCAGCAATGCAGGCTGCTATTCTCCCATGGAGACGATCGTAGAGATGCTGGATGTAGTCCTGTGGAACGGCTTGCCATGCCATTTCCACCTGGCGCCTCACTTGGACCAGCGTTCGTGCTGGACGTGCAGACCGCGTGAGACGACGCTTCATCCAGTCCCAAACATGCTCAATGGGGGACAGATCCGGAGATCTTGCTGGCCAGGGTAGTTGACTTACACCTTCTAGAGCACGTTGGGTGGCACGGGATACATGCGGACGTGCATTGTCCTGTTGGAACAGCAAGTTCCCTTGCCGGTCTAGGAATGGTAGAACGATGGGTTCGATGACGGTTTGGATGTACTGTGCACTATTCAGTGTCCCCTCGACGATCACCAGTGGTGTACGGCCAGTGTAGGAGATCGCTCCCCACACCATGATGCCGGGTGTTGGCCCTGTGTGCCTCGGTCATATGCAGTCCTGATTGTGGCGCTCACCTGCACGGCGCCAAACACGCATACGACCATCATTGGCACCAAGGCTGAAGCGACTCTCATCGCTGAAGACGACACGTCTCCATTCGTCCCTCCATTCACGCCTGTCGCGACACCACTGGAGGCGGGCTGCACGATGTTGGGGCGTGAGCGGAAGACGGCCTAACGGTGTGCGGGACCGTAGCCCAGCTTCATGGAGATGGTTGCGGATGGTCCTCGCCGATACCCCAGGAACAACAGTGTCCCTAATTTGCTGGGAAGTGGCGGTGCGGTCTCCTACGGCACTGCGTAGGATCCTACGGTCTTGGCGTGCATCCGTGCGTCGCTGCGGTCCGGTCCCAGGTCGACGAGCACGTGCACCTTCCGCCGACCACTGGCGACAACATCGATGTACTGTTGAGACCTCACGCCCCACGTGTTGAGCAATTCGGCGGTACGTCCACCCGGCCTCCCGCATGCCCACTATACGCCCTCGCTCAAAGTCCGTCAACTGCACATACGGTTCACGTCCATGCTGTCGCGGCATGCTACCAGTGTTAAAGACTGCGATGGAGCTCCGTATGCCACGGCAAACTGGCTGACACTGACGGCGGCGGTGCACAAATGCTGCGCAGCTAGCGCCATTCGACGGCCAACACCGCGGTTCCTGGTGTGTCCGCTGTGCCGTGCGTGTGATCATTGCTTGTACAGCCCTCTCGCAGTGTTCGGAGCAAGTATGGTGGGTCTGACACACCGGCGTCAATGTGTTCTTTTTTCCATTTCCAGGAGTGTACTAATAGCAGGGGACCTAAATGCCAAGCACGCGGACTGGAACTCGAGACACCGAAATCAAGCTGGTCAACAACTGCAACGACTTGCGTGCACACACCAGTTACAAATATGGGGCCCAGAGGAACCGACACACTTCCCAAAGAACGGAGGAAGAGCAGACGTCCTCGACATAGCCATCACAAAGAATCTGGTGGGCTTTGTATCCGGACATCGGTAAACAGAATGTAGTCGGACCACAATCCCGTGATTTTTGAGGTCGATATGAGAGAATGGCTCTCTATCCCACAACGGCATGCGACGTACAAGCGCATCAATAAGGAGCAATTCAGCAACGCAGTAGCAGCTGAACTTGCCCAGACCCCGCCTCCAACTGCAGAGACAGCAGAACAGGCACTAGACGACATCACAAGAGCGATCCTACAAGCTGCTGAGGGAGCCACACCGCCTCCTGCGGGGCCCCCCCCGCTTCAGGCAACTCCCCCCGCACTTGCTTGCGCAAATACGGCACAAAAACAGGATCGCCAAAGAGTGGAAGCTCACCAGAAATAAGAATACACGGAGGCTACTCAATAGGCTACAGAGAGAGCTGAAAGCAGATCTCAATGAGTATCGCAACCAACAATGGTCGGCAAGGCTCTCAGCTCTCAAACTAGAAGACAATAGTTTATGGCAAGCCACCAAACAGTACACGAAAAGACGCGCGAAAATGCCACCACTGCAATGCGAACGCGGACTGCAGTTCAGCCCCATCGACAAAGCTAACGCACTACCCGACGTGTTCGAAAAACAGTTCAGACCAGCAGAAGTACAGGACAGAGAACACGTCGCAACAGTCCGCAGAGAACTGGCCGTGTTCCTGGAAGCAGACGACGAAGATGACTACACGCCACTCTTCAGTACTGAAGATGTGGCGCGCTGCATCAAGTCCCCGCTCACCAGGAAAACCCTGGGTCACGACCAGGTCACAAATGAATTGCTGAAACTCCTCCCGCCTCTGGCAATCACCCACCTGACTGATATAGTTAATGAACTGACGCGATCACAAAAATTCCCGGCGCAGTGGAAGCACGCAGAAGTAATTGCGATCGCGAAACCAGGAAAAGACCCGGTGTTCCCGCAACACTATAGACCAATTAGTCTACTGCCTACCCTCAGTAAACTTTACGAGCGCATCCTAATAACCCCCATACAGGACTATATCACAAGAGAGCAGATTCTGCCGAAATTCCAATTCGGAGTTAGGCAAAGACACTCCGCCCCCCAGCAAATCATGAGGGTGGTTGAGGCAGCCACGGACAGCTTCAACCGAAAGGGCTACTGCGGGCTTGTCTTGTTAGACGTAGCAAAAGCCTTCGACTCAGTCTGGCATACCGGGATGCTACACAGGATGTACACCCTAGGCTTCCCCGGAAAGTTCGTCAAAATCATTAAAAACTACCTCTCTGGTAGGACTTTCTCAGTTAAGATCAATGGATCCCTGTCGACCAGGAGAAGAATCAGTGCAGGTGTGCCCCAGGGCTCGGTCCTGGGACCCGTCCTCTACAGTGTCTACACTGCTGACATCCCTACAACTCAGCATGTACACGCTGCACGATACCCAGACGACACTGCATTCTTCTCCTGCTCGACAAACAGGAACCTGGTTACAAGGCGTCTGCAAACCGCCCTAAACAGGACGGAAAACTGGGCCAAGCAGTGGCGCATCTCAATAAACTCAGAGAAGACACAAGCCATGCTGCTCACCAGACGCTATGGGAAACGCTGACCCCCAAGAAGACCATACCAACTGCTACGATTGCAGGGGCAGAACTTGCCATGGAGAAATTCTGCGAAGTACCTCGGTGTCACACTTGACAGACGCCTGACATGGAAGTGTCACATAGAGGAACTTCGCAGAAAGGCTCACGCCAGGATGCAGATTCTGTACCCTGTCTTGAACAGCACAGTTCCCTCGACCCCGCAACGGGAGTAGCGATCTATCGAAGTCTAATTCGACCGATTCTGGAATATGCGTGCCCTGTATGGGGCTACGCAGCCAGATCGACGATAGATCGCTTACAGAAGGTTCAAAATAGAGCGTTACGACGGGCATTACACGTCCCCACGCGCTTCTCCACGGCAGACCTCCATGAAGCCGCAGACATAGAGCCACTCACAACACGATTCCGTGCCCTGGCAGAAGCGTTCTACGCCACGGCGCGGAATTCAGAAAACGATCTAATAAACACCCTTGGGCAATATGAACACCATAGGGACAGATATAAAAGACCCAAGTCGCTACTCCTGCAGTAGCACAAACAGAACAACTAACAACTCTCAACAAACAGCAACTCACAAAAGCACAGTACTAAAATCAACACACAAGAAAAGAGGAGGAAATGTCCAAAGGCGACAACAACCTCCACCAACACCCCCTCGAACGGTAGAGGACTAAAAGAGAGAAGAGCCCCCTCGCCCTCCAGTCGCTCGGTGCCAGTCGTACTGTGCAGTGATCGCATGCAGAGCTGCAGGAGCACTTAGGATACTACACCGAGCCATAGGGACCTGCTTGCGGGTTACGTCTCGAGGGTGCGTAAAGGTTTGAAACTTAGGCATACCAAGGACGCAGGAGCGACCAACTGAGTTTTTGTCAAAACACAGTTTGGCGCTCAGTATCATCTGAGGGCAAAGCAACCTCAGGAAGTATTTGGAGTGGCATTGTCGTGTCTGTTCGCTGCTGCGGAATGTCTTGTGCAGGTGATGCCTTGGGGTTAAAGCGGTCTTCCGCTGTCGACAAAAGGCGCGTCTTGTCGTTGCCGCGGGGCGCGTCGTCGGCCGTCTCGAGCGCCCCAGCTGCCGCAGAGCCAGGCTCTGCTCCCCCCAAGAGTAGGGAAATTGTGGGCCAGGACCTGGAAGCCGGCAGCGGAACCGCAGAAAAGGCTTCCGCCGCCGTTGTCCAGACCTCCGCGTCCACGATAATAGTAGGGCCAGCAATGCAGCCGGGAAACCTAACAGTGTCAACGAAGGTTGTAACTGGCACCCCCCCCTGACAGTGCCTCCCCTCCCTGCTCCGGACATGGCAAATAACACAGCAAATAATGCCATCCTACACAGAACACCAACAACCTCATACATCGTCAGTACTTGTAATCGCACCCTTCCCCCCCCCCCCCCCCCCCACTCCTGCTTGCTAGCGCCACCAAAACCATTTCCTCATTCATTCTTTCCCTTAACAAAAGCAAGAAGACGCCCCATCAGCCGATCGCAATCCTCCACAAACCCACCAGATCCAAATACCTAAAATCCCCCCCCCCCCCACACAAGACCACCACATCTAAGCAGCGGCGTGTAAGGAAGGATAAGAAGGAAAAGCACTCCAAGGGGAAGAAGCAATCTACCACCCCAACCCCAACCACTTCCACACCCTCTGAGGAGCCTGCGCCCCCGACAACACCTGTCGTCGCACTGGGAGGGAGCCAGGAAACACCGGCACTGGAAGGGAACCGTGTAACCGGGCAGGACTCGGATGGTTTCGTGCTGGCGAAGAAAACGTTTCGCCAGGCGAGGCTTCCGCCAGCCTGGGGAGTGGAACCCACCCCGAACAGATTTCAGGCGGTTGCTGATGAGCCAGAGACAACAGAAAACACAACACAAAGACAGAACCAAGTCGCTCACCTCCCCCCGATTGTCGCAGAGTTTCCCCAAAACTACGAGGACCTCTTCGAGTTGCTCAAGACAGAAATCGGGGGAGGCAGTTTCCAGGCAAAACCCGCCGGTGGAGACAAAATAAAAGTCACAGTACACACACTCGAACACTACAACACAGTCAAAACACTATTCAACACAAAAAACGTACCTCACTACACATTCCCCACAACAAAAACACGAAACAGAAACATCAGAGACCTTCCAAGACGACTGTCCCCCCAGGCAATCAAAATAGACTTGACTGCCCAGGGGTACGTCGTCAAGGTGGTCCAGCAGATGGGCAGCATAGACAGCAAGTGGCCGCTGTACCAAGTAACACTCCCTGACATACCTCAAAACAAGAGGGAGATTAAGATGGTCCTGGCTGTGCCTGTCACCACGGAGCCGCTGCGCCGTAAAAACAAGACGGTGCAGTGCTTCAGGTGTCAGGGCCTGAACCACATCGCTGTGCACTGCAACATGCCAGTGAGATGCAGGAAGTGCGCCGAGGCCCACGACACTAGGACATGCACACTGAAACACACGGACCTGCAAAGACACTCACAGCAGGTAAAGGGCGGAAAGGCCGCCGCCCACACACGTAAACAAAACAAGACAAACCCAATCAGTCACACAAGAAAACAAAATACAACAACACACACAGACAAGGCCTGGGTAAAACCAAGACCGGACACACCCAGGGCAACCTATGCAGAAGTGGTTTCTCCCCGAGAAACCATGAAAGCGTGGCCCTGTCACCACAACACCAACCACAGTCACAAGAAAAACACCGGGAAACACACAACAACAACGACCAGGTCCACCAAGACAGAGGAAGCTCTAGGGAACACCACACACAGTCCCCACCCACGGATCAGTTGTTAGGCGTTATGGTGCAGCCCATGAACCTCGTCATGGAAATGATGAAGAAATTCAGGGAAGCCCAGAAGCAGAACACACAGATCCTCGCTGCCCTTCAGGCAACAGTCCAGCAGTCGCTCCCCTCTGCGACTTCCTCAGTAGTTTCAAAACCCCATCATGGATAGACGACCAAACATCCAAGGCCTGACAATGTCTGTCTTTAACGCAGACAGCATTGTTAATCAAGAGGTCGAGTTCAGAGAACTCATGAAGGAGTTCTCCATCGACATATTCATGATGGGGGAAACCCACCTAAAACCGGGAATAAAAGCGACAGTTCCCAACTACGTTAGCTACTGCAAAGACAGGCCAACCCAAGGCGGAGGAGTGGCCATATACGTAAAAAGAGGGATCCCCCACCACCAGGTATTCTTACCACCTACCAATAAAATCGAAGCAGTGGCGGTGGAAGTAGCCACTGCCACTGGACCCCTAACTATCGTTGCAATCTACCGACCCCCACAAGACCACATAGATGAGGAAGACATAGCTATTCTAGGGCAAATTGAAGGCATACTCATAATAGGGGGAGACTTGAATGCCAAACATCCTGATTGGAATTCTAGAGTAACCTCCAGAGCAGGCGCCAGATTGCAACAACTAGCGCACAACCACCATTTCGAAAAATGGGGTCCAGTCGAGCCCACACAGTTTCCAAAAAATGGAGGCAGGCCCGACGTGTTAGACATAGCTCTCACCAGGAGGATAACGGGGTTTGTGACCGCAAGGACAATCAACAGAATGTCCTCTGACCACAACCCAGTGATTCTAGAGGTCGACGTGGGAGAATGGGTAGCACTCCCACGGTACCAGACGTCTTACAAACGTACAAACTGGGAGCGATACCGAGAAACTGTCGCCTCTGATATCGCTCGCGCTCCGCCACCTACTGCCGAAACAGTAGAACAAGCGCTACAAGACCTAACAGGCACCATCTTGCAGGCAGCGGAAGAAGCCTCCCCTCCACAAAGGGATGGCGCACCGCCGCAAATACAGCTCCCGGAACACTTGCTAGCTCAAATTCGACATAAGAACAGAATGGCAAAAGAGTGGAAGATCACCAGAAATCAGGCCACAAGGAGGCTGCTCAATCGTCTACAGAGAGAATTGAAGGCAGCGCTCAATGAGCACAGAAACCAGCAATGGCAAAACCGCCTCACAGCCCTCAAAGTAGACGATCACACACTTTGGCAAGCAACCAAACAATTCACAAAAAGACGCGCCAGGATTCCGCCACTGCACAGCGAGTGGGGTATTGCCTACAGCCATGCTGAAAAGGTCAACGCCCTCTCCAACACTTTCGAGAAGCAGTTCCAAGCGGCAGAACCCCAGGATGACGAGAATGAAAGAGTGGTCCGTCGTCAGCTGGCTGTCTTCCTCAATGCTGAGGAGGATCCAGAAGATGAACCCACAGTTTTTGCCCCTGAAGACGTGGCAAAAGTAATTAGGTCTCTCCCCTCCAAAAAGGCGCCAGGACATGACAGTGTCACTAACCAGTTGGTCAAAAACCTCCCACCCACGGCGATCGAACACCTAGCGAACGTCTTCAACGAGATTACTCGTACCCGCGAGTTTCCAGCTTACTGGAAACACGCGGAAGTGGTCGCGATACACAAAACAGGAAAAGACTCTCTATTCCCGCAGCACTACAGGCCGATTAGCCTCTTGCCAACTCTCAGCAAGATCTATGAGCGCCTCCTGCTAAGACCCATACAAGAACATATTACCAGAGAGCAACTTCTGCCGGATTTCCAATTCGGATTCCGGCGGAACCACTCTGCCCCACAACAGATCATGAGAGTGGGTGAAGCAGCCACAGAGGGCTTCAGCCAAAGAGGCTACTGCGGGATAGTGCTACTAGACGTAGCCAAAGCCTTTGACTCAGTATGGCATAGAGGGCTACTCTACAAATTGTACACACAAGGGTTCCCTGGGAGCATAGTTAAGCAGATCAAAAGCTATCTCTCGAACAGAACTTTCTCTGTCAAAGTAGAAACAGCCACCTCCACCAAGAGGCGTATTCGTGCTGGGGTGCCACAGGGATCGGTCATGGGGCCCGTTTTGTACAGTCTGTACACTGCGGACACACCAACAGCCCCCCTGGTGCACACCGCTCAGTACGCTGACGATACAGCCTTCTACGCAAGAAACGTGAACAAGGACCTGGTCATCCGTAGGCTACAAAGGGTTTTAGATGACACAGAAACTTGGGCCCGTCGCTGGCGAATCACCATCAACTCCGAAAAGACGCAGGCAATGCTGATTACCTGTAGGCTCGGAAGGCGCGAACCTCCTCAACGCCCTCCCCCCCCCCCCCCCTCCTCCTTCACCTAAACGGAACCCAACTCCCCTGGCTCAGAACCGCCAAGTATCTTGGCGTAACCGTGGACTCTCGTCTTACGTGGAAACCCCACATAGACGAGGTCCATAGGAAGGTCTGCGCCAGAATGTCCATCCTGTACCCAGTCCTCAACTCATCCAGCTCCCTTCCCTGCTCAGTAGGAGTGAACGTATACCAGGCCCTGATCCGGCCAGTCATGGAATACGCGTATCCTGTCTGGGGATACGCGGCGAAGCAGCACCTGGACAAACTTCAGAGGCTGCAGAACCGCGTTTACCTCTTGGTTTCCCCATTGACGATTTGCATGCCGCTGCTGAAATCCCACTCCTGAGAGAGCGTTAAAGACCTGCCAAGGGCCTTCTATGAAGGTTCTTCCAGGTCTGGAAACGCCCTCATCCACTCCCTAGGTCGGAATGCCATACCCGCGATAAACACAATCGCCCCATGACGATCTTCAACGACTAAGTTGGAGAGAAAATCCCAATACCCATTCCCAAATCCTGCTCCTACCCAAATTACTACAACTATCTCGCCAAACCTCAGGCAAGTACCAAACACACACAGAACAATCATCACGTCTCACAGACACCAAAAAGTCCAGAAATAATCACACACACAAGTACACAGGGGACTAAAAGCAGAAAGGCTACAAACTCCCCCTCACACTTCCCCAAAGAGGGGAAAGTAAAAGATGAGTGCAGCAGCCTCGCCCTCCGCCCCCCAACAAATAATGAGGGTAGTTGAAGCAGCTACAGAAAGCTTCAACCGAAAGGGCTACTGCGGGATTGTCTTATTAGACGTTGCCAAGGCTTTTGATTCAGTCTGGCACACCGGAATCTTGCACAAAATGTACACCCAAGGCTTCCCAGGGACGATAGTAAAACTTATACAGAGCTATCTAACTGGTTGGACATTCTCCGTTAAGATCGATAGATCACAGTCGAGTAGGAGAAGAATACGCGCTGGAGTGCCCCAAGGGTCGGTACTGGGTCCTCCCCTGTACAACCTCTATACTGCTGACATCCCTGTCACGCAGCACGTCCAAACAGCGCAATATGCAGACGACACCGCATTCTTCTCATGCTCCACGAACAGGAACCTGGCTACAAGACATTTACAAACAGCACTAAATAGGACAGACACATGGGCCAAGAAATGGCGCATCTCATTAAATACCGAAAAGACGCAGGCTCTAATGATAACAAGACGTCTCGGAAAACGCCGCCCCCTAAGACGACCCATCCAACTGCTGCAGCTACAAGGGCAAAATCTCCCCTGGAGAAACACGGCGAGGTACCTTGGTGTGACACTGGACAAGCGACTAGCTTGGAAGTGCCACATCGAGGAACTCCGCAAGAAAGCCCTTGGCAGGATGCAAGTCCTCTACCCCATATTGAATGAACGTAGTTCACTAGACCCCAGCACTGGAGTGGCGTTCTATAGAAGCCTTATTAGGCCGATACTGGAATACGCATGCCCTGTATGGGGCTATGCAGCCAGATCGACAATAGGCCGCCTACAAAAAATTCAAAACAGAGCCCTCTGGCGGGCCCTACACGTGCCTCCACGATTCCCCACAGCAGATCTACATGCCGCTGCAGATATCGAAACACTTCAAACCCGGTTCCGACACCTGGCAGAGCAGTTTTATGCCACAACCGGTACCGCACAAAACCAGCGAGGGGCCGAGAACCGACCCCTGCGGCACCCCTGCACGTATCTGCCGGTCTGTGGACGTACCGTCGTCAGCCCTCACGTGGAAGGTTCGTTCGGAAAGGTACGACCACAGCGGCGTCATGTGGGACGTCGATATCCCTTGTTCAAAAGGTTTGAACTCGAGACCGTCGTGCCACACCGAGTCAAACGCTCGGGAGACGTCGAGGAACACTGCGCCAAGGAATTCCCTTGTTTCCAGTGCCCTCATGGCCGGTTCTACCACCCGCAAAAGCTGGTGTGAAGTGGCATGCTCTTCTCGAAACCCGAACTGCTCGTCCGGGATGATGTCCTCCTGGGTGACGTGTCGCATCAGTCTTCTCGCGCACAGCCTCTCGAAGACTTTCGAGAGGGACGGGAGCAGGCTGATGGGTCGGTAGCTCGATGCCTGGCGTGGGTCCTTGCCGGATTTCAGGATGGCCACGACCTCCGCGTGTTTCCACGCAGAGGGGTAGTCACCCGATCGTAGGATCTCGTTGAAAACATCGGCAAGTTGCCGGTATAGGCCCGGCGGAAGGTTCTTCAGCAGGAGGTGTGTGACGCCATCGCTGCCTCCAGCCTTCTTGGGGTTCAGCGAGCGAAGCTGCACAGCAACTTCCTCCTCCGTTATCGGCTCGATAACGTCGCCTTCCTCCTTTGCGGCGCGGAAGGTCGGTAGTTGCTCGTGGACCCGCCGTATGTGGTCGTCATCGATGACGTCGGCCACCGGTGTGAAGTTTGATACAAAAGCGTCAGCCAGGACGCTGGCTTTCGCTTCGGGGTCGCTGTCGAAGTCGTTCCCGACCTGTAAAGGCGGTATTCACTGTCGCAGGCGTAGGAAGGACTTTACCACCCTCCAAGCACTGCCGTCCTCAGGATTGAGGGTAGACACAAGGTCTTCCCATTCCTGGTTCCGGTGATGCTCGACTGCTGCCTTGATTTCCCGTCTCATGCGGTTTAATCGGCGCTTCGTGTCTGGTTGGCGAGTGAGCTGCCATTCACGAAACAGTCGGTTCTTCTCGGTGATCGCGTCCAGGATAGGGCGCGGTAGCTGTCGCGAGAAGTCTCGTGGTCCTTGGCGACGTCTCGGCGTGGCTTCCTCCACTGCGCGGAGTATTCTTCGGGTGAAGAATGCTAGGGCGGCGTCTGCCCCTACCACCGCGTGGTTTGGCGCGTCCTCGAGCAGTTCGAGGGCTTTCGTCTGAAAGCGCTCGGCGTCGAGCCTGCGGTAGCTCGGACGGCTGTCTGGAAGAGAAGCTCCGGCCACGTCGAGGCCAAAAATGACCGGTACGTGGTCGGAGGAGAGAACGTTGCGCGTCTCGGCGGTCGCGAAGTGCCCGATGCCCTTCAGTAGGGCAATATCGAGCACGTCGGGATGTCCGGTGCAGGGAAGATCGTGGGGTCAAACGGCCCCACGGTGATCGCGCCGTTGCGGTGAACAACGCGGGAGAGGCGGCGCCCGCTGCGGCTAACAGTTCGCGAGTTCCATTCGGTGTGTTTCGCATTGAAATCCCCGGCAATTAAAGCTCGCCCCTCCAGCGACAGCAGGACGTCGAAGTCGGCTTCGTCTAGCGGTCTGCTAGGCTGCCGATAGACCGACACGAAAAGAATCTTTCCGGCGGTGGTGTTGACGACCACTCCTGTGGCTTCCAGCGCGTTGAGCGCCGGCAGTTGAACTCGGTGGTGGCGCAGCGTCTTCTTCACGTAGATGGCAGTGCCGCCCCCGTGGGTGGCTCTGTCATCTCGGTAGCAGCAAAAATTTGCTGCTCGCACGTCGACCCCGGGTTTGAGGAAGGTCTCCTGCACAAGGCAGATGTCGAACGCCTCGTCCTGTAGGAATTGGCGAAATTCGCCCTGCTGGGGGTGGAGACCCCGAGCGTTGAACGTGCATATGGTTAACCCATAAATATCGTCGTTATCCATATTAGGGCTGGCTTCTTCCGGCGGTGGCCTGGAGGGCCGCCGTCACTGCTCCCACGAGGACTGGTAGCTGCGTCATCAGCTGGTTGAGCGACCGCAGAAGCGCGGCCAGCTCGGTGGTGTCTTCCTTCGCCGTTTCGGGAAGGTTTGACTCCTTCGCGAAGTTTCCCGTAGTCGGCAGCGGAGCGGCGTGCCGGGAACGCCCAGCACGGGCGGCAACCCCTCCTACAGCCGCGGGCGCCGGCAAGCCAGCCTCCCCGACTGCAGGCGGCGCCGCGGGCGAGGGCAGCTGCGACGGCTGCGGTGCCGGTGCGGCCTCCCCCGCGAGCGGCCGTGGCCTCTCGGAGTGGGCGGCCGGCTTCCCCTTAGAAGCGTCCGCGAAGCTGCGACTCGGGTTTACGCGGCCGGCGCGTTTCCCGCTCTTGAATGCGGCGCATCCCCGGTAGCAGGCGACATGGTCCCCGCTACAGTTGCAGCACGTCGGTCGGTCTTCCTTCTTCTTCGGGCAGTCACGCGACGCGTGTTCCTCGGCGCACTTGCAGCAACGCACAGTCATCCTGCAGAACTTTGCCACGTGGTCCATGCGTTGGCAATTGAAGCCCTGGGCTCGCCTGCCTTTCGCACAGAGTGGCTCGACTTTCACGTCGAAGTCAACAATGTTTGCAACTTGAAAAATTTTCCGGTTGTCCACATTGTCGACTAAGACCACAAGGAACAGGGGCATGTCCTTGTGGGTCCTGGGCGACCTCATCAGGCCGACGTGTCGGGTCTGAAAGCCGAGTTCCTCCAGCTGCCGTTGTAGGAACGCCGGTTCCATCTTCCTCGGCAGGTGACGGACGACGACCTTCAGCTGCTTCAGCTGCTCCGTACTCTGCGTGAAGCAGAACAACTTCTCGGTCTCACAGAGTTGCATGAGTTTCGTATGGTCCTCTATGGACTCTGGTCTGTCCTTGTAAATATCGGTCCCCGCGGACATCTTCAGCGGTTTTGCGATGGAGTACAGCTTCTCTCTGAGCTCACTGCACCCCTTCCTCCAAAGGATTGTAATTAACGGAGGGCGGCGGGGCGGTTTCGTCGCCGTAGTCGGTGTTGTCCCGTCCCCGTCGGTCTCGGCTAGTTCAGGTAGATCTGCAAACCGGTTTGCAGCCTCGACCTGTTCTGGCGTCACCGGTCCAAACGACCTGGGTTTCGGTGAGTGGCGCCGGGAGGGCGCGATGAAGCCTTCTTCATCCGGCTTCCTCGGCGATGCGGTCGTCATCCTGCGGCGTACCCTCCTCTTCTTCCGCCTGGCGCGACCGGAACTTGCCTGGGGGGAGGGAGTGTCCTCTACGGACGCGGCTGGGCGCTTCCGTGAGGTTTTCTCGACCTCGGCATTCTCGTCAGGTGTTGCCAGCCTGGACGTTGTGAGGGCGTGGCGGCTTCAGTAGCCACCACGGCTGGTGCGACTGCTGGCGCGGCAGCTGTCGTGGCAACTGCGACAGGCAATTGTTTGTCGCGACCCACAGGTAACAGGGACCGGAGTCTCGTTAGAACCTCCACCCTGTCCGTATGTGTTCCCGTGGTCAGATGTTGCATGGCGATGAAATACTCATCGGGAGTCAGCATGGCCATGGCGGCGGCAAGTTCCTCCTTTGCCAGGGGAATCGGCGGCTCGATCCGTCGTCTCGGCAGAGAGAGTGTGCGGGCGCGGCGCCGTCCGTTCGCGGAAGTTTCCACGTTCGTCCGACGACCGCGAGCAACACTCTCACTCGTCGTCCTCGTCGGTGATGGGGGGCCAGACGCTGCCGTCGTCCGGGAGACTTCCCTTAGACCGCCATCTGCCTCACCCTCAGTCTCGCCGGAGTGATCGTCTCGTTTGAGCTCCTCCTCCATGTCGTAACCCCGAACACGACAATTTTGCCTCTTTTGAAAGACACGACAGTTTGCTTTCTAAGAGAATGGGGTCAGGCCACGTGAATTTTGCCGCACGAGTTCCTAAAGGCCCTTGCGGGCTGTTGTCGACTCTGAAAGAGGAAAACGCTGGTTAGCGAGAACACGCAAGGCGAGTAGCCAATTGCGTGAACCCGCACAACCGATCGCTACTAAATCACGAGCGAGAGGTTTGCCTCGGCACCTTCAGCACAGAGCGTCCGCACACTTCGGCAGCCACAGCCCAAGTCGCGTGCGTGTGCGTGTGCGTGCGTGCGTGCGTTGGGTCAGTCCTCGCGGCGGCGGCGGCTCTCCTATTATGACTTCCTCACTGTGAGGAGGTTCAAGTGGATGTTTGTGGCCGGTTGGCCTTTACTCCCCTGGGAATCTTGTAGACTCTTCTTTCTTATGAGCACACCGTCTTCCCCCATCGCGGCCAGTCAGATGTGCTCGACATCGCCGTGCTCAAAGGTGTTGGGCACTTCACGTCCGCCACCGTTAGATGTGCCATGTCGTCCGATCACCTCTCAGTGGTCTTCGACATGGACGTCATCGGTGCATCTATGCCGTCCGACCGCCACAACTTCCGTGGCATAGACGAGGCGTGCTTTCGTGTCGAGGTCCTAGACCGCCTCGAGGGCGGCCCCGATCCCGCTGTGCAAGGGGCTGACGAAGCGTTGGCCTTCTTCACGCGGCACACACTGGCCGCAGCGGAGGCGGCCACTCCCATCATAAGGCCCCAGAAAGACGAACAAGGCCTTCTGGATACCCAAGTGGGTGATGTGGGGGTGGAGGTTTCGGTTGGTTGGGTGGAACGAAAGGATAAGGTTTGTCGTGGTGGGGGTAAGTACCGTCGCGAAGCGAGTCAGCGATCTTCTTCGTTACAGCGCTTGCGCTGTACATGTCTGGAAGCGGAAGGAATGAGACTTCTTCCCACTCTTCTTCTTGCGCTGCTGCTTCGGTGTCCTGCGCTGCTGCTTCGGTCCTCGCGGCTCTTCTCTCTTTTAGTCCTCTACCGTTAGAGGGGTGTTGGTGGAGGTTATTGCCGCCTTTGGACATTTCCTCCTCTTTTCTTGTGTGTTGTTTTTAGTACTGTGCTTTTGTGAGTTGCTGTTTGTTAGGAGTTGTTAGTTGTTCTGTTGTGCTACTGCAGGTGTAGCGACTTGGGTCTTTTATATCTGTCCCTACGGTGTTCATATTTCCCAAGGGTGTTTATTAGGTCGTTTTCTGAATTCCGCGCCGTGGCGTAGAACGCTTCTACCAGGGCACGGAATCGTGTTGTGAGTGGCTCTATGTCTGTGGCTTCATGTAGGTCTGCCGCGGGGAAGCGCATGGGGACGTGTAAGGCCCGTCGTAACGCTCTATTTTGAACCTTCTGTAAGCGATCTATCGTCGATCTGGCTGCGTAGCCCCATACAGGGCACGCATATTCCAGTATCGGTCGAATTAGACTTCGATAGATCGCTACTCCTGTTGCGGGGTCGAGGGAACTGGTGCTGTTCAAGACAGGGTACAGAATCTGCATCCTGGCGTAAGCTTTTCTGCGAAGTTCCTCTATGTGACACTTCCATGTCAGCCGTCTGTCATGTGTGACACCGAGGTACTTCGCAGAATTTCTCCATGGCAAGTTCTGCCCCTGCAATCGTAGCAGTTGGTATGGACTTCTTGGGGGTCGGCGTTTCCCATAGCGTCTGGTGAGCAGCATGGCTTGTGTCTTCTCTGAGTTTATTGAGATGCGCCACTGCTTGGCCCAGTTTTCCGTCCTGTTTAGGGCGGTTTGCAGACGCCTTGTAACCAGGTTCCTGTTTGTCGAGCAGGAGAAGAATGCAGTGTCGTCTGCGCATCGTGCAGTGTGTACATGCTGAGTCGTAGGGATGTCAGCGGTGTAGACACTGTAGAGGACGGGTCCCAGGACCGAGTCCTGGGGCACGCCTGCACTGATTCTTCTCCTGGTCGACAGGGATCCATCGATCTTAACTGAGAAAGTCCTACCGGAGAGATAGTTTTTAATGATTTTGACGATCTTTCCGGGGAAGCCTAGGGTGTACATCTTGTGTAGTATCCCGGTATGCCAGACTGAGTCGAAGGCTTTTGCTACGTCTAACAAGACAAGCCCGCAGTAGCCCTTTCGGTTGAAGCTGTCCGTGGCTGCCTCAACCACCCTCATGATTTGCTGGGGGGCGGAGTGTCTTTGCCTAACTCCGAATTGGAATTTCGACAGAATCTGCTCTCTTGTGATATAGTCCGATATGGGGGTTATTAGGAGGCGCTCGTAAAGTTTACTGAGGGTAGGCAGTAGACTAATTGGTCTATAATGTTGCGGGAACACCGGGTCTTTTCCTGGTTTCGCGATCGCAATGACTTCTGCGTGCTTCCACTGCGCCGGGAATTTTTGTGATCGCGTCAGTACGTTTACTATATCGTTCAGGTGGGTGATTGCCAGAGGCGGGAGGAGTTTCAGCAATTCATTTGTGACCTGGTCGTGACCCAGGGTTTTCCTGGTGGGCGGGGACTTGATGCACTGCACCACGTCTTCAGAACTGAAGAGTGGCATGTAGTCATCTTCGTCGTCTGCTTCCAGGAACACGGCCAGTTCTTGGCGGACTGTCGCAACGTGTTCTCTGTCCTGTACTTCTGCTGGTCTGAACTGTTTTTCGACCACGTCGGGTAGTGCGTTAGCTTTGTCAATGGGGCTGAACTGCAGTCCGCGTTCGCATTGCAGTGGTGGCATTTTCGCGCGTCTTTTCGTGTACTGTTTGTTGGCTTGCCATAAACTATTGTCTTCTAGTTTGAGAGCTGAGAGCCTTGCCGACCATTGTTGGTTGCGATACTCATTGAGATCTGCTTTCAGCTCTCTCTGTAGCCTATTGAGTAGCCTCCGTGTATCCCTATTTCTGGTGAGCTTCCACTCTTTGGCGATCCTGTTTTTCTGCCGTATTTGCGCAAGCAAGTACGGTTGGAGTTGCCTGGAGCGGTGAGGGGAAGGGGGGGGGGGGGGGGCGCAGGAGGCGGTGTGGCTCCCTCAGCAGCTTGTAGGATCGCTTTTGTGAGGTCGTCTAGTGCCTGTTCTGCTGTCTCTGCAGTTGGGGGCGGGGTCTGGGCAAGTTCAGCTGCTACTGCGATGCTGAATTGCTCCTTATTGATGCGCTTGTACGTCGCATGCCGTTGTGGGATAGAGAGCTCTCGCTCGCTTGCTCGCTTTAAAACTCTGGCTACATATGCCAGGCGTAAAAGCAGTTTAAGCAGCGGAGCTGCTGTTCCTGCGGTGACCTCTTTGGGGTGCAGTGGGACCTAACGGGTCGAGCTGTCCTAACTTGGTGTCGTTCATTGTGACGCCCTTTGTGTCGACATCGGGCTGCAAGAGATGATTACTCTCGCAGTAGGTCTGGCCAACGAGTCGTTGGCCTGTGGTGGACCTGGCGGCCCAGACCACGAATCAGGCGGCTGCCAGACCGTTCCGCATTGCTGTAGAACTGTCTGGCGATTTGCCGGAAGCGATCCCGCAAGAAGGGGATCTCAGCTTCTTCATGGAGTAGCCTCGTCGGATAGCGAGGCGGCTTGTGGAGCGCAAGTCGCAGCGCCCTGTTTTGCAGTCGTTGGAGCGTCACAATGTGCGTCGCGGCCGTGTTACCCCACACCACAGCCGCGTATTCCAGTACCGGCCGAACAAGGGACAGATACATGGTGAGGCCATGGCGTGGAGGAAGTGTCGATGAAAGGTTGAGCAGTGGGTAAAGCGCACGAAGGTGCCCCACTGCCCGCCCTCTGACGTCTCGGACGTGTGGCAGCCACGTCAGGTGCCTGTCCAACGTCACCCCGAGGTATTTGCCGGTCCGCAACCGTGGGATGGGGCCCCCCATGATCGTGACCGGCGGTAGGTCCGGTGGCAGCCTCTTTCTGCTGAAGATGACAGCCTGACTCTTCGCAGCATTGAACTTTAAGCACCATTTCGTGGACCAGGCGCCCAGGACGTCGCATCCGAGCTGGAGGCGACGGCGCATCTCGGCCGCGTTCATGCTGCGGGTGAACAGCGCCGTGTCGTCGGCATAAAGGGCCAACTCCACGCGTGCCACCCGCGGGGCGTCGGCGGTGTACAGGGAGTACAGCAGGGGGCCGAGGACCGACCCCTGCGGCACCCCCGCTCGAATCCGCCGGTCGGTGGAAGTGCCTCCATCTGCTCGGACGTGGAAAGTGCTTCCCGAGAGATACGAGCGCAGCAGGACCACGTGCGACGTCGGTACCCCGTGCACAAAACGTTTGTACACGAGGCCGTCGTGCCACACGCAGTCGAAGGCCTTGGAGACGTCGAGAAGCACCGCCCCTAGGTACTCCCGCGTCTCCAGCGCTCGCATCGCCTGCTCCACGAGGCGCAACAGCTGCTGCGTGGTAGAGTGGCCGCTCCGGAACCCAAACTGCTCCTCGGGAATGAGTTGCTGTTCCGTCACGTGGCGCAGCTTCCGCTCCGCGTACAATCTCTCAAACACTTTTTAGAGGGATGGGAGCAGACTGATCGGCCGGTAGTTCGCGGCCTGGCGTGGATCCATGCCGCTCTTGGGGATGACAACCACTTCCGCATGTTTCCACGCGGAAGGGAAGGTCCCAGAGCGGAGGATGCTGTTAAAAATGTCCGCCAGAGATTGGTGTACCTCCGGCGGAAGTATCCTCAACAGGCAGTTGGTGACACCATCGGTGCCACCCGCCTTCTTCGGGTTGAGTTGACTGAGCTGCAGGTCCACTTCCTCAGCTGTGATTTGCTCGATCTCGTCGTCTTCCTCCCGTGCAGCGAGGAAAACCGGCAGGCGGTCCGCCACCAGACGGACGTGGTCGGGATCGACCACACCATCAACAGGTTGAAAGTTTTCCGCGAACGTGGCCGGCTTTCGCATCTGGCTCGCAGACAACATTCGCACCCGCATGGAGGGGCGGGACTCGCTGGCGATGACGAAGGAAACGCTTGGCGGTCCGCCAAGCACTACCGTCTGTCGTTGTTAGTGTGGCCACAAGGCCCGCCCAGTACGGTGTCGATGGTCGTCGATGGCGGCCCGAATCTCGCGCCGCGCCCTGTTGAGGCGGCGCTTCGTCTTGGGCAGCCGTGTGAGCTGCCACTCCCGGAAGAGGCGATTCTTGTTTGTGATCGCCTCTAGGATGTGCGGCGGGAGTTGGCGCGACATCTCTCGCGGCCATCCTGGCCGCCTGGGGGTGGCCGCCTCCGCTGCAGCCAGTGTGTGCCGCGTGAAGAAGGCCAACGCTTCGTCAGCCCCTTGCACAGCGGGATCGGGACAGCCCACGAGGCGGTCTAGGACCTCGTTACGAAAGCACGCCTCGTCTATGCCACGGAAGTTGTGGCGGTCGGACGGCATAGATGCACCGATGACGTCTATGTCGAAGACCACCGGGAGGTGATCAGATGACATGGCACATCTAACGGTTGCGGACGTGAAGTGCCCAACACCTTTGAGCACGGCGATGTCGAGCACGTCAGACTGGCCGCGATGGGGGAAGACGGTGTGGTCATAAGGCCCCAGTACTATCGCGCCATGCCGTTGTGTGGCGCGAAGGAGGCGGCGGCCGCTGGCGTTGATGATGCGGGAGTTCCACTGCGGGTGCTTGGCGTTCAAGTCACCCGCAATGAAGACTTTCCCGCGCAGTGGCAGCAGGTTGTCGACGTCAGCCTCCTGAAGCAGTCCCCTCGGCGGCCTGTTGGCCGCAACGAAGGTGATGACCCCCGCTGTCGTGGTGACAGCCACCCCAGTGGCCTCCATTGCAGCGAGGGGCAGAAGCTGGACTTCATGATGGTTGAGGGACGCCTTGATATAGATAGCCGTCCCGCCGCTATGGGTCAACCTGTCGGTGCGGTAGCACCGATAGTTGGCCACCTTCACATGTATTCCCGGCTTCAGGAAGGTCTCGCACACGAGGCAGATGTCAATTGCCTCGTCGCGCAAGAACTCCCTGAATTCCCCTTGTTGGGGGACCAAACTGTTTGCGTTGAAGGCGCAAACGGTGAGGCCATGGATATGGCGATTATCCATGGCGCGGTGGAGTTGCAACGCCGGCCTGAAGGGCCGACGTGTCCGCGGTGACGAGCATCAGGAGCTGCTCGAGCAGCTGGCTCAACGACCGCAAGAGCGATCGGAACTCGGCTGCGTCGGTGGCCAAGGGGGCGGTGGGGGCCGCTGGGGCGGCCTCCGCCACTGGTACGGCCGGATGCGGCCGCTCCGTGGTAGACGACTGCCGTGGAGCATCGGCAGCCGGTCGCGGTTGCGGCGCAGCACGAGGTGCCGTCCTCTGCTGCGGCAGAGTGTCGTCGGCAGTCCGTTGTGGAGCGGCAGGGGTGGCCCGGCCCGCGCGCTGGCGACGCCTGCGCGGGGCGGTAACCCGCGCGCCCTGCGTGGGTGCGGCGGTTGCCACCACCACGGGCGAAGCCGTGGACGGCGCAGTCGGTTGCTGCGTCTCGCACTCCACCTGTGCCGAACTTCGGGTGGTGGAGGCTGATGGTCCTCCCTTGGTGGCGGCAGCAAAGTTGGTGGACGGGTGCACTTTACGAGAAGGAGCGCCCCTCCCCTCGGTTGATTTCGGCCCCTTTTGAAGACCGAACAGTATCTATAGCTGGCAACGTGCGTGCCGCCGCAGTTGCAGCACGTCGGCTTTTCTTCCCTGGCAAGCCCGCAGGACTTGCTCTCGTGTTCTCCCGCGCACTTGACGCAGCGGGGCAACATGGAGCAGTAGCGGGAGACGTGGTCGAGCCTCTGGCAGGAAAAGCACTGGGCCCTCTTGCCTTTGGCGCGGAGAGGTTCCACTGCGACCTTGACACGGCCGACCCGCTGCACCTGGAAAATCTTTCGATTAACCAGGTTGTCAACGAGGACAACCTAGTACAGCGGCATGTCGCGGTGCGTTCGTGGAGACTTCATCAGTCCGGTGGACCGGACGCCGAAGCCCATGTCCTCGAGCTCCTCTCGAAGGTAGTCCGCACCAAACTTGAGGGGAAGGTGGCGGAATACCACCTTCAGAAGTTTGAGCGGCTCGGAGGTGTGCGTGTAGCACGGGAGGCCATCTTTGCAGATGGCGTCCATCACCGCGCGGTGCTCCTCGTTGGACGACACTGTGACCTTGTAGAGGTCACGGCCAGCGTTCTTGACAGCGGCGGACGTGGCCACCCTGTCCAGTTTGTGCTGGAACTCCTTGTACTCGCCGGCCCATTGGATGACGATAGGCGGCGGCTTCTTTTGGGCCGGCGCCAGAGGCGCGGCGCCATCCTCCATCGCATCGACGCTGGCGCCCGCAAACGTGTTGGCGGCCGGCAGCGGGGTCGGTTGCTGCAGCGCAGCAGCCCTGGCAGTGTGCCGCCGGGTTGGGGCGACAAAACCATCCTCGTCCGGCTGCCGGGAAGCGGCAGGCGAACGAGTGGGCTGCCGCGTGGTCTTCGTCGATTTCTGCGCGGCGGTGCTCCGGGAGGAGCCCGCGACAGTCAGCCCAGACTCTGTGGTGGAGGTGCGGGAGGCCCTGGAGGCCTTCTTCCGCGGCCGCGCTGCTTCAGATGTCTGAGAGGGAGTGTCAGAATCGTCATGCGTCACAGCCCGGCGCTTCCTGAGCGCGCGGGCAGCGTCAAGGTCGGTGTCACGGCGCTCCGACTCGGCAATCGCCTCAGCCAGATTTGCGTCGGGCAGGTCCATGTCCTCCATCTCGGTGACCGCAGCTACCGCAGCCACGGGCTCTTCTCGTGTCTCTGGGGCCAGGGGGGCAACCGGGGGCACATCGACCTCTTCAGTGGTCGAAGCCAGCTGCGCAACTCCCGCCGAGGCCGCCACCGCCGGGACCGCAAACTCATGCGATGCGACCGGCGGGGCTCTCGGTGGTACACCCGACACATGCTGCCTCGTGTGCGGTAGAGCGGCAGCCTTCTGAATGTTACAGAAGGCGAGTATAGCCGCCTCGTCGTCCTCTCGACCAGGGTAGGAGCCCCCCTGGGCGAGTTTGTTCATAATTATGAACACTCGATCACGAGAGTGCGCGTCAAAATCCGAAGAGTCAATCCTGTCAGCGTCAGTTGGTGAAAGCCGGTTCGTCATAGGTGGGGGGCCGGATGGGGCCGCCACCGGGATCAACGCAGTCGCCTGAGCTGGCCCCGACGGACGGCGATCCGCCACACCCTTCGCAAGTAACGCATCCTCTCTCATTGACATCTCGAACAGCACTCCGCGTGGGTGCGATCGCGTGCGTGCGTGATAGAGAGCGCGCTGACGCTGACGCTAGAATGACGAGCCTGTCCTTGGCTCGTGGTGGTGCAGTCTAGACAATATTTGTCATTCCTGCGGTTCCTGTAAGAGAGAGAAATATATATTACCACTCTTGTCGATAGGTCCTGCCTGGTTTAACCTGAAAAAGAGAAAGACACATTTGTTGAGGGATTAGTAAAACTTAATCCCTCAGCAAGTCAGGCCAACGCGTGGTTGGCCTGTGATGAGGTAGTTGGCCCAGTTCACGGATGAGCCGGTTGCGGGAGCGTCCCATCTTCTCGTAGAACTTCCTGGCGATGGCACGGAACCTGTCTCAGAGAGGCAGGATCCCGGTGTCCTCGTGGAGTTGGCTCGTCGAGAAACGCCTCGGAAGATGCAGAGTCACAATGTGAGCATCTGCAGCTTTCCCCCAGATCATGGCCGCATACTCTAACAGTGGGCGAACCAATGTTAGGTGAAGCGTGATGCCGTGTTGCGGTGGCAATGACGACTGCAGGTTTAGCAGTGGATACAGGGCGCGGAGGCGTCCAATTGCTCTCCCTTTCACATCACGGATGTGATGCTTCCAGGTGAGCCTGCGGTCTAGGGTAACCCCTAGGTATTTCGCCGTGCCACTCCATGGGATAGGTTCTCCCAGGATTTCGAGCGGCGTAAGCCCTGGCGGCAGGATAGAGAGCGCGGTTCTCTCTGCTCTCTTTTAGTCCTCTACCGTTAGAGGGGGAGTTGGTGGAGGTTGTTGTCACCTTTGGACATTTCCTCCTCTTTGCTGTGTGTTGTTTTTGTTACTGTGCTGTTGTAAGTTGCTGTTTGAAGAGAGCGCGGCTGCCTGCTGCTGCTCACATCTGCTACTTTCCCCTCTTTGGGGAAGTGTGAGGGGGAGTTTGTAGACTTTCGGCTTTTACTCCCCTGTGAATGTGTGTGTGTGATTTTTCTATAGTTTTTTGGTGTCTGTGACTTGTGATGTTTGTTGTGAGTGAATCTGGTACTTGCCTGAGGTAGGCGAAAAGATTGGTGTTATATGGGAGGGAACCGGATTAGGGATTGGGTATTGGGATTTTCTCTTCGATTTAATCGTTGAAGATCGTCATAGGGCGCTTATGCTTATCGCGGGACATGTCATACCGACCTAGGGAGTGGATGAGCGCGATTCCGGATCTGGAAGTACCCTCATAGAAGGCCCTTGCCAGATCCTGGAAACGCTCTCTCAGGAGTGGGATTTCGGCTGCGGCGTGCAAGTCGTCTGTGGGGAATCCAAGAGGTAGGTGCAGTGCCCTTCTGAGGGCGCGGTTCTGCAGCCTCTGGAGTTTGTCCAGGTGCTGCTTTGCCGCGTATCCCTAGACGGGGCACGCATACTCCATTACTGGCCGGATCAGGGCCTGGTAAACATTTACTGCTACTCGGCAGGGAAGGGAGCTGTTCGTGTTCAGGATAGGGTATAGGATGGACATTCTGGCGCAGACCTTCCTGTGGACCTCGTCTATGTGGGGTTTCCACGTAAGACGTGAATCCAAGGTTACGCCAAGGTACTTGGCGGTTCTGCGCCAGGGGAGTTGGATTCCATTTAGGTGAAGGTGGAGGGGGGGACGTTGAGGAGGTTCGAACCTTCCGAGCCTGCTAATAATCAGCATTGCCTGCGTCTTCTCGGAGTTGATCGTGATGCGCCAGCGACGGGCCCAAGTTTCTGTGTCATCTAAAACCTTTTGTAGCCTACGGATGACCAGGTCCTTATTCGCGTTTCTCGTGTAGAAGGCTGTATCGTCAGCGTACTGTGCAGTGCGCACCAGGGGGGCCGTTGGAGTGTCCGCAGTGTACAAACTGTACAATACGGGCCCCAGGACCGATCCCTGTGGCACCCCGGCACGAATACGCCTTCTGGTGGATGTGGCAGTTTCTACTTTGACGCAAAAAGTCCTATTAGTGAGATAGCTCTTGATGAGCTGAACTATGCTCCCGGGGAACCCTTGTGTGTACAGCTTGTAGAGTAGCCCTCTATGCCATACTCAATCAAAGGCTTTGGCTACGTCTAGTAGCACTATCCCGCAGTAGCCTCTGTGGTTGAAGCCCTCTGTGGCTGCTTCAACCATTCTCATGACCTGTTGTGGGGCAGAGTGGTTCTGCCGGAACCCAAATTGGAAATCCGGCAGAATTTGCTCTCTGGTAATATGTTCTTGTATGGGTCTTAGCAGGAGGCGCTCATAGATCTTGCTGAGAGTTGGCAAGATGCTAATCGGCCTGTAGTGCTGCGGGAATAGAGGGTCTTTCCATGGTTTGTGTATCGCGACCACTTCCGCATGTTTCCAGCAAGCTGGGAAAACACGGGAACGAGTAATCTCGTTGAGGACGTTCGCGAGGTGTGTGATTGCTGTGGGTGGGAGATTTTTGACTAACTGATTAGTGACACTGTCGTGCCCTGGTGCATTTTTTGTAGGGAGGGACCTGATTACTCTTGCCACGCCCTCGGGGGCAAAAAGTATGGGTTCGTCCTCTGGGTCCTCCTCAGCATTGAGGAAGACAGTCAGTTGACGACTGACTACCTCATCATGCTCTTCATCCTGGGGTTCTGCCGCTTGGAACTGCTTCTCGAAGGAGTCGGCGAGGGCGTTGGCCTTTCCAGCATGGCTGTAGACCAGTCCCCGCTCGCCATGCAGTGGCGGCATCCTAGCGCGTCGTTTTGTAAACTGTTTGGTCGCTTGCCATAGTGTATGATCGTCTACTTTGAGAGCTGTGAGGCGGTTTTGCCATTGCTGGTTTCTGTGCTCATTGAGCGCTACCTTCAGTTCTCTCTGTAGACGATTGAGCAGCCTCCTGGTGGCCTGATTTCTGGTGATCTTCCACTCTTTTGCCACTCTGTTCTTATGTCGAATTTGAGCTAGCAAGTGTTCCGGGAGCTGTATTTGCGGCGGTGGGCCATCCCTTTGTGGAGGGGTGGCTTCTTCCGCTGCCTGCAAGATGGTGCCTGTTAGGTCTTGTAGCGCTTGTTCTACTGTTTCGGCAGTAGGTGGCGGAGCGCGAGCGATATCAGAGGCGACAGTTTCTTGGTATCGCTCCCAGTCTGTACGTTTGTACGACGTCTGGTACCGTGGGAGTGCTACCCATTCTCCCACATCGACCTCTAGAATCACTGGGTTGTGGTCGGAGGACACTCTGTTGATTGTCCTTGCGGCCACGAACCCTGCGATCCTCCTAGTGAGAGCTATATCTAACACGTCGGGCCTGCTTCCATTTTTTGGAAAATGTGTGGGCTCGACTGGACCTCATGTTTCGAAGTGGTCGGTGCGCGCTAGTTGTTGCAGTTTGGCGCCTGCTCTGGAGGTTACTCTAGAATTCCAATCAGGATGTTTGGCATTCAAGTCTCCCCCTATTTTGAGTTTGCCTTCAATTTGCCCTAGAGCAGCTATGTCTCCTTCATCTACCTGGTCATGTGGGGGTCGGTAGACTGCAACAATTGTTAGGGGTCCGGTGGATGTGGTTACTTCCACCGCCACTGCTTCGATTTTGTTGGTAGCTGGTAAGAATACCTGGTGGTGGGGGATCCCTATTTTTACATATATGGCCACTTCTCCGCCTTGGGTTGGCCTGTCTTTACGGTAGCTAACGTAGTTGGGAACTGTCGCTTTTATTCCCGGTTTTAGGTGGGTTTCCCCCATCATGCATATGTCGATAGAGAACTCCTTCATGAGTTCTCGGAACTCGACCTCTTGATTAACAATGCCGTCTGCGTTAAAGACGCACATTGTCAGGCCTTGAATATTCGGTCGTCTATTCATGATTGCCTTTTTAAACTACTGAGGAAGTCGCAGAGGGGAGCGACTGCTGGACTGTTGCGTGAAGGGCGACGAGGATCTGTGTCTTCTGCTTCTGGGCTTCCCTGAATTCCTTCATCATTTCCACGATGAGGTTCATGGTCTGCACCATTACGCCTAACAACTGATCCATGGGGGGGGGGGGGGGGGAGTGTGTGTGGGGTTCCCTAGGGCTTCCTCCGTCATGGTGGACCTGGTCGTTGTTGCTGTGTATTTCCCGGTGTTGTTCTCGTGATAGTGTCTGGTGTTGTGCTGATTGGGCTACGCTTTCATTGTTCCTTGGAGGAGAAACCACTTCCGCATAAGTCGCCCTTGGTGTGTCCGGCCTTGGTTTTACCCAGGCCTTGTCCGTGTGTGTTGCCATGGTTTGTTTTCTTGTGTGTCTTGGTGGGTTTGGTTCAAATGGCTCTGAGCACTATGGGACTCAACTGCTGAGGTCATTAGTCCCCTAGAACTTAGAACTAGTTAAACCTAACTAACCTAAAGACTTCACAAACATCCATGCCCGAGGCAGGATTCGAACCTGCGACCGTAGCGGTCTTGCTTTTCCAGACTGCAGCGCCTTTAACCGCACGGCCACTTCGGCCGGCTCTTGGTGGGTTTATGGTGTTTTGTTTGTGTGTGTGGGGGGCGGCCTCTGCGCCCTTTGCCTGTTGTGTGTGTCGTTTGTGGACCTCACAACCTTAGAGAGCGCGGCTGTCTGCTCTCATCTGTTGCTTTCCCCTCTTTGGGGAAGTGTGTGGGGGAGTTTGTAGCCTTTCGGCTTTTACTCCCCTGTGAACGTGTGTGTGCGATCCTTCTATAGTTTTTGGTGTCTGTGATTTGTGATGATTGTTGTGAGTGTGTCTGGTACTTGCCTGAGGTAGGCGAGAGAGAGCGCTCACTCACTCACTCACTCACTCACTAAAAAACTCTGGCTACATATGCCAGGTGTAAAGGCAGTGTAAGCAGCGGAGCTGCTGTTCCTGCGGTGACCTCCTTAGGGGTGCAGTGGGACCTAACGGGTGGAGCTGTCCTCGCTGGCCGTCGTTCATTGTGACGCCCTTTGTTTCGACATCGGTCGGTAAGAGATGATTACTCTCGCAGTAGGTCTGACCAACGAGTCGTTGGCCTGCGGTGGACCTGGCAGCACGGAGCACGAATCAAGCGGCTGCCAGACCGTTCCGCATTGCTGTAGAACTGTCTGGCGATTTGCCGGAAGCGATCCCGCAGGAAGGGGATCCCAGCTTCTTCATGGAGCAGCCTCGTCGGATAGCGAGGCGGCTTGTGGAGCGCAAGTCGCAGCGCCCTATTTTGCACGCGTTCGAGCGTCGCTATGTGCGTCGCTGCCTCGTTACCCCACACCACAGCCGCGTATTCCAGTACCGGCCGAACAAGGGACAGATACATGGTGAGGCCATGGCGTGGAGGAAGGCTCGATGAAGGGTTGAGCAGTGGGTAAAGCGCACGAAGGCGCCCCACTGCCCGCACTCTGACGTCACGGACGTGTGGCAGCCACGTCAGGTGCCTGTCCAACGTCACCCCGAGGCATTTGCCGGTCCGCGACCATGGTATGGGGCCTCCCATGATCGTGACCGGCGTTAGGTCCGGTGGCAGCCTCTTTCTGCTGAAGATGACAGCCTGACTCTTCGCAGCGTTGAATTTTAAGCGCCATTTCGTGGACCAGGCGCCCAGGACGTCACATCCGAGTTGGAGGCGACGGCGCATCTCGGCCGCGTTCATGCTGCGGGTGAACAACGCCGTGTCGTCGGCATAAAGTGCCAACTCCACGCGTGCCACCCGTGGGGCGTCGGCGGTGTACAGGGAGTACAGCAGGGGGCCGAGGACCGACCCCTGCGGCACTCCCGCTCGAATCTGCCGGTCGGTGGAAGTGCCTCCATCTGCTCGGACGTGGAAAGTGCCTCCCGAGAGATACGAGCGCAGCAGGACTACGTGCGACGTCGGTACCCCGTGCGCAAAACGTTTGTACACGAGGCCGTCGTGCCACACGCAGTCGAAGGCCTTGGAGACGTCGAGAAGCACCGCCCCTAGGTACTCCCGGGTCTCCAGCGCTCGCATCGCCTGCTCCACGAGGCGCAACAGCTGCTGCGTGGTAGAGTGGCCGCTCCGGAAGCCAAACTGCTCCTCGGGAATGAGTTGCTGTTCCGTCACGTGGCGCAGCAGCCGCTCCGCGTACAACCTCTCAAACACCTTTGAGAGGGACTTGAGCAGGCTGATCGGCCGGTAGTTCGCGGCCTGGCGTGGATCCATGCCGCTCTTGGGGATGGCAACCACTTCCGCATGTTTCCACGCGGAAGGGAAGGTCCCAGAGCGGAGGATGCTGTTAAAAATGTCCGCCAGAGATTGGTGTACCTCCACCGGAAGCATCCGCAACAGGCAGTTGGTGACACCATCGGTGCCACCCGCCTTCTTCGGGTTGAGTCGACGGAGCTGCAGGTCCACTTCTTCAGCTGTGATTTGCTCGATCTCGTCGTCTTCCTCCCGGGCAGCGAGGAAAAACGGCAGGCGGTCTGCCACCAGACGGACGTGATCGAGATCGACCACACCAGCAGCAGGTTGAAAGTTTTCTGCGAACGTGTCTGCGAGGATGCCGGACTTCGCATCTGGCTCGCAGACAACGTTCGCACCCGTATGGAGAGGCGGGACTCGCTGGCGACGACGAAGGAAACGCTTGGCGGTCCGCCAAGCGCTGCCGTCCGTCGTTGTTAGTGTGGCCACAAGGCCCGCCCAGTCACGACGACGATGGTCGTCGATGGCGGCCCGAATCTCGCGCCGCACCCTGTTGAGGCGGCGCTTCGTCTTGGGCAGCCGTGTGAGCTGCGACTCCCGAAAGAGGCGATTCTTGTTTGTGATCGCCTCTAGGATGTGCGGCGGGAGTTGGCGCGACATCTCTCGCGGCCGTCCTGGCCGTCTGGGGGTGGCCGCCTCCGCTGCAGCCAGTGTGTGCCGCGTGAAGAAGGCCAACGCTTCGTCGGCCCCCTGCACAGCGGGATCGGGTGCGCCCTCGAGGCGGTCGAGGACCTCGACACGAAAGGGCGCCTCGTCCATGCCTCGGCAGTTGTGGCGGTCGGGCGGCAGAGATGCACCGATGACATCCATGTCGAAGACCACTGGGAGGTGATCGGACGACATGGCACATCTAACGGTGGCGGACGTGAAGTGCCCAACACCTTTGAGCACGGCGATGTCGAGCACATCAGACTGGCCGCGATGGGGGAAGACGGTGTGCTCATAAGGCCCCAGTACTATCGCGCCATGCCGTTGCGTAGCGCGAAGGAGGCGGCGGCCGCTGGCATTGGTGACGCGGGAGTTCCACTGCGGGTGCTTGGCGTTCAAGTCACCCGCAAGGAGGGCGTCGACGTCAGCCTCCTGAAGCAGTCCCCTCGGCGGCCTGTAGGCCGCAACGAAGGTGATGACCCCCGCCGTCGTGGTGACAGCCACCCCAGTGGCCTCCATTGCAGCGAGGGGCGGAAGAGAGAGAGCGCGGCTGCTGCTTACATCTAATACTTTCCCCTCTTTGGGAAAGTGTGAGGGGGAGTTTGTAGCCTTTCGGCTTTTACTCCCCTGTGTACTTGTGTGTGTGATTATTTCTGTACTTTTTTGATGTCTGTGAGATGTGATGTTTGTTCTGTGTGAGTCTGGTACTTGCCTGAGGTTTGGCGAGATAGTTGTAGCATTTTGGGTAGGAGTAGGATTTGGGAATGGGTATTGGGATTTTTCTCTTCGACTTAGTCGTCGAAGATCGTCATGGGGCGATTGTGTTTATCGCGGGACATGTCATACCGACCTAGGGAGTGGATGAGAGCGTTTCCCGACCTGGAAGTACCTTCATAGAAGGCCCTTGCCAAGTCTTGAAAACGCTCTCTCAGTAGTGGGATTTCCGCAGCGGCATGCAAATCGTCGATAGGGAATCCAAGGGGTAAACGCAGTGCCCTCCTGAGGGCGCGGTTCTGCAGCCTCTGGAGTTTGTCCAGGTGCTGCTTCGCCGCGTATCCCCAGACAGGACACGCGTATTCCATGACTGGCTGGATCAGGGCCTGGTACACGTTCACTCCTACTCAGCAGGAAAGGGAGCTGGATGAGTTGAGGATTGGGTACAGGATGGACATTCTGGCGCAGACCTTCCTATGGACCTCGTCTATGTGGGGTTTCCACGTAAGACGAGAGTCCAAGGTTACGCCAAGGTACTTGGCGGTTCTGCGCCAGGGGAGTTGGGTTCCGTTTAGGTGAAGGTGGAGGGGGGGCCGTTGAGGAGGTTCGCACCTTCCGAGCCTACGGGTGATCAGCATCGCCTGCGTCTTTTCAGAATTGATGGTGATTCGCCAGCGACGGGCCCAAGTTTCTGTGTCATCTAAAACCCTTTGTAGCCTACGGATGACCAGATCCTTGTTCGCGTTTCTTGTGTAGAAGGCTGTATCGTCAGCGTACTGTGCAGTGTGCACCAGGGGGGCCGTTGGTGTGTCCGCAGTGTACAGACTGTACAAAACGGGCCCCAGGACCGATCCCTGTGGCACCCCAGCACGAATACGCCTTCTGGTGGAGGTGGACGTTTCTACTTTGACAGAGAAAGTTCTGTTCGAGAGATAGCTTTTAATCTGTTTAACTATACTCCCGGGGAACCCTAGGGTGTACAACTTGTAGAGTAGCCCTCTATGCCATACTGAGTCAAAGGCCTTGGCTACGTCAAGTAGCACTATCCCGCAGTAGCCTCTGTGGTTGAAGCCCTCAGTGGCTGCTTCAACCACTCTCATGATCTGTTGTGGGGCAGAGTGGTTCTGCCGGAATCCGAATTGGAAATCCGGCAGAATTTGCTCTCTGGTGATGTGTTCTTGTATAGGTCTTAGCAGGAGGCGCTCGTAGATCTTGCTGAGAGTTGGCAAGAGGCTAATCGGCCTGTAGTGCTGCGGGAACAGAGGGTCTTTCCCTGGTTTGTGTATTGCGACCACTTCCGCGTGTTTCCAGCAAGCTGGGAACTCGCGGGTACGAGTAATCTCGTTGAAGACGTTCGCGAGGTGTTCGATCGCCGTGGGTGGGAGGTTTTTGACCAACTGGTTGGTGACATTGTCATGTCCTGGCGCCTTTTTGGAGGGGAGGTACCTAATTACTTTTGCCACGTCTTCGGGGGCAAAAACTGTGGGTTCGTCTTCTGGGTCCTCCTCAGCATTGAGGAAGACAGCCAGTTGACGACGGACCACTCTTTCATGATCATCATCCTGGGGTTCAGCCGCTTGGAACTGCTTCTCGAAAGTGTCGGCGAGGGCGTTGGCCTTTTCAGCATGGCTGTAGGCCATACCCCGCTCGCCATGCAGTGGCGGCATCCTAGCGCGTCTTCTTGTGAATTGTTTGGTTGCTTGCCAAAGTGTGTGATCGTCTACTTTGAGGGCTGAGAGGCGGTTTTGCCATTGCTGGTTTCTGTGCTCATTGAGCGCTACCTTCAGTTCTCTCTGTAGACGATTGAGCAGCCTCCTTGTGGCCTGGTTTCTGGTTATCTTCCACTCTTTTGCCACTCTGTTCTTATGTCGAATTTGAGCTAGCAAGTGTTCCGGGAGCTGTATTTGCGGCGGCGGGCCATCCCTTTGTGGAGGGGTGGCTTCTTCTGCTGCCTGCAAGATGGTGCCTGTTAGGTCTTGTAGCGCTTGTTCTACTGTTTCGGCAGTAGGTGGCGGGGCGCGAGCGATATCAGAGGCGACAGTTTCTCGATATCGCTCCCAGTTTGTACGTTTGTAAGACGTCTGGTACCGTGGGAGTGCTACCCATTCTCCCACGTCGACCTCTAGGATCACTGGGTTGTGGTCGGAGGACATTCTGTTGATCGTCCTCGCGGTCACAAACCCCGTAATCCTCCTAGTGAGAGCTATGTCCAACACGTCGGGCCTGCTTCCATTTTTTGGAAAATGTGTGGGCTCGACTGGACCCCAGGTTTCGAAGTGGTGGTTGCGCGCTAGTTGTTGCAATCTGACGCCTGCTCTGGAGGTTACTCTAGAATTCCAATCAGGATGTTTGGCATTGAAGTCGCCCCCTATTATGAGTTTGCCTTCAATTTGCCCTAGAGTAGCTATGTCTCCCTCATCTATCTGGTCTTGTGGGGGTCGGTAGATTGCAACGATAGTTAGGGGTCCAGTGGCAGTGGCTACTTCCACCGCCACTGCTTCGATTTTATTGGTAGCTGGTAAGAATACCTGGTGGTGGGGGATCCCTCTTTTTATGTATATGGCCACTCCTCCGCCTTGGGTTGGCCTGTCTTTGCGATAGCTAACATAGTTGGGGACTGTCGCTTTTATTCCCGGTTTTAAGTGGGTTTCCCCCATCATGCATATGTCGATGGAGAACTCCTTCATGAGTTCTCTGAACTCGACCTCTTGGTTAACAATGCCGTCTGCGTTGAAGACGCACATTGTCAGGCCATGGATGTTTGGTCGTCTATCCATGATGGGGTTTTGAAACTACTGAGGAAGTCGCAGAGGGGAGCGACTGCTGGACTGTTGCCTGGAGGGCAACGAGGATCTGTGTGTTCTGCTTCTGGGCTTCCCTGAATTCCTTCATCATTTCCATGACGAGGTTCATGGTCTGCACCATTACGCCTAACAACTGATCCATGGGGGGGGAGTGTGTGTGTGGTTCCCTAGAGCTTCCTCCGTCGTGGTGGACCTGGCCGTTGGTGCTGTGTATATCCCGGTGTTGTTCTCTTTGTTGTGTCTGGTGTTGTGGTGATTGGGCCACGCTTTCATGGTTCCTCGGGGGAGAAACCACTTCCGCATATGTCGCCCTCGGTGTGTCCGGCCTTGGTTTTACCCAGGCCTTGTCTGTGTGTGTTGTTGTATTTTGTTTTCTTGTGTGAGTGGTTGGGTTTGTGGTGTTCTGTCTGCGTGTGTGGGGGGCGGCCTTTGCGCCCTTTGCCTGCTGTGAGTGTCTTTTGTGGACCTCACAACCTTGGTAACCCGCTGTGTGGTTTTTGCCACACAGCGCGCACCTTATTTGTGGGTCCGTGTGCTGGAGTGTGCATGTCCTGGTGTCGTGGGCCTCGGCGCACTTCCTGCATCTCACTGGCATGTTGCAGTGCGCAGCGATGTGGTTCAGGCCCTGACACCTGAAGCACTGCACCGTCTTGTTTTTACGGCGCAGCGGCTCCGTGGTGACAGGGACTGCCAGGACCATCGTGATCTCCCTCTTGTTTTGTGGTATGTCTGGGAGTGTTACCTGGTACAGCGGCCACTTACTGTTTATGCTGCCCATTTGCTGTACTACCTTGACGATATACCCCCGGGCAGTCAGGTCTGTTTTGATTGCCCGGGGGGATACTCGTCTTGGTAGGTCTCTGATAACTATGTTTCTGTTTCGTGTCTTTGTTGTTGGGAAGGTGTAGTGAGGTATGCTTCTTGTGTTGAACAGTGCTTTGACTGTGTTGTAGTGTTCGAGTGTGTGTACTGTGACTTTAATTTTGTCTCCACCGGCGGGTTTTGCCTGGAAACTGCCTCCCCCGATTTCTGTCTTGAGCAACTCAAAGAGCTCCTCGTAGTTTTGAGGAAACTCTGCGATAATCGGGGGGAGGTGGTGGGCGACTTGATTCTGTGTTTGCGTTGTGTTTTCTGTTAACGCTGGCTCCTCAGCAATCACCTGGAATCTGTTTGGGGTGGGTTCCACTCCCCGGGCTGGCGGAAGCCTCGGCTGGCGAAACGTTTTCTTCGCCAGCACGAAACCATCCGAATCCTGCCCAGTTACATGGTTCCCTTCCAGTTCCGGTGTTTCCTGGTCCCCTCCCAGAACGACGACAGGTGCTGTCGGGGGCGCAGGCTCCTCGGAGGATGTGGACGTGGTTAGGGTGGGGGTGGTGGATTGCTTCTTCCCCTTAGAGTGCTTCTCCTTCCTATCCTTCCTTACACGCCGCTGCTTTGTTGTGGTGGACTTGTGTGGGGGGGATTTAAGGTATTTGGAACGGGTGGAGGACTGAGACGAGGGGGTGGGTTTGGGGAGGATTTTGGTCGGCAGACGGGGCATCTGCTTGCCATTCTTCATGGACGTAAGGTACTCGGGAAGTGTGCCGGTGGCGTGGGCAAGCAGGAGCGGAGTTAGGACGAGGTTAGGAGGGGTAGGATTGCAAGTACTGACAATGTATGAGGATGTTGGTGTTTTGTGTAGGGTGGCGTTACTTGCTGTGTTATTTGCCACATCCGGTGCGGTGAGGGGGGGCGCTGCCAGGGGGGTGCCAGTTACAGCCGTCGTTGACACCGTTAGGTAGCCCGGCTGCATTGCTGGCCCTACTACTATAGTGGACGCGGAGGTCTGATCGGCGGCGGCGGAAACCTTCTCTGCGGTTCCGCGGCCGGCTCCCAGGTCCTGGCCCACATTTTCCCTAGCCTTGGGGGGGGCAGAGCCTGGCTCTGCGGCAGCTGGGGCGCTCGAGACGGCCAACGACGCGGCCCGCGGCAACAACAAGACGCGCTTTTTGTCGACAGCGGTTGACCGCTTCGACCCCAAAGCACCACTGGAGCTCGACATCCCGCAGTTGAAAGAGGAAACACGACAATTCTGCTGTCGGGCGTCTCCAAAAATATCCTGCCCGCCGTAAGACCTTACTGCAGACCTTGACTGGGTCCCGCCGATGCTTTAATAAAAGCAAAGCCGTGGATTCCCCTGGTGTGTCACCCGTACAAGCGGGGGCCTATGACTGACAGTGCGCGAGTCAGAGGAGCAAGCTCAACCCTTGACTGCCACTCAGCGAGTGGGAGAGCGCGGCGGTGTGGGGGTCTTTTATGGACTCGGGTGCGGCGGCCGTTTGCGCGCGCACCCCATTGGTCGGCGGCCGCAACAGGGCAAGCTGGTAAACGTGCGACGGCGGCGGGTGGCGGGTGCCACTCTGTGAGGAGACGCTGACTAGAGCGGAGTGCTTGTTACTGGTGTTGCTGCCGTCGCTAGCTGTTGTATGTTCGAGATACCGCCCAAGACTAGCGGGAAGGTCGCCAAGAAGGCTGGCAAGGCGCAGAAGAACATTTCGAAGGGCGACAACAAGAAGATGCGCAACAGGAAGGAGAGCTATGCCATCTACATCTACAAGGTGCTGAAGCAGGTGCACTCCACACGGGCATCTCGTCGAAGGCGATGAACATCATGAACAGCTTCGTGAACGACATTTTCGAGCGCATTGTGACCGAGGCTTCTCGCCCGGCGCACTACAACAAGCGCTCGGCCATCACGTCCCGCGAGATCCAGACCGCTGTGCGGCTGTTGCTGCCTGGCGAGCTGGCCAAGCACGCCGTGAGCGAAGGCACGAAGGCGGTGACCAAGTATACGACCTCCAAGTAAGGAGGTGGCTCTGGAATGGAAGGAAGGAGAGGAGAAGTCTCCTCCGTTGCGAGAGCGGCAAAACGGCCCTTTTCAGGGCCACCAAATTGCCTATGCGGGAAGGGCGGAACTGTTGTTGTTGTTTTGCGTGTGAGTGGGTGGACGGCGGCAAAGCTACCGCTTTGGTTGCGCCGTGATGGGGTGGGGTGGCTGATGAATTTGATCGTGGGAGGCGCGTGTTGCGGTGTACGGCCACGAGGTTGGTCCCCGTCGCGTCGGTGTGACGTGGAATGAAGGCACGTGTGCCCGCCTCGTACAAGCACAACTCCTCGGCGTGGTTTCGACCTATTGGTGTTGGTGTTATCTGTCTGCGACGGGGAAAGTGCGATCGCTGATTTGTCCTTTGTATGGCCGGTTACTTACGTGACTGAGATGCAAACCGTGATTGTTGGATGTGACCGTAACGGCCGTCTGCGGGTTTGTTTGCACATCATTCATGGTGAGGGTGAAATGTTTTGCCGCCTACTATTCCCTTTGCTCTATGCCGAGTGAGTTAGGTGTGTGTGAGTGACGTTTAAATGAACGTGCATTAAGACACATTGTATTGTATTGTACGGGCGAGTGAGGTAGGCGACACGCACGATGATGTACCTTTCGACTCTGATTTTGATAGTCGTGTCTGCAGGTGACTGATTGATTTTGTTTGTTTGTGCGTACGACGCACGCACACCGATGTCGTCATTCAAGATGCACGCGTGTCCGGTGCAGTACAGTAAGCGCGACGCTAGACGACGACGGTCGTTTTGGCGAATGTGCGTACACGTGTTTGTCTGTGTCCCTCGGTGTTTGTTTGTTTGTTGGTTGAAATTGTTTGTGTGTCGGTGATGTAATCCGATCCGTCGCCTCTGAGTAACTGTCGATCGGCGCGATACACCGGCATCACGCAACTGAAGTCTTGAACACCCGTCATACTGTTGTACACCGTCGCGCTGAGAACGGTAACGAAAGGTTGACTTTGATCGGTCGAATGTCTGGGCAGAACGTGAGGAATAAGGAAAGAATGGAGGAGGAAAGGACACAGGGAAAAAGAGAAAGAGAAAGGGAAAACGAAGAAACGCAGTCTAGAGCAACGGAACGTTCCCGTGTCGGAGGTGTATTGTAGCCGCACTGAAATGCGTTTAACGGCGCGGCTGCAAGTGTCTGCCGTGGTGAACGTTACCTTTGACGGCTGAGTTGTGCATTGCTTTGCTTTCCTGCATGTATGTAACGTTCGTTGATATGGTTCTGAGGAAGAATGTATGACATGCCTTGCCGTTCATTTTCGTGTGCCCTCCTATTGTGTATGCTATTGTCTGTGTACTGAATGATGTATGTAGGTGGTAATGAACATGTTTTACCAGTGGGGAAATGGATCGTCGATAGTTGCTGTCACTCTGTCATGGTCGAGATAACGCACTCTCCCTACATAAAGGTGTCGTGAAAGTGTGTTAACTTAACCGGGGTTTGTTTTTTGTTAAAGGGAAGGGACGCGAGAGAGAAGCGAAGTGGGGAGTGCGTTCTTTGTGTGTGTGTGTGTGTGTGTGTGTGTGTGTGTGTGTGTGTGTGTGTTGAGAATTGCGTCCGTGAATGGCAGTGTTTGGTGGTGGGCGTGCCCTGCATGTGGCCCGGAAGGCTGTTGATTTCGCGGTAGTGTGTGGACAGGGGAGGGGCACGCGTAACGCTGCTGGTATGGCATTCGGGAGATGGGAGGGGGCAAAAGAAAACAAGAAGCGGAGGCTAAAGACGGGGAGGGCGCGGTGTGGGTGGCTTGCGCTGCGCTCGTCTGGCGCGTGCGGTGTTGTGTTTGTGCAAAAGAAGAAAAAGAAAAGAAAAACAATGAGTTGCCGGGAGGGGACCGTTGTGGTTGTCGTGTTGCGTTGACGTGGTGTAGCCGTAGACGCGGCTGTCAGTGAACGTGAGACGACGAATGCGGGAGGGGCGGGGGCGGCGTATTTCGCCGGTACCATGCCTTAAAGCTGCGTGGCCGTTGTGTGCGCACCTTGTGTTGCGTTGCGAGACATTTTTGCTGCGTATTGGTGGCGTGGGGCGATGAGAGTACCGTACGGTGTGCTTGTGGGCCGGAAATGACACACTGCGCCTGCCCGTTTTGGAGGCTGATGGCCGTGGTGTGGTGCATGTGGAGTGGAAATGGGGCGCGTTGGACGTGTCGACGCGTTGATGTTGAAACATTGAAAAAGAAACCAAAAACCAAAGGAGGAGGCATGGCGTGATGCGGCGGTGGTCGTGCGAGCGGGAAAAATTAAAAAAGAAGGAAAAACAACAACAAACAACGTCAGGCGTGCGTACCGGAACACTCAGTGCGGAGCCAAAGACTGTGTTGTCGAGGCCGTCGACGCAGTGCATGTCGGTCGAGTGCGTGCGGGAAGACAGGCAGCGTCAGCACGGAGATGCAAGCAAGCAAGACGCACGGGGGCTGCGGCGTGGCGCGTTTGCGGTTGGCGCCTTTGATGGCAACAACCGGGACAAGCAGCGGTGTATGGTGTGGTGCGGGGCGGACAGAGGCGGTGGTGGACGGGGAGGAGGCGGGGCGACGGTGGCATGGGGGCGAAAACGGGACGGCGGATGTTGAGAGGCGTCACGCGTGGACACAGACACATAGATAGGAAGGAGGGAGGGGTGGGCGGGCGGGGAGAGACAGAGAGAGAGAGAGAGAGAGAGAGAGAGAGAGAGAGAGAGGGTCCGCGGAAGTAGTTGGGTATGTGCGTACCGTGCGGGAGTGGGCCAGGAACACGGTCGTGACTCCTGTTGTGGGTGCGTGTGACGTCGGTGTGGTGTGGAAAGGGAAGGGAAAGGAAAATAGGCTGAGGCGGCGGCGCGTAATGGGCGTAGGCCGAAAAGAGAAAGAAACGTGGGCAGTGTGTTGGCAGCCGTTGGTTCGATTTCGACGTTGATGGCAGGACAGGGTAGGGAATGGTGGTAGCAGTAGGCATGTGGGCGCAAAAGTCGGCTGCTGCTGCAGGCGGTGCCGTAACCGCCATGGCGGGGAGTGTGGGACGGACGATGGGTGGGGGAAGGAGAGAAGGTTTTAGAAGGGAAGAAAGAAAGAAAGATAGGGGAAAAGAAGGAACAAAAAAAAGGAGGGGGGCGAATGTGGAGATGCCGGGAGGCGGTGGTGTGAGAAGGGCGGGGGCGGGGGCGGAAGGAAAGAGGCGAGGCGACAGCTTGCTTTGTTTATCTGTCGGTCGGTCCGTCTGTCCGTCATGCTACTCTTCGTTTTCTGCAGCAGGGGTGGTGCGCGGCGTGACTCGCGGCAGTGGGAACGCCTGGCGGCTGGACGGCCAGCAATGCGGTTGGATGGGCGGCCACAGCACCGCACCTGTGCCCAAGGAGGAGACGCTGGCGGCGGGCCCTCCGATGGGGCCGGCTGGGGCTGTGTCGAGCCGCCGGGCCGGGCTGTGCATGTGTAGGTGTGCTCCGCTGCTGCTGCTGCTGCTGCAACAACGAGTAAACGAGAAGAAGAGATGGCTGGTGAGTGCATTTAGGAAAGGAGAGTGGGTCGGTGTGCGTAGCCCGTGATGTCATGTCACGCCGTGTCATGTTTATTTAAAAAAAAATATTCTTTATTATCAAACCATTATAATTTATACAAATCAACCCACTTCCTTAATTCATTAGTGGGTCCTAACAGTTATACATTTATATAAATTTTGCAGCTAGTTTAGTGTTAGTATGTGAGCTACACTTATTATCTTAACAATGGGCATCTACTATCTACATATACTGTTTATACCTAATTCCTACAACTAATTTAATTTATGTATGTAATCTGCAGCGTCACATGTGTGCCAGTGAGGATATAAACCTACTTCCATATGCCTTGCTCTTCGAGCTAACCCCGAAGAACATGCCCCTGGCACTGGGCAGGCCTTGACGTTATAAATCGCTGCAGTACCTATTCTAATTTCCTATAACTATGTCCTACGAACTAACTTAACCTTCGTCATGTTTGGTGTGTCGCAATCGGTGGTTGTTCCCTACTCCCCCTAGTCCTGCACGTGGCGGATTCCAACTTAGATGTAGTCAGCCAGTCCACGCACAGGCGGCATGGGAATAGGGCTTTTAGACGCAATCGGTGGTTATTGTCATTATTTAGTAGTCAAATAGAACTTTTCGAGATACCTCGTTTGCCAAGGTGTTTAAAGTCTGAAAGGTTTCCTCTCGTCTGAGTAGTTGGTATGTGTCTCCGTTGGGTAGTCTGTCTCGTAGTGAGTTTGCGATATCATTGAACATGCTCGGGTGTACCCTCCGGATCGCCACAGTCGCACGCTGGTGTTGCCCTCTTCCCAAATCGACGTAGATAAGTCGGGTAGGGTCCATGGCCAATGAGAAAGTGAATCAGACCTCTTGTGGGCTCAAAGTACTTCAGTCCAAGTCGTTCCCTCACATCAGGTAGAAACTGGAAGGTTCTTTGTCCAGCCTCTTCTACTTCCCAAGTCTCCTGCCAGAGTTCCCCCCCTCTTTTCCTTATCTCTCTTTTGTCCCCCACCATAATACCCATAATATCCACAATCTTCCATAATTTCCCTTCTTGACCCAACCAACAGGAGGAGGTCATCCGCGTAGGCTATCACCTCTAGCACCTCATCACTTTGTTGTAATCTATCTAATAAAGGCTCCATATGGATGTCCCAGAAGAGGGGTCCTAAGATGGAACCTTGGGGACATCCTTTGGTAATTATCTTTCCAACTCTTTCGCTAGGTGATGATAACCAGACCTCCCGATCCTTGCAATAGCTCCTCAGGCAACCGTATAGCGGCCCTGGACACTCTTTCTCCCGCAAGCAGGAGAAGAGCGATGGCCACCACAGGTTGTCGAAGGCGCCACTGATATCAACCATGATGCCAACTACGTATTTGTGCGGTGTCGAGCCACAGACCTCGGCCGCCAGGGCGATTGCATCAGATGCCGACCGCCCCGGCCTGAACCCGAACTGCCTGTCGCTCACCCCGCACAACACTCAGTGTGCTGTCAATCTGTCAGCCAGCAGTTTCTCCAGTATTTTGCCAAATACATCCAGCAGGCAAATCGGCCTGTAAGATTTCACTTCTGCTGGGTCCTTGTCTGGTCCTTTCTTTATAATTATTACATTTGCCATTTTCCATCTCTTAGGGAATTTTCCCTGTCTGAGGTATTCGTTATATAGATGTGTTAGTGGCGCAGTCAGCTGAGGCGCCAGAAACTGCACCACCTCCGCCACAATGCCGTCTGGCCCAGGTGCTTTCCCTTTTTTCAATGATCTTATGTGGGTTGCCACCTCCTCCTCTGAGAAGGGGTAGACAGCCGTCTCATTAACGTATACTTCTTGATCTTCATCTCTGAGTTGCTTCTGCCCCTCTGTCTCCCCATCCACATTGTCGTCAGGCAACAGGGACCGGAGGAGGACCCCCGCAGTCTCCTGCCAGGACTCCGTCATCCTATCCTTGCACCTGACTGTTGATAGCTCCAGAGGAGAGCGGATTTTTTCTCTCACTAACTTATACGGAAGCCCCCATGGATCCGTGACTAGCTGGTTGAGCACGAAGTTTTCCCAGCTTCTCATCCTAACTTCGCGCAGTTCCTTTTGGAACTTCCGCTTTTCCTCTCTATACAGCATCTGCCACCTTTGTCTTTCCCGCCAGACGACACTGCGCTGGTAGTGCCTCCTCAGCCTTCTGACAGATTGACGCAGTTCTCCTAGTTCGGCAGACAATGGTGACGGAGAGGCCGCCATGGACTTCCTCCTTGTAGGTACGGCTGCCTTCACCGCTCTTGTCACTGTATTCACCAGTTCCTCTGCTCTCTGGTCTACGTCCATGTCCAGATGTATGTCACCTTCTGGTGATGGAGGAATGTCACACTCCCTCGCTAGGCGCTCCCAGTCAGCTCTTCTGTAATTTAGTTGCACCTCCCACCCCTCGGCCCAGCGGCACTCTCTTTCTCCCAAGGTAAAAGATATCAAATTGTGGTCGCTTGTGGTGGCATTCTCTGTGACTCTCCAGTTTTGAATAATGTTAGCTGTATTTGGAGTTACAAGGGTGATATCAATATTTGTGCCCTGTCCTCCTCCTGCAGCGTAGGTAGGAGGATTGCCAGGCCTGTTTGCCACCACAAGTTGTGATGCCATAATAAGTTCCTCGACTTTTTCACCGTTAGCATCTCTTGTGCCACTGTACCACAGGGGGGATTTGGCATTAATGTCAGCTGTTATTACGATTTTTCTTCCCTGCAACGCTGTGGTAACTCTCGCTAGGTGATCTATGTAGTTTTCTATGTTGTCCGCATACTGAAAATACATGTTTATGAGAATTATGGTTGCCATGGGGGTTTGGATCTCCACGACGTTACAGTGGCTAGTTGTGAACTGTGAGAGTGTGGTGACTCTCAGGAGTTTATTTATGATTATGATCGCCGCCTTCGGGTCATCCCCTCTGCTGACTATTTGCCAGCCCGCGGCAGCAAAAGCTATTTTTCCAGCCAAGGAGTATGGCTCCTGTAGACAGAGTACATCTAGTCTCCTCTCCTCCACCTCCCTTCGGAGCTCCTGCATCACGAGTCTGCTGTTATGAGTGTTGAGCTGTCCAATAGTTATTTTTGTCATTAGGGGAAGTACGTATGTATTCGGTCATGTGGCCAGGTCTTACTCCAGTCGAAGGCAATTCGTCCATGTGCTATTACTGATTGTGCGTAAATGTCGTCAAGATCAAACTTTTCACCTCGTCTTTCGAACACTTTTTTAAGCAGATCTCGCAAGGCTCCGAAGTCAGTGGGGAGATTCACTGATTTTAGCTGGATTCTGTCAACAGCCTCCATAACCGAGAAGGTTATCTTCCTGCCATCTTCATGTCCTACACGGACCACATGTCGTAAGGCAGTGGTCAGGGTAGCCGTCTGCACTAGTCTGGATAGTTGCATGGTGTACTGCAAATTGGGGTACACCCTAACCAGATCAACTGGTGGTAGTTTGACTATTGGTGAGCTTTGTACAGTGGGGCTAGTGCATGAGCTTGTCACTGTATTTTCTTGAATGGGTTGTTTATTTGTGTGATTGTCTTTAGGCATTGCCACAGCCACACGATGCCCTTGCCGTTGTTGGTGTGGTTCCGGCTTTGTTCCCCGGCTTCCAGAGGAGAGAGTTTCAGCCGTGAGGGGGAGACTGGTTTGTATGCCAATGTCCATTGTTGGAAATTCAGTCTGTATGGCTTTATCTTTTACTTCAACTTTAGAGGCGCCCGAAAGCGACCTCAAAAAATTCTTAAATCTGTTTGCCCTCATAGCATCCCTCTTCCTTTTGCTCGGGGACTTTCGCTTTGGCATACTGTTCGGTATGCCGGGCTCAACCATAGTCAGTTCTAGAGATTAATCTCTGCTCCAACATTCTGTATGTCGGGAAATTCCTGCCTGTGGCTCCGCAAGACTTCTTCCCGCGATTCTTGCATGGTATACAAACTGCCACCGCCTTGCAGTCTTTTTGGCTATGACCTTTTTCCCCGCACCTAGTGCACGCCGGCTCCCTGGTGCACAGCCTTAAGATGTGGTCCAAGCCACCACAGTTGTGGCAACGAGGTACCACGACATAATCTCTTGTATTTATGGCGTGAAAGCCAACATATAGTCAGCCCATTGTTGTTATATTTTTCCACATTGGCGCTGACACCCCAGCGACGTGATGAACAACATCACAACCCCGTGGCCCAGTCTTAAATTTTAGCTTAAAGCAGCTCTTAAATTCTTCCTCATTTATATCATCAAAGTTTTGTTTTCTAATTATCTCTAAGAGTTCTTCATTCGTCATGATTGTGGGAACGTCATATAGTATGACGAGAGGATTTCTTTTTCTAGGCGGTTCACATTTTACCACCGAGTTCAGTTTTTGGTTATTCAACAATTTGTTTTTGTCTTCCTCGGAGGCAACTTCAACTATAACAGAATTCCTACTCGGTTTAACCTTTTTAATTCTAATTTTGTTTTTAGCAGGGTCTATAGCCGTGTCATGTTTTTAAAAAAAAAAAAAAAAAAAAAAAAAAAAAAAAAAAATTCTTTATTTAAAAAAAACATCATATTACATTATTCATATAACCCACTACCTGACTACATTAGTGGGTCTTACAAATGATACGATTAATGCAGCTTTTTCTACACTACAGGTACTTCTATTGTTTTACTCTAATCTAACCGCTATGGGATTCTAAGCTACTTAATCTAGTCTACATTCTACCTGCAGCGTTACAGGTGTGCCAGTACTACTATAAACCTACTGGTGTTGGCCACGGCCCACTGAGCTAATCCCAGTGGGCGTGCCCCTGGCACTGGGCTGGCCTTAAGTTGGTGTCGCTGCAGTCTACTCTAGGTATTATTCTATCTTCTACATCTAATCTAACCTAACTACATGTCACAATTGGTGTGCGGTCAAATCCGGTGTTTTGTACCCCCCTCCCTCCTAGTCCAAAGTAAGGCGGATTCCAGCCGTATGACGGCTGGCCAGAACCCCACTTGGCGGTACAGGAAGGGTGTACGAGTCTAATTCGGTGGAAGTGTTAGTCCTTCACTGGTGGTTGTCCCTAAGAAAGATCTTAATTACTTTCTTTGATATCACATCAGTGAGAGTATTTAAGATGTTAAAAGTGCTTTCGCTTCTTAATATGTGGTACGTGTCCATGTTCGGTAGCTGTTGTCGAAGATCATGGGCCACATCATCGAAGAGGTGGCACTCGTACACCACATGTTCTGGGGTACCTTGCACAGCACCACAGGCGCACGCTGGTGTAGCCTGTTTCCCAAACCGACATAGATATGTCGGGTATGGTCCATGTCCAGTAAGAAAGTGCAGCATTCCTCTTGTGGGTGTAAAAAATGTGAGTTTTAGCCTTTCCTCGATATCTGGTAGCAGTTCATAAGTTCTGCGTCCCGTTTCCTCACTACTCCATTGATTCTGCCAAAGTTCAATTCCCCTCTTTTTGATAGCATACCTGTCCCCCACGTAGACCCCAAGTATTTCCCTGATTTTATCCCTGTTTTCCTTCTTCACCCAGTACCAGGCGGCTTGCTCCCTGATTTTTATGTCTAATGGACAGATCCCCATTAGTACTAATAGCGCTCCTCCTGGTGTAGTTCTGTAAGCTCCTGCTGAGCGTAGAAGCATGTTCCGCTGCACTCTTCTTACGGCCACGGCAGGCATGACCCTCGTGAGTCTGTGTGCCCAGACTCCTGATCCGTATCCCACTATGGAGGTCAGAATACTATTGTGATATAGTTTTATTAAATTTGGTGGCAGGTGGAATCGCTTGTGACCTATTCCAATGAGGTTGTTTAGTAGGACCAGTGACTTTTGGGATACGGTGTCAATATGTGATGCAAAGCTCCACCTCTCATCGATGATTACACCCAGATATCGGGCCTCACGGCGCCGAAGAACTGGCATGCCGTTGATTCTAACTGTGGGATTTCTGACCAATTGGCCTTTGAGAAGCAAGTATGTTGATTTGTTGGGCGCAATAGTCATTTTACTCCTTTGGCACCACGAAGTAAGTACAGTTACGGCTCTCTCCACTTTCGGTTCTAGATCCTCACGGCTACGGCCGCCGACCAGCAAGAGGAGGTCATCTGCGTATGCTATGACCTCTAGCACATCGTCGCAGTTCTTTAGATCCTCAAGTAGAGGCTCCATGTTTATGTCCCAAAAGAGAGGTCCAAGGACAGAGCCCTGAGGACATCCTTTGGTCACAATCTTCCTGACCGTGCCGCTAGGGGCCGATAGCAAGACCTCCCTGTCTACACAATAGCTCCTCAGACAGCCGTATAGTAGCCCTGGACAGTTCTTCTCCCGCAGGCGGGAAAAGAGTGAGGGCCACCACAGGCTGTCGAAGGCGCCACTGATGTCTACCATGATGCCGACAACATACTTGTGCGGGGCAGAGCCACAGACCTCGGCAGCCAGGGCGATTGCGTCAGACGCAGAGCACCCAGACCGAAAACCGAATTGTCTGTCGCTCATACCACACAGCATGCGGTGTGCTGTCAGTCTGTGTGCTAGTAGCCTCTCAAAAAGTTTTCCCAGTACATCTAGCAAGCAGATAGGTCTATAAGACTTGATTTCTGTAGGATCTTTGTCTGGACTCTTTTTGATTATTATTACATTAGCTCTTTTCCAAATTGCTGGGAATTTCCCGAGTTGTAAGCACTCGTTGTACAACTTAGTGAGAGGAGCTACAAGCTGGGGGGCAAGGAATTGCACCACTTCCGCAGTAATGCCGTCCGGGCCAGGAGCTTTGCCCTTTTTAAGGGCCTTTATTTGGGCAGCGACTTCCTCTTCAGAGAAGGGGTAAGTTCTTATGTTATTGTTGTAGTCCCTTTGGTCTTCTCTTCTTATTCCTTTCTGTTCATCTGTCATGTTTGCGAAACGACCGCCGAGAGGTGTGGTAGCGAGCCAGTCGGTGTAAGTGCGAAGGGAATGTGCGTTTGGCGGTTTCGGTGTGCTTTGCGGCGTGAGAGTGGGAATAGTGGGGCTGGCTGTTGTTGGTTCCTTGTGTCTTGTGTAGCTTGATGGCAACGTGGAAGGACGCCGGTTTCGAGCCTTGCGTGTGGTTGTCGACGTTGACTGGTTGAGGTGTGCCGATGCACGTGCATGTTTGGGTCGTGAGTGTGTTTTTGGCTGGGTGTGGTGTTGTGTGTATGGGAATGGGGAGGCGGTGATGATAGTGCAGTAGTGTGTCGTTGCCACGGGCGTCGGGTGGGGCTGTGCGTAGTGGCGGAAAGGTGTAGGTTGCGGGAAGCGAGCCCGTCGTTGACGGTGTCGCGTGAGTTGTGAATCGAGTGTGGCGGGAAAGGAGCAGCGTGCCGCTGCGTCGTGGTCGTTAGCAGAGGCTGTGCTTGTTCGTTTTGTGGACGGTTCGTGCGAGGCGTTTTGATGCCCTAATTTTTTGAGACGACGACTGGATGGTGGCGTTCGCGCGAAGTGGCGGTGTCCGTTTCCCGTGTCTTTTTTGCACTGGGAGGGGGGGGGGGGGGAGAAGTGTGTCGATTGCCGGATGGCGAAAGGTGCGCCATCGGTGGGGTGGGTCGCCGGCACAAGTAGCGGCGGCGGCGTCGGCGGCGGCAGCAGCAGCAGGTGGCGGCCGCCCGTCCCGCGGCGTTGTGTTTGTTTTGTCGGCTGTGTCGGGTGGTCGGCGAGCTGTTTTGCGGTCCGTGTGAATGGTGGTGCAAAAGTGCTGGCGTTGGGGCTGCGACTGCGACCGCGACGAGCCGCGGGCGCTCATTAATGATGTTGAACAGCGGCTGTGTACGGTAGTGGTGTTGTGACACGTGCATCCGGCCCGGCGCGGAAAGCGCAGTTGCGGTTGCCCTTTGGTGCCAGCCATGTCGCGTGAGCGGCGGGTTGATCTGGTCGACAAGTGGTGCTCTGGTTTGTTGTTTGGTGCCTTTGGCCGGTGGGTGGTTTGTGTGTCTCGTTCGTGCTCGGTATCTGCTCGTGGTCGTGGTCGTGCTCGTGCTCGTGCTCCCCGTCTGTCGGCAGTTTTCGACGTCGTCTGTAGTTTTTTGTGGCATGCTGACGACCCGTCGCGACCTTTAACCCAAAGTGTGGGGCCCGAAGGTGAACCAACGTAACCTGACCTCGGCGCTTAAGCTAAGCTAACCTAACCTGTAGCGTAGCGTAACCTGAGCTGAGCCGACGTCAGCTGAGCTGAGCTCAGCGCAGCCTAAACTAAGCTCTCCGGCCGTAAGGTAGGTGCGGCTGCGGCTGCGGCCACCTGACGCCTCACGTTTGAACGCTTTAACCTACGTTTGACCCTTAACCTAACCCAAGTCCCCTTAACCGAACCTAACCTCTGACACCCGACGTTTGAACGCTTAACCTAAGTTTGACGCTTAACCTAACACTGACACTTAACCTAACCCAAGTCCCCTTAACCTAACCCACGTCCACCTAACCTAACCTAACTCAACCTAACCTAACCTAACCTAGACGTAAACCTAATGTCTAACGTGTAAGGTCTAACGTAACGTGTAAGGTCGGCTGTCGTGTGTGCTGAAGGCAGATTCGGTTGGTCTGTAGTTGCGGATTGCGGTTTGCCTCGGGCGAGGGGTTGGCTTAAGCGGTGGGGGCGGCGCTCCATTGGCCGGTGCATGTTGCGCAGGCGGCGCCCGTTTGCGGCGGGCAATTGTTGAGAAACGGCTGTGAATGTTGGAGGGCGAGAGGAGGAGGACGGCGCGCGATGTGGCCCGACGGCTGTGGGCCGATCGGGAAACGGTGGGAGGGCGACGGAAGGCGATGGGGCGGCGGAGGTGCGTTTGCACGGCCGTCATCGCCGCACGCCTCCGCTTGTGAAGCTGTGGCGCCGGCCGCGCTGGCCGGGCTGCCGCGGCGACGGTGTGGGAGTTTTGCCGAAGGTTTGGCCATTGTGGTGGGTCGTCGGCTGGGGCTGTGGGGGCGGCATTTGGGCGGGGGCGGCGATTCTCGGCGGGCCGACCCAGGCTGTAGCGCGCGGTAGCTGCAGTTTGGCCGTGGTTTGCGGCGCTGCCGTGGCGACTGGTTGGCGACTGTGGTGTGGCTGTGTGTAGCCCCATCCTCGGTGGTTTGAAAGGCGCGGGTGGTTGTGGCGCAGGTTTGGGGGGCTGCTCCGCACAGGCTGTCGGACGTTGGGCGGTAGCAAGGGCTACTTCCACTTCTGAAGGCTGATGGCAGCTATTTACGAAGGATTTACCGGTAGGCATTGCCTTCATCCTAGGGTTTGGGGGAAATTTGTTATCTTTATTTTTGTGTGTTTGGCGGGAAGGGCGTGGGCTTTGTTAGGATCTTAATTTATTTTGTTTTCTCCTTACTTTATCGCTTTGTTTTCCTAAGGTTGCGGTGCTTCATCTATCTAGCATTGCAACTGGTCGTCTGTGTCGTTCTCGTGGTCGTGGTGGTGCTCCAAGGTCCCTGATGAGATGATTTGTCGATGTCCGCGTCTTCTCGTAGAAATGTCTTGCAATCTTCTTGTGTCTGTCGAGGACTTCCAACTCTTCTGCAGCTTCGTGGAGGTATTGATGTGGAAACTGGCAGTTAACGTGATACACTCTGCGTAAAATTTTATTTTGTAACGACTGTAGTCGTTGAATATGCGTCCCAGCAGCAACGCCCCAGACTTCGCAAGCGTAGTCGAACAAAGGGCGGAGGTGCATCCAGTAAATGAGGAGGCCATTCGAGATAGATAGTTCAGACCGCTCGTTGAGAATAGGGTATGAAGCCCCTAGGCGCTGGTGAATCTTCTTTCGAAGGTCTGTGATGTGCTGGTGCCACGTAAGCTTCTTATCCATGATAACGCCCAAGTATCTTACTGATGACAGCCAGGGTAGTTGCGTCCCGTAAAGTCGTAGTTGCCGTTGTGGCATAGTCCGTTTCCACGTAAAGATGATTGCGTCTTCGTCAGGTTGAAGCTGATCCTCCAGCGAGCCGCCCAGTCTTCCAATCTGTTGAGGACGCTCTGCAGTCTTGGTACGAGTACTTCTTTCCATCGGCTGCTGGAATACAGCATGGTGTCGTCAACGTAAATAGCCTTCTCCACTCTGGGTGCCGTTGGCATGTCTGAGGTGTACATTATGTACAGTACCGGCGCACGAGAGACTTCATTGTCGAGTCGTACCACAAACGTCCGATGCTCGAGGTAAGACGCTATCAGTTTTACATACACTCTTGGCAGTCGAAGTGAGTGTAGTTTCCAGAGTAGTCCGTGGTGCCAAACGCTGTCAAACGCCTTAGTTACGTCTAGTAGGACTGCGCCACAAAATTCCCGTCGATTGAAGGCGTCTTTAATGTATTCAACCGCTCGAAGAATTTGCTGCGTAGTCGAGTGCCCACTTGGAAAACCGAATTGTTCCGGCGGTAGGATGTCCAGTTGTGTCGCTAGTCGATGAAGGCGTTGAAGAAGAAGTGTTTCGAAAAGCTTGCTGACGTGAGGAAGCAGGCTGATGGGTCGGTAGCTGGTGGGGTGTTTCTTGTTTTTGCCTGGTTTCGGTACTGCTACGATGATTGAGTGCTTCCATGCAGCAGGAAACGTAGCTGTCGCTAGAATCCAGTTGAACAGTGCAGCAAGATGGACGATCGCCGACCAGGGTAGTTGCTTGAGTACTCTACCGGCGACGTCGTCCGATCCTGGTGCCTTGTTGTTTGGAAGCAGTCTGATGCCCACTAGCACTTCTTCAGGTGTAATTGGGGTGATAGGTTCTTCTTCTTCAACGTCTTCATTTACTAGTGCGGTGACGTCTCGTTCGATATCAGCAGTGCGTTGCAAGTCGACTCGGTCTTCGAGCGGCTGGAAGTTGGCTTCGAAGACGTCTGCGAGCATGTCAGCTTTTTCTTCAGGTCGGTAAGCTGTGCGGTCATCAGTCGTCAGTGGTGGCGTTCTCGTCTTCCGGTTCGTGAAGTGACTCACTGTTTGCCATCCTAGTGGATCGGGTGTGAAGTTGCGGAGTTTGTCTGCCCATCTCTCGTTACGGTGTGCTGCAATGCCAGCTCGAATTTCTCTTCTGAGTTGATTAATACGTCGCTTGAGAGCTGCATTCCGCGTAATGCGCCATTCTCTGCACAGTCGATTCCGCGTCCGGATGGAGGCGAGGATGTCCTGTGGCAGGCTGGGCACCACTGGGCGATGCGGCTACGGTGGCGGTGTGGCTTCATGGAGGGCGTCGGTGACAATGGTGGTGAGTCGATGGAATGATTCTTCAGAGATGTTTTCGTCTTCGTCGATGTCGGTGAATGCAGAGTCTACATGTTCGCGGAAGCGGTCCCAGTTCGTTCGTCGTAAGTTTAGTCGTCCAGGTGCGTGTTCTGCTGTCACTCATAAGCTGAAGAGGACCGGAGGGTGGTCTGAATTGAGTCCATGGATGACATCAGCGTCCAGGAATTGTGGGATTCCTTTCGTTATTGCAATGTCGATGAAGTCTGGCACACCTCGCGAGGGATAGTATGTGGGCTCTTCAAGGCCACATGCGTGAGCGTGGGCTTCTTCAAGTGCCTGAAGAAGTATTCGTCCACTCCAGTTGGTTAGTGATGAGTTCCATGCCGCGTGTTTGCAGTTTAAGTCTCCTGCGATAAAGAGCTTGCCTGGCACACGTAGGAGCGATCTTGCGTCTTCAAGTGAGATGATTCTTCGTGGACTGCGGTAGACAGAGATGAATGTCATGGGTCCTGTTTGCGTTTCGAGAAGTACTGCTGTTGATGCGATGTGCTGGGTGGTGGGTGGATGAACTTCATGATGTTGGATGGAGTTGCGAATGAAGATGGCGGCGCCCCCTCCGTTGAGTCGGTCGGTCCCTTCGATAGCAGCGATAGTTGGCAATATTGCTGCGTATGCCTGATTTGAGAAACGTCTCGTTAACGAGGCAAACATCAATATTGTGATCATGTAGGAACTGCTGTAGTTCAGCGATGTCGTGGGTAAGGTTGTTTGCGTTGTAAGCAACAATCCTTAGTTCTTCCAGCCTTGGTCCTCTAGGCATGCTGGTGTGTTCTTGAGGCTTCAATGGCTGCCGTGACGGCTCTTGAGACCGCCGTGTCGACCGCGGCGGCGATGGTGTTGGGCAGCTGTGTTAGCTGTTTTGTAACATCAGCCAGGGTGGTGACGATGCTTGTCAGCAGTTTGATGATATCTGCATCGCTCTGTGGAGCTGTCTGAGGCTGTTGGCGTGGTCTTTGAGAGGCGGGTATGCGTGGTGGTGCAGTAGGTGCAGCTTCTGTTTGCTGGGCAGAGACTGCAGCAGCGTAGGCCGTTGTGAGTCGTGCCTGTGCCGGGTTGCGAGTTTGTAATGCAGGCCAGGAGCGTCCGTCAGCAGCAGGAGGCGGCGGTGGTGGTGGTGGTAGCCGTCGCGGTTGTGTTGCAGAAGTGTTCTTGTTCTTAAGTTGAAGGCTTCTTTAATGAATTCAACCGCTCGTAGAATTTGCTGTGTAGTCGAGTGTCCACTTCGGAAACCGAATTGTTCCGGCGGTAGGATGTCCAGTTGTGTCGCTAGTCGTTGAAGGCGTTGAAGAAGGAGTCTCTCGAAGAGCTTGCTGACGTGGGGGAGCAGGCTGATGGGTCTGTAGCTGGTGGGGAATTTCTTGTTCTTGCCCGGTTTTGGTACTGCGACGATGACTGAGTGCTTCCATGCAGTAGGGAATGGTATTAAGCGCGGGAGGCGCGGCTCGGCGGCGCGCAGAGTGGCGGCCGCTGTCTCGGCCGTCCGCGCCCGCCCACGACACTGGCTGGGCCTGTGCGGCATGCAATGAGATTGGAGCCTGGGCCACCAAATGGCGGCTCAAGTTCAACGCCGGGAAGAGCCAGGCGGTGGTGTTTACTCGCCGCCGCATTCCCGTCGCGCTGCCGCCAGTGCGGATCATGGGAGGCCCCATCCCGTGGTCGCGTACTGGAAAGTACCTCGACGTCACTTTGGATCGACGCCTGACCTGGGGTCCAATTCAAGGTGATCCTTCACCCAGATGAAAAGAATAGGGAACTCCTAAGGACCGAGCTTTTCATGAACTGCAAAGTTACCATCGAAAAGTACCGACAGCCTGAAGGCCCTGTACAGTGCCACCAATGTCAGCAGCTGTTCCACACTGCGGAACAATGCCATCACCCCCCAAAATACGTCAAGTGCGCCGGACCGCACTTGACAAACGCGTGCAAAAAGAGCCGCAAAACCCCAGCAAAATGCGCGCTGTGCGAGGGCGATCACCCGGCGAACTACAGCCGCTGCCCCGCACGCATACAGCTCATGTCTACCCGTCCACCCCGGTCGGCAAACGGCGCGGCGCTGTCGCGGGGCGCTCCTGCGGGGTCGACGCAGCCTGCCTCTGCGGCCAAGGCGCCGACAGCTAGCTCTGCCGCCACCAGCAGTCGCGGAGCGACTGCGCCGGGGCGAGAGGCCTTTCCTTCGCTACCCCCACCACGCGGCCCGACGGCTGCCGCCGCCTGGCCTCCCCCTCCACGCCACCAGCGCACTCAGGCGCCCGCAGCTGCCGCGCCGCCTCAGTGGGCTGCTGGCCAGCAGCCAGGGACGCCGCTCGGCGTCTTTGACGAGCTGCGCCAACTGTTTGCGGGCTTCAGCCTAGCAAATGTAATGTACACAATTAGGGACACCATGGTGCGCGTGCGGCGCGGCGCCTGATGGCCTCACCAAATTCATGGCCCTCGCTGAGGGTGCTATGACATTATTTGAATCTTTTAATGGATCCCCCTAGATCCAGAAAACTATCAATATTAAACTTTAACGCCAATGGCGTAAAACCGCAAGAGCAGATGCTAGAAGAATTTCTCGACCGGCACGACATCGATGTTGTGTGCCTGACAGAGACCCACCTTAAGCCCGAGGACCGCTTCTCCGTCCGTAACTATGCCATACATAGAGCAGACCGCGTAGGCCGCGCACGTGGCGGAGTGGCGATCCTCGTGAAAGGCAGGCGGTGCTTTCGCACCGTGGACTTACCTCAGACACCCAGCATCGAGGCGGCCGGTATAGAAATCAAAATTAGAAACTCGACATACATTGTAATTTCCGCGTACCACTCCCCAGCCACCACTATACTGCAACAGGACCTTCAGGCACTGCTAGGTACTGGCGCTCGTGTAATTGTGGGGGGGGGGGGGGGGGGGGACCTCAACTCGAAGCATAGGGCCTTTGGCTGCCGCGCCGAGAACAGTAGTGGCGTGAGGTTGCATAGACTCGTCGAGAGGCGTGCCGTCCTCAGCGTCATCGCACCCGACGAGCCTACGCACATCCCCGCAGATGCGGCAAGCAATCCAGACATCCTGGATATTTTTGTCGTAAAAAACTTCGCTCTCGATGCGACGGTCACTGTGCACCACGAGCTGAACTCCGATCATAATCCGGTCATTCTGGACATAGCCAGTGTCGAAGACGATGCCGGGAGGATGGCAAGAACAGAAGTTATAACAAACTGGGACCGATATAAATACCTGGTGGGTGAGCACGTGGAGGAAATTCCGCAGATGGAGACAACAGGAGAAATAGACGACGCAATAGCGAACTTCACAGACGTCCTCCACGCCTGTGCTCGTGCTACAAGCGTCAGACTCACTACAGAGCCAGGCGCCAGGGACCTGCCCCCTGACATCTGGGACCTCATAGTCGCCAAACGCAGGCTGCGTAAGCAGTGGCAGCGATACCGCGACCCCACTGACCGCCGCCTGCTGCGGAGGTTTGAGGACCAGGTGAAACTCCGACTGCAGGAGCACAGGAGCCGCTGCTGGGAGGAGATGTTACAAACCGCCGAAACAGAGAACAGCAAACGCAAGATCTGGCAAATAGCCCGGCAGCGGAAAGCCCCCACCAGAGAGAACAGGCCACTCCACGGCGAGAACGGACTAGCTTATGAAGACCAAGAAAAGGCGGAAATAATGGCAAAATCACTAGAGTCACAATTCCGAACTCACGTCATCGATGATGACGAGAGTGAGAGGCAGGAAAGAATAGTCATCGGACGAGTGACTCAGATAAGAAATTCGCGCCCAAACACAGAATTCGTGCCCGTTAACGAACCGACAATAAGTGCACTCATCAAGCGACAGGAAAACCACAAGGCTCCTGGCCCTGACCGCATCCGCACCCCTCTCCTAAAGCACCTTCCGCCTCCCGCCATAACATTTCTGGCAAGCGTCTTCAACGCTTGCCTAAAACTCACCTACTTCCCCTCAGCGTGGAAAACTGCTAAGGTAATCACCCTCCCCAAACCTAACAAAAACCTTCTCCTACCCGAAAGTTACAGACCAATTTCCTTACTCACTGGCATGAGTAAAATCCTTGAGCTGCTTATACTCACAACCCTCCAGCAATTCCTTACTGACAACAACATCCTGTTGCCTGAACAGTTTGGATTCCGCGCTGAGCACTCCACAGTCCAACAATGCCTGCGCTTGGTTGAACACGCTTGTCTGGCCAGGGCAAAGAGAGAATCCACAGGAGCAGTATTCCTGGACATAGAGAAAGCATTCTATCGCGTCTGGCACGATGGCCTAATATTTAAACTAGATCACATAGGGTGCCCAGAACATATAATAAAGATCATTGACTCATTTCTTGCGGAGCGTCACTTCTTCGTAAGAAATGGGACAGGATCGAGCCAGATGCGACCGATTGCGGCCGGAGTTCCCCAAGGTTCGGTTTTAGGTCCAGTCCTATACTCCATTTACACGAACGACATACCGAAGCAGGTCGGCGGGGAGATCGCTCTCTACGCCGACGACACAGCCATCTACAGGAGTAGCCGCAACCTTGACTTCATACGACGAAAGCTGCAAGCCCACCTCGACTCCATAACGCAGTGGTGCAATTTATGGAAAATTAAAATCAATCCAAATAAAACCTGGGCCATTTACTTCACAACCAGGCTAAAACACCCAGACCAACAACTAACAATTGGTGGTCGGGACCTAGCCTGGCGAAATTGCATCACATATCTCGGGATGGAGATCGACAACCGCCTCACATGGAGGCAACACGTAAAGAAAGCGGCAAACAAAGGGTGCGCGCTCCTGTCCCAACTATACCCTCTTCTGAAGGGTGAAGGACTCACCTTGAAATGCAAAATGCTTCTCTGGCGCCAACTCATGCTTCCGGTCATCTTGTATGGTTCGGAAGTGTGGTCAATGGCATCAGACACCTCACTTTCAAGACTACAACGGCTACAAAATAAAACCTTCCGGGTAATCACAGGTGCTGACAGATACGTCCGCAACACACATATCAGAGAATTCCTAGAACAGCCCACCATCTATTACCTCATAAAGGAAAAATCTGCCAAACTTTATGAGAGAACACAAACATCGCCCCATCACCTCATTCAAAATTTAGGCTGCGAATATCCAGACCTTCAACATAAGAGACCTAAATTAACCCTCACGCGCCACTTTAGGGACATTTAAAACACACAAACACACACACACAGAACAAACATTTACTCAAAAACACGCACACAAACCAAACCACCATCTTCATGAACCCTCTAGCGCATTCCTAGAAGTCAGACGGGCACAGCCCAGTGATACTTCATTACAAAAGTGCAAACAGAAAGCGTCGGCGAGGCGGCTATTCTCTGTTGTGCTTGCCTGCCGTCCCGCTGCGCTCCGCTCGCTCTCTCTCTCTCTCTCGCTGTGTGTTACGCGCGTCGTCGAAATGGCAGATCAGGCGGCTACGAACGAGACTGCTGCGGCACCCGCCGCCACCGACACTACGAAGAGGGCCAAGTCTGCGTCGTCTGCGAAGAAGCCGCGCGCCAAGCCTGCGCACCCGCGCACCTCTGAGATGGTGACGGCCGCCATCAAGAGTCTGAAGCAGAGCGGCGGATCGTCGCTGCAGGCGATCAAGAAGTACATTGCCGCGCACTACAAGCTGGACGCGGAGAAGTTGGCACCGTTTATCAAGAAGTACCTCAAGTCGGCCGTCGTGGTGGGCGAACTGGTGCAGACGAAGGGGAAGGGCGCGTCCGGCTCTTTCAAGCTTGCCGGCGCCGGCGGCGGGGGGGGGGGGGGGGGGGGCTGCCGATGGCGGCAAGGCTCGTGCTGGCGGTGCCAAGAAGAAGCGCGCCGCTCCGGCTAGCAAGGAGAAGAAGGGCGCCCGTGCGGCCGGCGCGAAGAAGGCTGTTGGCGTGAAGGCGGCGACTGGTCAGAAGGCGGGCGCCGCCATGAAGGCGTCTGCGGCGTCGGCCGCCCCTGCGGGTGCGAAGAAGGCGGCTGCGGCCATGGCCAAGTCGCCGTCGAAGGCGAAGAAGGCCGCCAAGGTTCCGACGAAGAAGCCGAAGGCGCCGCGCCCGACGACGCTGTCTAAGGCGAAGGCGTCGCCCAAGAAGAAGAAATAGAGAAGAAAGAAATGGGAAAGGAAGGGTTAGCGCTTGACTCCGTCGTCGTCGTCCCCCCGCCCCCCCGCCCCGTCGTCTAGTGGCGCGCAACGGACGCGCGAGCCAAAACGGCCCTTCTCAGGGCCATCAAAGCACGTCGGGAAGGTTTTGATTGACGTGTTGCGATGTGGGTGGCTGTGCGTGTGGTGAGGTTGTCTGGCGTTGCTGTATGACCGTGTGGATACTGTTTGCGTGCCGTGGTGGTTGGTTTGTAGGGTCGGTGGCGGGTGTGGGCGTCGGCTCGCGGTAGCGGTTTTGTTGTTGTGGTTGATTGTCGCCGTTTTGCGGCGGCCGACGGTTGGTTTCTGTCACGTTGTTTTTGATTAGTTTGGTTTGTTTGTTTGTATGTTTATTTGCTTTCTTTCTTTTCGGAGGTCTTGTCTTGTCGTGTCGTGTCTCGTCTTTTGTGTGTGTGTTTTTTTTTTGAAAGGTGGGGGGGGACTTTGAGATGTGGAAAGAGTCGGAGCTGGATGTCCTTGGGCATGATGGTGACGCGCTTGGCGTGGATTGCGCACAGGTTGGTGTCTTCGAAGAGGCCGACGAGGTAGGCCTCGCTGGCCTCCTGCAGGACCATGACTGCGGAGCTCTGGAAGCGCAGGTCGGTCTTGAAGTCCTGGGCGATCTCGCGCACTAGGCGCTGGAATGGCAGCTTGCGGATGAGCAGCTCTGTTCTCTTCTGGTAGCGCCTGATTTCTCGCAGGGCGACGGTGCCCGGCCTGTAGCGGTGGGGCTTCTTGACGCCGCCGGTGGCGGGCGCGCTCTTCCTCGCCGCCTTGGTGGCGAGCTGTTTGCGCGGCGCCTTTCCGCCGGTGGACTTGCGGGCCGTTTGCTTTGTGCGGGCCATAGCGGTAGCGGTAGCTGTTGCGGAGCGGCGTGGAGGTTAGGTGCGGCGCGGCGTCCGGTGCTGCCTTGACAACGGGCCCGCGCGTTTTTTTTTTTTTTTAATACTTTTTCATTCCCGCACCTGAGTGGTAGTGGGCGGGCCACTGGAGAACAACTTGCTCTATTTGGCCTTAGCTTAATGGAATGCTGTTTTGGCTCTGTTTATTTTTTGGTTTGAGGTATAAGGGGGGGCTTGTATCTCCCAGTTAGGAATTTATCTGCAGGAACTTTTGGGGACAGCCTGAGGAAAACCTACAAAACCCAGCTGGAGCTACTGGTTGTTTGCAACCTTCTGATTTTGTTAGATTGGCCCTATCTCGGTTTCCAATGTTTTATATATTCATACTCCCTAGAGCACGGGTGTCTTCTCAATGGCGCGGCCGATGTTGTGCTGGGGCCACTTTCTTGGGCGTCGCCTAATATTCGTCTTAGTCAGAGGTCTTCTACCTCTGGAGAGGGAGATCTCAGAGTGAGAGGTTTGCTGCTCGTTGTTGTGACCTTATGTAGCTTCAATGGAGTACTAGTGGGCTCCATAGCTTCTATTTCGGTTTGCGTGCCGATGGACTCCGCATCTGCCGTTACGGTTTGGGTGCCTCGATGGCGCTTGTACCGTTTGGACGACGTCTGGGTGGCCTCATCGACACGCACGCAGATTTCCGTGGGGATGGTTGGTGCGCCATCTGTGGTCTGGCTGGCGCGGTTGATCACCATCCTCTTCTTCTTCTTGGTGTTATCTTCTGTTTGTGTGGCCGCGGACGCGCTGCTATGTGCCGTCGGCTTCTTGCTGTTATCTTCTGTTTGTGTGGCCGCGGACGCGCTGCTATGTGCCGTCGGTACGTCACGTTGCAGGCGGAGAGCCAATGCTTCCCTCAGCAGGAGGCAGGCAGCCTCCATCTCCGCGTGGAGGGCCATCCGGAAACGTGATTCGGCTTCCTCCATCAGCGCGTCGATGTTGCTCTCTCCGCTGCCGCCTGCTGAGTGGCGTCCCCCCTGCTCGCGCGAGCCCCCCGCCCCCCTCCCCCGCCACTTCCACTGGCGGGTGGAGGGGCCGGCCGCGCGTTGTGGCGGGGCGCTGCTGCTTTGTTCGCCTGCTCTGAGGCTTCAGCGCTGGCGCGCTTGCGCCTCCTCCTCCTTCTCTTCGTTGCCGTCGGATTATTCTTGCGGCAGACATCTATGTGGGCTGAAAATGCCCTGCAGCCTCGCCAGCTGGCAACATGGTCGCCACCACAGTGGGAACAAGTTGGTTTGTCCTCTCTACACAAAGTGCACTCGCGGGTGTCGTGGCTGCCTCCACATTTGGCGCACTTCGTTTCGTAGCGGCAGTGCTTCGCCACGTGAGCCACCCTCTGACACTTGAAACATTGAGGTTTCGTGTCGAGGTCAGGCGGAAGTGGCTCGACCGTCATGTCGAAACCTGCCAGTGTTGTTAGCCTGCAGATTCCGACGTCTTTGTTGCCTTCCTGGCTGGAGTCTTCTTGAGGCGGCTCGACAGGCAGGATGAACAGTGGCGGCCTCTTCTTGTTCGTCCTGTTGTGCAGCTTAACTATGGCGTCATAGTTATGGCGCATTGTCAACAATCGAAGTACTGATCGCCTGAGCAATAGTGTACCATATATATCATGATCTTCCCAAATATATCAAAATTCAGTTCTACTCATAACTTATCTGTTAACTTAAGTCTATCTCTTAAAACATCAAGTCAACCACCTCACATTATTGCAGTACGCCTAATTAAGTCCGACTGAGGACACCAAGAATCATAATCACTCAAATGTATAATAGACATAAGTAGATGTAAGTAATGGTTATAAGGACAGTGTCAATAAAGAGATAATATCAAGCAAAAATGGTTAAACTAAGGCCAAATAGAGCGAGAAGCTCTCCAATGGCCCGCCCATTACCCCTCAGAAGTGGGAATGAAAAGTATAAAAAAAATAAAAAAAAAAAAAAAACGCTGGGCGCACCGTAGCCGACTCGCTAGCGCCGGGTGAGGAGCCGCTGCAGCTGCTGTTTGTGCACGTTTTGCTTGCCTGAGGATTTAGAAGAAGAATGACAGGCCGCGGCAAGGGAGGAAAGGGGCTCGGCAAGGGTGGCGCCAAGCGGCACCGCAAGGTGTTGCGCGACAACATCCAGGGCATCACGAAGCCCGCCATCCGCCGCCTGGCTCGCAGGGGCGGCGTGAAGCGCATCTCTGGTCTGATCTACGAGGAGACCCGCGGGGTGCTGAAGGTGTTCCTGGAGAACGTGATCCGCGACGCGGTGACGTACACTGAGCACGCCAAGCGCAAGACTGTGACGGCCATGGACGTGGTGTACGCCCTGAAGAGGCAGGGGCGCACCCTGTACGGTTTCGGCGGTTAGGCTGCGTCCCAGCAGGCGCAGCCGGTGTGCCGTGCCGTGCTGTGTTGGCCTTCCCGCGGCCGCGCTTGTGGGTGGGAGAGACGAAAACGGCCCTTTTCAGGGCCACCACACTGTTCGGAAGTTGAAAAGTGCGAAAGAGTCTGTGTTGCTGCTGCGTGTGTGCGCTGTGTTGCCTGGCTTGCTTGCGTTGTTTCTTTCTTTCCATTTGAGCGACGTGATGTGACTGGGAGGGGAGAAGGAAAGGAAACGTGTTTTGTGGCTATGTGTGTGAGCTGCGTCTTTTGTCTTGTTTGTTGTTTCTTTGTATCGATCGCGATGGAGACGGCGGGCTGTGTGTTGTTGTGCGAGAGGCGGTGATTATTTGCTTGCTTGCGTGGTTTGGCTGTGTTTTTGCGGCGGCGTTGGAGTTGCCGACGTAAGGCGTGGGCATAGGCGGCCGGATCAGCTGTTTCGTTCGTTCGTGTTTGGGGCGCGCGTGTGTCGACGGCCGTTACGAGCGGGAGTGGGGGGCGGTGTGTTGACACGCTCCTTTAATAACAATGGTCATTTTTGCTGTCGTTGTCGTTCGGGAGGCGACTGCGACTGTGCAAAATATGTGTGTCTTATTGTGTGTGTTGCGCGCGCTGGGCCACACGGGCTGTGGACGACAAGATGGCGGACGTGCGCCGGCGGCGGCTGTGAAAGTGAAGTGCGGCGAGGACGACTGAAATTTTGCTTTGGACGTAGGTTTGTGTGGTGGCCCTGAAAAGGGCCGATTGTTGTGGGCCGGGCCGAGCCGAGCCGGCAAAGCGCGTTGCGTGCAGGGGAGCACGCAGCGTTGCTGGGCGGGGCGGGTCCGTGTGCCGATTGCCTGGCCTCTTTAGGCCTTCTTCTCGGTCTTCTTTGGCAGCAGAACGGCCTGGATGTTGGGCAGGACACCACCCTGTGCGATGGTGACGCCCGACAGGAGCTTGTTGAGCTCCTCCTCGTTGCGGATGGCAAGCTGCAGGTGGCGCGGGATGATGCGCGTCTTCTTGTTGTCGCGGGCCGCGTTTCCGGCCAGCTCGAGCACCTCAGCCGCGAGGTACTCCATGACGGCGGCGAGGTAGACGGACGCCCCGGCGCCGACGCGCTCTGCGTAGTTTCCCTTGCGCAGGAGGCGGTGGATTCTGCCGACCGGGAACTGGAGTCCAGCCCTGCTTGAGCGGGACTTTGACTTGCCCTTGACTTTGCCTCCCTTTCTGCGTCCGGACATGGCGATGGGCTAGTGGCGAGCGAGCGACGGTGTAAACGGTGCGAGCCGCAGCGAGTCGAGCAGCGGAGTGCGTGCCGGCGGCTGACGCTGACGCTGACGCTAGAATGACGAGCATGTCCTTGGCTCGTGGTGGTGCAGGTTCGACAAAATTTGTCATTCCTGCGGTTCCTGTAAGAGAGAGAAATGTATATTACCACTCTTGTCGATTGGTCCTGTCTGGTTTAACCTGAAAAAGAGAAAGACACATTCAGTTGAGGGATTAGTACAACTTAATCCCTCTGCAGGTCAGGCCAACGCGTGGTTGGCCTGTGATGAGGTTGTTGGCCCAGTCCACGGATGAGCCGGTTGCGGGAGCGTCCCGTCTTCTCGTAGAACCTCCTGGCGATGGCGCGGAACCTGTCTCGGAGAGGCAGGATCCCGGTGTCCTCGTGGAGTTGGCGCGTCGAGAAGCGCCTCAGAAGATGCATAGCAGTCTTCAGGACGCGGTTCTGTATCCGTTGCAGAGTCACAATGTGAGCATCTGTGGCTTTCCCCCAGACTACGGCTGCATACTCTAAAAGTGGGCGAACCAATGTTAGGTAAAGCGTGATGTCGTGTTGCTTAGGCAATGACGACTGCGGGTTTAGCAGTGGATACAGGGCGCGGAGGCGTCCAATTGCTCTCCCTTTCACATCACGGATATGATGCTTCCAGGTGAGCCTGCGGTCTAGGGGAACCCCTAGGTATTTCGCCGTCCCACTCCATGGGATAGGTTCTCCCAGGATTTCGAGCGGCGTAAGCCCTGGCGGCAGAAGTCTTCGAGTGAAGACGACTGTCTGGCTCTTTGTGGCGTTGAATTTCAACCGCCACTTTGTTGCCCATGAGCCCAAGCCGTCGCACTCACGTTGGAGGCGGTTTCTCAGCACTTGGGCGTTCATGCTGCTGGTGAACAGGGCTGTGTCATCAGAGTACGGCACCAGTTCGACTCCTGCCACTTTCGGCGCGTCTGCAGTGTACAGGGAGTACAGCGAGGGGCCGAGAACCGACCCCTCCGGCACCCCTGCACGTATCTGCCGGTCTGTGGACGTACCGTCGTCAGCCCTCATGTGGAAGGTTCGTTCGGACAGGTACGACCGCGGCGGCGTCATGTGGGACGTCGGTATCCCTTGTTCAAAAAGTTTGAACTCGAGACCGTCGTGCCACACCGAGTCAAACGCTCGGGAGACGTTGAGGAACACTGCACCAAGGAATTCCCTTGTTTCCAGTGCCCCGCAAAAGCTGGTGGGAAGTGGCATGCTCTTTTCGAAACCCGAACTGCTCGTCCGGGATCATGCCCTCCTGGGTGACGTGTCGCATCAGTCTTCTCGCGTACGGCGTCTCGAAAACTTTCGAGAGGGACGGGAGCAGGCTGATGGGTCGGTAGCTCGATGCCTGGCGTGGGTCCTTGCCGGATTTCCGGATGGCCACGACCTCCGCGTGTTTCCACGCAGAGGGGTAGTCACCCGATCGTAGGATCCCTTTGAAAACATCGGCAAGTTGCCGGTGTAGGCCCGGCGGAAGGTTCTGCAGAAGCAGGTTTGTGACGCCATCGCTGCCTCCAGCCTTCTTGGGGTTCAGCGAGCGAAGCTGCACAGCAACTTCCTCCTCCGTTATCGGCTCGATAACGTCGCCTTCCTCCCTTGCGGCGCGGAAGGTTGGTAGTTGCTCGTGGAACCGCCGTATGTGGTCGTCATCGATGACGTCGGCCACCGGTGTGAAGTTTGCTGCAAAAGCGTCAACCAGGTCGCTGGCTTTCGCGTCGGGGTCGCTGGCGAAGTCGTTCCCGACCTGTAAAGGCGGTATTCGCTGTCGCCGGCGTAGGAAGGACTTTACCACCCTCCATGCACTGCCGTCCTCAGGATTGAGGGTAGACACAAGGTCTTCCCATTCCTGGTTCCGGTGATGCTCGACTGCTGCCTTGATTTCCCGTCTCAAGCGGTTTAATCAGCGCTTCGTGTCTGGTTGGCGAGTGAGCTGCCATTCACGAAACAGTCGGTTCTTCTCGGTGATCGCGTCCAGGATAGGGCGCGGTAGCTGTCGCGAGAAGTCTCGTGGTCCTTGGCGACGTCTCGGCGTGGCTTCCTCCTCTGCTCGGAGTATTCTTCGGGTGAATAATGCTAGGGCGGCGTCTGCCCCTACCACGGCAGGGTTTGGTGCGTCCTCGAGCAGTTCGAAGGCTTTCGTCTGAAAGCGCTCGGCGTCGAGCCTGCAGTAGCTCGGACGGCTGTCTGGAAGAGAAGCTCCGGCCACGTCGGTGCCAAAAATGACCGGTACGTGGTCGGAGGAGAGAACGTTGCGCGTCTCGGCGGTCGCGAAGTGGCCGATGCCCTTTAGAAGGGCAATATCGAGCACGTCGGGCTGTCCCTGTGCAGGGAAGATCGTGGGGTCAAACGGCCCCACGGCGATCGCGCCGTTGCGGTGAACAACGCGGGAGAGGCGGCGCCCGCTGCGGCTAACAGTTCGCGAGTTCCATTCGGTGTGTTTCGCATTGAAATCCCCGGCAATGAAAGCTGGCGCGTTTCCCGCTCTTGAATGCGGCGCATTCCCGGTAGCAGGCGACATGGTCCCCACTACAGTTGCATCACGTCAGTCGGTCCTCCTTCTTCTTCGGGCAGTGACGCGACGCGTGTTCCTCGGCGCACTTGCAGCAACGCACAGGCATCCTGCAGAACTTTGCCACGTGGTCCATGCGTTGGCAGTTGAAGCACTGGGCTCGCCTGCCTTTCGCACGGCGTGGCTCGACTTTCACGTAGAAGTCGGGAATGTTTTCAACCTGAAAAATTTTCCGGTTGTCCACATTGTCGACTAAGACCACAAGGAACAGGGGCATGTCCTTGTGGGTCCTGGGCGACCTCATCAGGCCGACGTGGCGGGTCTGGAAACCGAGTTCCTCCAGCTGCCGCTGTAGGAACGCCGGCTCCATCTTCATCGGCAGGTGACGGACGACGACCTTCAGCTGCTTCAGCTGCTCCGTACTCTGCGTGAAGCAGAACAACTTCTCGGTCTCACAGAGTTGCATGAGTTTCGTATGGTCCTCTATGGACTCTGGTCTGTCCTTGTAAATATCGGTCCTCGCAGATATCTTCAGCAGTTTTGTGATGGAGTACAACTTCTCTCTATGCTCGCTGTACCCCTTCCTCCAAAGGATGGTGATTAGCGGAGGGCGGCGGGGCGGTTTCGTCGCCGTAGTCGGTGTTGTCCCGTTCCCGTCGGTCTCGGCTACTTCAGGCAGATCTGCAAACCGGTTTGCAGCCTCGACCTGTTCTGGCGTCACCGGTCCAAACGACCTGGGTTTCGCTGTGTGGCGCCGGGAGGGTGCGATGAAGCCTTCCTCATCCGGCTTCCTCGGCGATGCGGTCGTCGTCCTGCGGCGTACCCTCCTCTTCTTCCGCCTGGCGCGACCGGAACTTGCCTGGGGGGAGGGAGTGTCCTCTACGGACGCGGCTGGGCGCTTCCGTGAGGTTTTCTCGACCTCGGCAGGCTCGTCAGGTGTTGCCAGCCTGGAAGTTGTGAGGGCGTGGCGGCTTCAGTAGCCACCACGGCTGGTGCGACTGCTGGCGCGGCAGCTTTCGTGGCAACTGCGACAGGCAATTGCTTGTCGCGGCCCACAGGCAACAGGGACCGGAGTCTCGTTAGAACCTCCACCCTGTCCGCATCTGTTCCCGTGCCAGACGTTGCGTGGCGATGCAGCACTCGTCGGGATTCAGCACGGCCATGACGGCGGCAAGTTCCTCCTTTGCCAGGGGGATCGGCGGCTCGATCCGTCGTGTCTGCAGAGAGAGTTTGCGGGCGCGGCGCCGTCCGTTCGCGGAAGTTTCCACGTTCGTTCGACGACCGCGAACAACACTCTCACTCGTCGTCCTCGTCGGTGATGGGGGGCCAGACGCTGCCGTCGTCCGGGAAACTTCCCTTAGACCGCCATCTGCCTCACCCTCAGTCTCGCCGGAGCGATCGTCTCGTTCGAGCTCCTCCTCCACGTCGTAACCCCGAACACGACAATTTTGCCTCATTTGAAAGACACGACAGTTTGCTTTCGAAGAGAATGGGGTCACGCCACGTGGATTTTGCCGCACGAGTTCCTAAAGGCCCTTGCAGGCTGTTGTTGACTCTGAAAGAGAAAAACGCTGATTAGCGAGAACACGCAAGGCGAGTAGCCAATTGCGTGAACCCGCGCAACCGATCGATAGTAAATCACGAGCGAGAGGTTTCCTCGGCAGCTTCAGCACAGAGCGTCCGCACACTTCGGCAGCCACAGCGCAAGTGCGTGTACGTGCGTCGCGCGCCGGCGCAGGCTGCTGCTCCTTTTATGACTTCCTCACCGTGAGGAGGTTCGCGTGGAAGTCTGTGGCCTGTTATCCTTTACTCCCCTGGGAATCTTGTAGAGTCTTCTGTCTGTACTGGTGGTTGGATCTGTACTGGCAAGGAGTGATGATGACCTATTTCTTGAATTTGTCGATATGACGATTTTTCTTCTTCTTCTTGCTTGTTGCTGAGGGCTCTCCCTCGGTTGGGGTACCGTGCGTAATGTATCCTGCTTTATCATATTCTCTGTTGACCAGAGCGATGATAATACAGCGCATTTGCCACTCTGTGAAGATAGGGTAGGAATCAATCAGATTGAACTCCTCCCTAGAAAGACCAAGAAGGCCTTCTGGATACCCAAGTGGGTGATGTGGGAGTGGAGGTATAGAATGGTTAGGTGGAACGAAAGGATAAGGGTTGTCGTGGTGGGGGTATGTACCATCGCGACGCGATGCAGCGATCTTCTTCGTTACAGCGCTTGTGCTATACATATCTGGAAGTGGGAGGAATGGGACTTCTTCCCACTCTTCTTCTTGCGCTGCTGCTTCGGTGTCCTCGTGCTGTGTCGCCTCCCCTTCGGCAGGCTCGTCGGTCTGCGTGGCCACCGTCGCGAACTCCTTCTCACGTGGAGGAGTCGTCTGGGTGGCGGTGTCTTCTGTTGTGGCGGGAGCAGCTTTGGCTGAGCGAAGCTCCTGCGTCAGCTCAGCAATCTGACGCCGAGCCTCGCCCAGTTCCGCCAGCATGGCCGCCCTCTCTTCCGCCAAATGCGGATTTGAAGGCGGACATGGCTTCTTGTACGGCGTCGTTGAGGCGCCTGGTGACGACGTCTTTCGTATAAGTGACCACCTCCTTCTGCGTCTTCTTTTCCAGCCTGCGCCAGTTTCTTCTGTAGGCGCAGGAACGGGCGTTGGTGCGTGTGCGCCGCCACAGTTGGCGCAAGTGCAGGGGGCGTCCTTCTGCTTCTTGCAGTCACGTGTATCGTGTGCTTGCGCACACTTCAAGCACGCAACTGCGCCACTGCAGTGCTTGGCGACGTGGCCAAGGTTTTGGCAGCGAAAGCACTGCGCTGCAGTCTTCCTCTTCTTCTTGCCGGAAGTCCCTGCTATCGTGAGCATCAACTCCGCCAAGGCAGCAGCTTTGCGTCCCCTTCCGCGTCCAGGCATCTCCAGTAGCAACAGCGACAATCAGCTATGCGTAACTCACCGCAGCGTGAGCTGGAATGTCGGCGCAGTCACTCACTCACTCACTATAATGGCGGGCCTGCCTTGGCCCGAGGTAGCGGAGTTTAAGCTGATTTGACCTGTTCCTCCTGAAGTCCTCTCGGTTTGGAATGGTTTTTCTTCGCGTGTTGGTCTGTCCACTGCTTTCTCTGGATGCAGCAGCTAATCTGCCAGCTGATTCCGGCGGCTTCTTGCTCTTCTTCTTTTTATTACTGCTTTCTGGCTGTCCGAATTCTATCCTCTTCAGGCGGGACCAGTCCACTGGCGGCGTCTGTGTCCGGATATACTTGACTGCTTCCTCAGTCATGTATTTCCAGTCCTCGTCCGTGAAGATCGGGTGCTTGTTTATGAACTCCAGATCTCCACTGCTGACGATGGCCCTCCCATACAGCTTCTGGTTTAAGGATTCGCACCCCCATTGGAAATCGTAAGGTTAGTGAGGAAGGGGAGGTATGTTGTCTACCGTGAAAGGGTAAGGATGGTCATGATGGGGGTAGCTTCCGTCACGCAGGGAATCGGCGATCTTGGTGACCACCTCCCTCACACAGTTCTTGTTGGGGAGGGGGAGGCACTCGAACGGCTCGTCTTCTTCTTCTCCCTCGGTCTCCATCGGCACTTCCTGTGTCGTCTGCGTTTCCGCAGAGACAGAAGTGACGACTGCTTCCGAGGGGGCCGTCCCTTGCTGTCGGTGGTCTTCCCCGACTGTATGACCACCTCCCAAGCAACCTGCGTTGCCGCGTCGGCCAGGGAGGCGGTCGTTTGTGTTGCCGCATCTACCCCCGTACAGGTGGGGGTCGGTGCCATGCCCCTCTTCACGAGGTGCACGGTGTGCCTTAGTTGAGACAGCTCGTCGCGAATCTCTTCGAGTTCCTCTCTCAGGGCCGCTCTCTCCTCCGCCATGGCGGATTAGAGCGCGGTGATTGCGTCCTCGTTGGCTTCCCGCAGTGCTTGGCGGAAGGCGTCCACATCGTCTTGGTGGCGCAGCCCACTTGCCCTACTAAGGCAGGGGGGCGGGGTGACCACCATTTCTTCTTCTTGGGCCACCTCTCCGTGCGTGGTGGCCGACTTCCGCTGCTTCCACGCCTTCAGGTAACTGCAGCTGCGTGCGTTTGCGGCGTGCGAGCCACCGCAGTTTACGCACAGCGCTGCAGTACCTCTTGGTTTTGTGCAGTTGCGTGTGTCGTGCGGTTTCCCGCACTTGATTCACGCAACCACACCGTCGCATTCTTTGGCTGTGTGTCCAAGCTTTTGACACTTATAGCACTGTAGTTGTGCCACAGGCTTCCGCTTCCTCTTCTTGTTGCCGCAACCGTTACTCACGACTGCGTTTAGCAGTAGCTCCACAGCAGCAGCAATTTTGCCTCTTCCTCCATTCCTACTTCTCGGCATGGCGATGGGCTAGTGGCGAGCGAGCGACGGTGTAAACGGTGCGAGCCGCAGCGAGTCGAGCAGCGGAGTGCGCGTGCGTGTCGCGTCATGCCGGCGCATCGCGTGGAACTGCACGGAGATAACTTGTGCTCCGATGTGTGATGGAGTTCGCAGCCGTTATTGCTTTGCCTCCCGTGCATGCTGATGTTGCGTCGTCATATGGGGATTGTCTTCTTGAGTGTCTCCTCAGCACAGTTCTGCAGAGCTAGCTATGCAGCGAGCAGGTGTGGCCACATGCCGGCGCACTGCACTGCACTGCACTCTAAGTCTCTGGTTCATCTACCAGGAGGGAGACAGGCTAAGCAGCGAAGCTGCTGTTCCTGTGTGGACCTAAAGAACAATTCGTTGGCCTCACGGTTAGGATTGGCCTATGTGAGCGGCCGCGCGGTGGCGGACGCTGCGTCAAAAGCGTCATAGGGGCCGCGGAAGAGACTACTCCCGCAGCAGATCAGGCCAACGCGTGGTCGACCAACGGTGGACTTGGTATCCCAGTCCGCGTGTAAGACGACTGCCAGAGTGTTCTGGAGAAGCATAGAACACTCTGGCGGATTGCCTGATGCGATCCCGCAGCAACGGGACGCTAGCTTCCTCATGAAGCAGCCACGTGAAGTAACGAGGCGGCTTGTGGAGTGCGAGTCGCAGTGTCCGATTCTGGACACGCTGGAGCATCGCAACGTGCGACGGAGCGGCATTGCCCCACACGACGGCGGCGTACTCGAGTACCGGCCGGACGAGGGCCAAGTACACGGTCAGGCCGTGCCGAGGGGGGAGGGTGGATGTGGGGTTCAGCAGCGGGTAGAGCGCCCAGAGACGCCCAATCGCCCGCCCCCTGATGTCACGGATGTGCGGCAGCCAGGTGAGATGCCTGTCCAGCGTCACACCGAGGTATCGGCCGGCTGATGACCACGGGACGGGGCCTCCCGAGATCGAGACAATGCGGCAGGGCAGGAGACAGCCGTCTCCGAGTGAAGACGACCGCCTGGCTCTTGGTGGGGTTAAATTTGAGACGCCACTTGGTGGACCACGCCCCCAGGACGTCGCACGCCAGTTGGAGTCGGCGGCACATCGCGACCACGTTCATGCTGCGGGTGAACAGCGCAGTGTCGTCGGCGTAAAGAGCCAACTCCACGCGCGCCACCCGCGGTGCGTCAGCGGTGTACAGCGGGGGGGCCAAGAACCGACCCCTGCGGTACCCCCGCACGAATCGGCCGGTCGGCGGAGGTGCCGCCAGCGGCCCGGGCGTGGAAGGTGCGGCCCGTGAGGTAGGACCGCAGCAGAAGGGCGTGGGACGTCTGGACCCCATGTACAAGGAGCTTGTACATGAGGCCCTCGTGCCAGACGCAGTCGAACGCCTTGGAGACGTCGAGGAGTACCGCCCCAAGGTACTCCCGCGACTCCAGCGCCCTCATCGCCTGTTCCACCAGGCGTAAGAGCTGGTGCGTGGTCGAGTGGCCCCGCCAGAATCCGAACTGCTCCGTGGAAGGAGCCCTTCGGCAGTGACGTGGCGCCACAGCCGCTCTACGTACAGTCTCTCAAAGATCTTGGAGAGAAACGGGAGCAGGGTGATCGGCCGGTAGTGCTCCACCTGACGCGGATCCTTGCCGACCTTGGGGATAGCCACCACTTCCGCGTGTTTCCACGCGGAAGGGAAGATCCCGGAGCAGAGAACGCAGTTCAAAGTGGCCGCCAGCGATTGATGGAGTGCCGGCGGCAATAACCGCAGGAGGTGGTTAGTGACACCATCGGAGCCACCCGCCTTCTTGGTGTTGAGGCGGCGGAGTTGGAGGTCAAACTCATCGGCGGTGATGGGCGCGATCACATCGTCAGCGGCCCTGGCGGCGAGGAAAACTGGCAGGCTGTATTCAACGACACGAACGTGGTCGGCATCGAAGACGTCCGCGACCGGGCGGAAGTTGTCGGCCAACACGTCGGCGAGGGCGTTGGCCTTGGCGTCTGGGGCACAGACAACCTCGCCGCCGACGTGGAGCGGAGGAACAGGTTGATGGCGGCGGAGGAAGCGCTTGGCGATCCGCCACGCACTCCCATCAGTCGTGTTCAGGGTGGCCACAAGGCCAGCCCAGTCACGGTTTCGGTGTTGGTCGATAGCGGCCCGGATTTCGCGCCGCGCCCGATTGAGGCGGCGCTTGGTCGCAGGCTGGCGAGTGAGCTGCCACTCACGGAAGAGACAGTTTTTGGCCGTTATAGCCTCCAAGATGTGCGGCGGAAGCAGCCGGGACATCTCGCGAGGCCGCTGCGGTTGGCGGGGAGATGCAGCGGCAGCAGCGTTGAGTGTGTGCTGCGTAAAGAAAGCCAGCACAGCATCGGCCCCCTCCAGGGCAGGATCCGGAGCACCGTCGAAGCGACCGAGCAGTTCAGCCTGAAAGCGGGCCTCATCAATACCGCGGAAGGTACGGCAGGCAGGCGGCAGGGAGGCGCCGACGACGTCCATTTCGTAGACCACAGGAAGGTGGTCGGAGGACAGGGCGCAGCGGACAGTAGCCGACGTAAAGTGCCCGACGCCTTTCAGGACTGCGACGTCGAGCACGTCGGACTGGCCTCGGTTGGGGAAGAAGGTGTGGTCAAATGGACCCAGGACGACAGCGCCATGACGTTGTGTGATGCGAAGAAGGTGCCGCCCGGTGACGTTGGTGACTCGAGAGTTCCACTGCGGGCTCTTGGCGTTCAAGTCACCCACAATGAACAGTTTCCCACACAGCGTCAGCAGGGCATCAAGGTCAGCCTCCAGGAGGTGGCCCTTCGGGGGCCTATAGACGGCAATGAAGGTAATGACCCCCGCAGTGGTGGTGATAGCCACTCCAGTGGCCTTCACTGCAGTGAGAGGCGGCAGGAGGACGGCATGGTGCTTCAGCGAAGTCTTCACATAGATGGCGGTGCCTCCGCCATGGGTGGGCCGGTCGGTACGGCAGCAGCGATAGTTCGCCACCCCGACGGCCACACCAGGTTTCAGAAACGTCTTGCAGACGAGACAAACGTCCATCGCCTTGTCCCGGAGGAATTGGCGGAATTTCTCCTGTTGGGGAACCAAGCCGTGGGCGTTGAAACCGCACACGGTGAGCCCATGGACATGCTCATTATCCATGGCGGGCAGCAGGATCAACGCCGGCCTGGAGGGCGGACGTGACGGCGGTGACGAGCACCGGGAGCTGCTCGAGCAACTGGCTCAACGAACGCAGGAGCGTACGGAGCTCAGCCGCATCGGGAGCCGTGGGGGCCCCTGGGGCGGCCTCCAAGGCAGGAACAGTAGGCTGCAGCGTGACCACAGGAGGCGGCGTTTGCGGGGGCACAGCCCGAGGGGCAGACCGCCGTCGCGGGGCGGCAGTGGCTGGACGTTCCGCCGCGGTACGCCGCGGTCGTCGGCGGCGCCGGCGGGGGGCGGCAGCTGGCGCGGGAGGCGTGGGTGCAGGGGCAGCTGCGGCGCAGCGCCATCGGAGGCAGCAGGCCGCTGAGGGGAGGGGGCGGGCGCCCCCCCCTTGGCGGCATCAGCGAAGCTGGTGCCAGGCTGCAACTTGCGGGAAGGGGCAGCCCGGCCACGGTGCTGCTGGCGGCCACGTTGGATGGCCGGACATCCCCGGTAGCTCGCGACGTGCGCGCCACTGCAGTTGCAGCTCGTCGGTTTATCCTCTCGTGGGAGCGGGCATTCCTTGCTCTGATGCTGGGCCCCGCACTTGACACAGCGGGGCGGCATCGAACAGTAGCGAGACAAAAAAAAAAAGGTTCAAATGGCTCTGAGCACTATGGGACTTAACATCTGAGGTCATCAGTCCCCTAGAACTTAGAACTACTTAAACCTAACTAACCTAAGGACATCACACACATCCATGCCCAAGGCAGGATTCGAACCTGCGACCGTAGCAGTCGCGCGGTTCCGGACTACAGCGCCTAGAACTGAATGGCCACCGAGGCCGGCGTAGCGAGACACATGGTCGAGCCGTTGGCAAGAGAAGCATTGGACCCTCCTGCCTTTGGCCCGCAGTGGCTCCACTTTGACGTCGACCCGCCCAACCCGCCGTACCTGAAAGATCTTGTGATTCGCCAGGTTGTCGACAAGAACGACCTGGTACAGTGGCATGGGGCGGTGGGTGCGTGGGGAGTTCATGAGCCTCGTGTGGCGGATGCCGAAGCCCATGTCCTCCAGTTCTTCACGTAGGTAATCTGCCCCAAACTGGAGTGGGAGGCGGCGGAACACCACCTTCAACAGCTTGAGCGGTTCCGACGGGTGAGTGTAGCAATGGAGGCCATCTTTGCAGATGACATCCATGACTGCACGGTAGTCCTCGACAGACGTCGTGGAGAGCCGGTAAAGATCATTGACGGCAGTCCTGACGCTGGCAGTGGGCGCCACCCGAGTGATCTTCTGCTCGAACGGCTTATAAGCGCCGTCCCATTGGACGACAATCGGCGGGCGACGAGGCGCTGCAGTCTGGGGCGGGACCCCAGCGTCGTCCGGGACATCATCAGACGCGTCCTGGAAGGCGTTGGCGGTCGGCAGCGGCAGTGCAGGCTGGAGGACAGCCGCCCTTGCCGTATGCCGCCTGGCAGGGGCGACGAAACCATCCTCATCAGGGTGGCGCACAGCAGCAGGCCCTGTGGAGGACCGCTGCTCCCTCGCACACACCGTCGTCGCGACCGTCTGGGCCACAGTGGCAGCGGCAGCGCGGGAGGCCTTAGGGGCCTTCTTCCGGGGCCGAGCAGTGTCGGAGGCTTGGGAGCGGACGTCAGAGTCGTCAGCCGCGTCAGCACGGCGCTTCTGGAGCGCACGAGCATCGTCAGCGTCACGTCTGTCAGCCTCAGCAATGGCCTCCGCAAGATTTGCGTCTGGCAATTCGTCGTCGTCGGCAATCACGGCGGCCTCTTGAGCTGGCTTTGCACCCGCCCAGACCGCGGTAGTGCCCTTCGCACAGGGCGGGGCAGAAACTGGCGTGGCTACGGGTTCTTGATGTTGCAGGGCCGTAGGAGCAGCCACGAGGTAACCGACCTCTTGCATGGCCGTCCCCTGTGGCGCACCCAGTGAGACCGCCGTCGCCAGGGACGCAGACTTTGCGCCTGGCGAGGCCCTCACCGGCTCACCTGCCGCCTGTCGTCCTGTACCCGGCAGTGCAGCAGCCTTCCGGATCCCGCAGTATGCAAGCACGGCAGCTTCGTCGTCCTCACGACCGGGGTAGTCACCCCCATGCGCAAGCTTGTGCATGCGCACGAGCATGCGCTTCTGGGAGCGAGAAATATCACCAGAAGAGACATCCAAGTCATTGTCAGGTAGTCGGCGCCGGTTCGTCATAAGTGGGGGCCGGATGGGGCCGCCGACAGGAGCAACTCAGTCGCCTGAGCTGACCCCGCCGGACAGCGATCCGCCACACCCTTCGCTCGATCGTCAAACACGTCCTTTCGCCTCGACATCGCAACTCGGAAACGCGTGCGTGCGTGATGTCGCGTGACATGCCGGCGCAGGCGCTTGCCTGCTGCTCCTTTTCTGACTTCCTCACTGTGAGGAGGTTCAGGTGGAAGTTTGTGGCCTGTTGGCCTTTACTCCCCTGGGACTCTTGATGAATCTTCTTTCTTTACTTGTAGGTTTTTCTCAACTGGCAAGGAGTGCCGATGACCTATTTCTGTACTTGTCGGTATGACGATTTTTCTTTTTCTTCTTGGCTGTTGCTGAGGGATCTTCCTCGGTTGGGATGTTGTGCAAAATGCATCCCGCTTTATCATACTCTCCGTTGACCAGAGCGATGATGATACAGCGCATTTGCCACTCTGTGAAGATAGGGTAGGAGTCAATCAGATTGAACTCCTCGCTAGAAAGGCCAAGAATGCCTTCTGGATACCCGAGTGGGCGATGTGGGAGTTGTGGTTTAGGATGGTTAGGCGGAACGAAAGGATAAGGGTTATCGTGGTGGGGGTACGTACCATCGCGAAGCGATGCAGCGATCTTCTGCGTCACACCACTTGCGCTGTACATGTCTGGAAGCGGGAGGAATGGGACTTCTTCCCACTCTTCTTCTTGCGCTGCTGCTTTGGTGTCCGTCTTGGGCTGTGTTGCCTCCCCTTCGGCAGGCACGTCGGTCTGCGTGGGCACCGTCGCGAACTTCTTCTCTCGTGGACGAGTCGTCTGGCTGGCGGTGTCGACTGCTGTGGCGGAAGCTGCTTTGGCTGAGCGAAGCTCCCGCGTCAGCTCAGCAATCTGACGCCAAGCCTCGCCCAGTTCCGCCAGCATGGCCGCCCTCTCTTCCGCCATGGCGGATTTGAAGGCGGACATGGCGTCTTGTACGGCTTCGTTAAGGCGCCTGGTGACGACGTCTTCTGTGCAAGTGACCACCTCTTCGTGTGTGGTGCTCACTTGCTTCTGCGTCTTCTTCTCCGGTCCGCGCCAGTTTCTTCTGTAGGCGCAGGAGCGGGCGTTGGCCGCGTGTGCGCCGCCGCAGTTGGCGCAGGTACATGGGGCGTGCTTCTGCTTCTTGCAGTCGCGTGTGTCGTGTGCTTGCGCACACTTCAAGCACGCGACTGCTCCGCTGCAGTGCTTAGCGACGTGGCCAAGCTTTTGGCAGCGAAAGCACTGCGCTGCAGTCTTCCTCTTCTTCTTCCCGGCTGGTCCTGCTAACGTGAGCAGCAACTCCGCCAAGGCAGCAGCTTTGCGTCCCCTTCCGCGTCCCGACATCTCGAGTAGCAACAGCGACAATCAGCTTATGCGTAACTCTCCTCGGCGTGAGCGGGAATAACCGGCGCAGGCGGCGTGGTGGTTCTTTATGGGCTCGGGTGCGGCGGCCGGTTGCGCGCGCGCCCCATTGGTCGGCGGCCGCAACAGGGCGAGCTGGTAAAGGTGCGGCGGCGGCGGGCGGCGGGTGCCTAGAGTTTAGGTCACCTCCAATATCACAGAGTGGCCCAGATTGAGTAGGGATTGCAGGTCCCGTATCACTAACCTTCGACCTGCTGGTGGGTTGTATACAGCTATTACTGTTGTGAGTTTGTTCTGTATTTTTAGTTCTATTGCGGTGGCTTCAGTCCTGGTCAGGTTTGGGAGGTCCAGCCTTCTGTGGGCATGCCTATTTTTAATAAGAACTGCTGTTCCGCCGCCTGGTCGGTCGGCCCTGTCGTCCCCCCCCCTGCGGGTTTGGGGGTAAGAATAGGCCCGCGGTATTCCTGCCTGTCGTAAGAGGCGACTAAAAGGAGTCTCAAATGTTTCGGCTTTATTTGATGGTCCCCTCTCGGGTTTGACCTCCATCTTTCTAAATTATTCCGAAGAGCGAGCCAATTGGGGAAGGGCGCCTTACATGGTGCACTGTATCCATCATGCATTGAGAGCTTTAGCCGGCTTTTTCGTCGTTGCAATGGTGTCCCGCTCGTTTTCCATCTCTTGGGCGAGGATACGTCCCTGGGTGCGATTACCACGCTGCACTCTGCAGTGTTGCTTTTAACTGCGTTGACGACCTTGGACTTTTTTGCACCTAAGATCCAGCACGGTAGCCAGTCCGTTGTGGTGGCGCCGCCATGTACCCTGTTGGTTGTAGCCCCCTGACAACACAGGGATCGCTCTACTGATGCCTGCGCTGTTAACTCCCCACGTATGCCAAGGAGTAGATGCCCATCTCCCTGGGGCAGCAGGACTCCCGGCAATGGCCATCCTGCCAGGTGGCTATTGCTGTGGCTGGGTGGCGCCTATGGGGAGGGCCCTTGGTCGGAGTAGGTGGCATCAGGGCGAATGACCTGCAATGAAGCGTGGTACATCATCTCTCGCTGGTGGGCCTCCACCAGCAGTCTCTAAGCGATCGAGGTCTAACCTCAACGTGAAGAAATTTGATCAGAGATCGTTTCCTTCCCTAGCCACTCCATGGGAGGAACATCTTGCTAAAGAAGGCAGTGGAGACTATTCACCCCGGTACCTCGTGTGCACACGGGTTGATGGAGAATCGTTTATGTCGACCAAACCCCAGTTTTTTGTGGAGCATTTAGAGGACAAGTTCGGGGAGGTGGAGGGCTTGTCTAAAATGCGCTCTGGTTCTGTGCTCATCAAAACGGCATCCTCTGCCCAGTCACGGATCTTGCTCAATTGTGACAAGTTGGGGGATGTTTCAGTTAGCATCACGCCGCATAAGAGTCTCAACATGGTCCAGGGTATTATATTCCACAGGGATCTTCTTCTGCAGTCCGACGATGAATTACGCGCCAACCTCGAACGACGAGGTTTTCACTTCGTCCGGCGCGTCCATCGGGGTCCGAGGGATAATCAGGTAGCCACCAATGCCTTCATCTTGGCCTTCGAAGGTGATGTTTTACCCGAAAATGTCAAGATGATGGTTTACCGTTGTGATGTGAAGCCATATATCCCTCCTCCGATGTGGTGTTTTAAATGCTGGATGTTCGGGCACATGTCATCTTGCTGTACTTCCAGCATCACATGTCGAGATTGTGGACGTCCTTTGCATCCCAATACTCCATGTTCTCCGCCTCCCATCTGTGTTAACTGCAGAGAACACCATTCACCCTGCTCACCGGACTGTGGATCTTCCAGAAGGAAAGGAAGATAAAGGAATTAAGACCCTGGACCGCCTGACCTACACCGAGGCAAGGCGGAAATATGAGAGGCTACATCCTGTGCCTATGACGTCTACCTATGCCGCTTCTGCAACGCCAGTTCGAACCTCTACAGTGTCGTCACCTGCAGTTCGATCTCAGCTCTGTCAGAATTCACTGGCCCCCTTGGTTGTGGGGGGCACTTCACTCCCTGTTGCTCCTGCTCCATCTACATCAGGAGCAACACCATCCCAACCACTGGGGACATCTGTTCCCCCTTCCCATCCGGAGAAGCGTGAGCCTTCTTCGGCTGCTCTCGCCCGGAAGGGGTCCCTTGGGGCCCTCCCATCCCAGGCTTTGCCCAGTGCCAAAGCGGACACCCGCAAGTATCTCAAACAACCACCGGTCGCTGGTCGTAGGGCGTCATGGTCGTCTACAGTCCCTGAGACTGACCCGGTGAGGCCCTCCCAGCCAGAACCACCTAAGGCACAGCGTGCAAAGCAGTCCAAGAAAAAGGCTCCCAAGCATCCTGACATTGCGGTGGCACCTGTCCCACTGCAACTTTCTCACTCTGCGTCTGAAGGTGAGGTGGAGATTCTGGCGTCTGCTGAGGACCTGGATCTCGCCAGTCCCTCGGACGCAATGGATGGCTGTTGTACAGGTGGTGACTCAGTAGCAGCAGGGGCCCAGGAGGTGTAATCTGCCTCCCCAGTCCCTTCACGCCTTTCCCATCCATGGACAATACCATCCTCCAGTGGAACTGCAGCGGTTTCTTCCACCATCTAGCTGAGCTCCGCCAACTTATCAGCCTTCACCCTTTCTTCTGCATTGCACTTCAGGAAACTTGGTTTCCAGCAATGCGAACCCCTGCCCTCCGTGGCTATCGGGGTTTCTATAAGAACCGGGCAGCTTATGAAAGGGTGTCTGATGGCGTCTGCATATATGTCCTTATCTCTCTTCACAGCGAGTTTGTACCTCTACAAACAGCTTTAGAGGCTGTCGCTGTTCGGGTGTGGACACCACAGGCTGTTACCGTCTGCAGTCTTTACCTTCCACCGGATGGTGCTGTTGCGCAGCATGTCCTGGCTGCTCTGATGTGCCACCATTGAGCATTTATTAGCACAGCTCGATCTTTCGCTTTTCAATGATGGTTCCTCCAGACACTTTAGCGTGGCGCATGGCACATACTCCACCATTGACCTTTCCATCTGCAGCCCTAGCCTCTTACTGTCTGTCCAATGGCGAGTGCATGACGACCTGTGTGGTAGTGACCACTTTCCGATCTTTCTGTCACTCCCACAGCGTCACTCTTCTGGGCGCCCTAGCAGATAGGCTATGAATAAGGGTGACTGGGACTTGTTCTCCTCCACTGACGCTATTGAGCCTCTCTTTAATGATGACATTGATGCGGTGGTTAACTCGGTCACCACCGGCATCGTTACTGCCACCGAATCTGCCATTCCCCGTTCCTCTGGATCCCCTCGGCGGCGGGCTGTGCCTTGGTGGTCGCCTGAGATCGCTGCAGCGATTAAAGATCGCCGGCGGGCGCTACAGCGTCACAAGCGACATCCCTGCATTGAACACCTCATCACCTTCAAACGGCTGCATGCGCGGGCCTGCCGCCTTATCTGCCAAAGCAAGCAGGAGTGCTGGGAGCGGTATGTGTCCACCATTGGCCTCCATGTCTCTCCATCGCAGGTCTGGTCCAAGATCAGACGCCTCTATGGCTATCGGACCCCAGTCAGCGTCCCTGCGCTCTCACTGAATGGAGCAGTTTGTACAGACTCCGACGAAATTGCCAACAGCTTGGCAGAGCATTTTGCTTTTAGTTCCGCTTCTTCCAATTACCCACTAGCCTTCCGCTCCATTAAAGAGCGGATGGAACGTCGGAGCCTTTCGTTTCGCACCCACCACCCAGAATCTTATAATGTTCCATTCAGTGAGTGGGAATTTCGCAGTGCCCTAGCTGCTTGCCCTGATACCGCTCCTGGGCCAGATGGCATCCACTGTCAGAGGCTGAAACACCTTTCAGTGGACGGCCAGCGACGGCTCCTCGACCTTTACAATCGTATTTGGGTCGAGGGTGAGTTTCCGTCGCAATGGCGGGAAAGCATTGTCATCCCCGTTTTGAAACCGGGCAAGAGCCCTTTGGAGGTGGACAGCTACCGTCCCATTAGCCTCACCAACGTTCTTTGCAAGTTGCTTGAACGGATGGTGAGCCGGCGCTTGAATTGGGTACTGGAGTCTCGGGGCCTTCTGGCTCCGTCTCAGGGTGGGTTCCGTAAAGGCCGCTCCGCCGCCGACAATCTGATGAGCCTGGAGTCGGCCATCCGTACTGCCTTTGCCCACCGTCAGCACCTGGTCGCTGTCTTTTTCGACATGTGGAAGGCGTACGATACGACATGGCGTCATCACATCCTTTCTACGCTTCACGGATGGGGTCTTTGGGGCCCTCTGCCGATCTTTATCCATAATTTCCTGTCGTATCGTACCTTCCGCGTGCAAGTTGCAGCCTCAAATAGTTCCTCCCACGTCCAGGAGAACGGCGTGCCACAGGGTTCTGTTTTAAGTGTCTGGCTGTTTTTAATAGCCATTAACGGGCTCGCTGCGGCCGTGGGAAATTCTGTCTCCGCTTCCCTGTATGCTGACGACTTCTGCCTTTACTACAGCTCTACTGGCATTGCCGCTGTTGAACGTCAGCTGCAGGGCGCTATCCGCAAGGCGCAGTCTTGGGCTGCAGCGCATGGTCTTCAGTTTTCGGCTGCCAAGACCCGCGTCATGCATTTCTGCCGGCGCCGAACAGTCCATCCTGAGCCACGGCTTTATCTTGCCGACGAACTCCTTGCTGTGGTGGAGACCCACAGGTTTTTGGGTGTAGTTTTCGATGCCCGGCTGACTTGGCTGCCTCATATTCGGCAGCTTAAACAGGCATTTTGGCGGCATCTCAATGCTCTGAGATGCTTGAGCCACGCCCGCTGGGGCGCCGACCGATCTACCCTGTTACGGCTCTACCAGGCGTTAATCCAGTCTCGTCTGGATTATGGGAGTCTGGCTTATGGCTCAGCATCCCCATCTGCGCTGTGGGCACTGGACCCAATCCTCCATAGCGGGATCCGCCTTGCCACTGGTGCTTTCCAGACCAGCCCAGTGGACAGCATTCTTGTGGAGGCAGGTGTCCCTCCACTGCGATTCCGCCGCCAACGTTTGCTGGCTTCTTATGCTGCCCATGTTTTCAGCTTGCCCAGGCATCCTAATTATCGGCTACTATTCCCACGGTCGCATGTCCATCTTCCAGAACGCAGGCCCAGGGCTGGATATACGATCGCGGTCCGCGTTCGTGAGCTTCTCTCAGGGCTTGGGGCTTCCCTCTTCCGCCTTCTTTCCGGGCACCTCTGCATACACTCCCGTGGTGTGTGCCTCGCCCTCGCCTTCAGCTGGAATTGGCAAAGGGTCCGAAGGACTCAGTCCCTCCGGAGGCTTTCCGCCGCCGCTTTCTTTCCATCCTCGCCACGTATCACGGCTCTGGCATTGTTTACACTGACGGTTCGACGGTTGCTGGTCGTGTTGGTTATGCGCTAACTCTAGGGGACCATTGCGAACAACGTTCGTTGCCAGCTGGCTGCAGCATTTACACTGCTGAGCTGGTCACCATCTCTCGTACCCTAGAGTACATCCGCTCCTGCTCAGGTGAGTCCTTCATTATCTGTAGCGATTCCCTGAGCGGTTTACGAGCTCTCGACTAGTGTTTTCCTCGTTCTCGTCTGGTGATGCCTATCCATGATTCCCTGCATACTCTTGCGCGTTGCGGCCGCTCTGTGGTCTTTGTGTGGACCCCCGGTCATGTCGGTATCCTGGGCAATGAACATGTTGACCGCCTGGCGAAAGAGGCCACGAGACAACCGTCTGTGGATGTTGGCCTCCCAGAGACTGATTTGCGGGCAGTCCTCCGCCGAAAAGTTTTTGCGCTTTGTGACGCTGAATGGCGCGATCGGATCACGCCCAATAAACTCCGTGCCATTAAGGAGACGACGACTGTGTGGCGGTCATCCATGCGAGCCAACCGCAGGGACTCAGTCGTTCTTTGTCGGCTCTGCATTGGCCACTCCCGGTTGACACACAGTTATTTACTGCGCTGGGAGGACCCTCCCATATGTCACTGCGGGGCGGCTTTGACAGTGGGCCACATTTTGTTGGACTGCCCCCTTTTAGCTGTGATCAGGCAGACATTTGCGCTGCCTGATACGCTCCCTGCCCTTTTATCTGATGACCCTGTTATGGCTGACTTAGTTTTACGTTTTATTCGGGCAGGGGTTTTTTATTCTTTACTCTTAGTGTTTCTGTTTTCTTTTATTGTTTTGTGTTGATTCTGGCCTTTGGCCTACGGTTTTAAACTAAGTTTTTAATGTGTTTTCGTTGGTTGGCTTTTCCTTTTTTTGTTCCTATGGTCGGCCAACCACCGTCACACTCCATGTGATTTTATTTCGTTTTGTCTGGTCCTTGTCTATGTTTCTTTTGTTCTGTGTCGTCTGTCTCCTATTCTGTTGAACATTTTTTATTCTCTGTGGGTATTTTTAGTATTTTGGAAAAAGGGACCGATGACCTCTGCAGTTTGGTCCCTTTAATCCTTAAACCAACCAACCAACCATGTCGTCTCTGTATGTTGTGTAGTTCCTCACTTTGAAGGTCTGGCCTGGTTGGAGGTGGGTTTCTGTGATGAGTGCGACGTCAACACATCGTGTGTCTAGGAAGTCCTGAAGAGTCCGACGTTGGGTGAGAACGCCATTAGCTATCCAGTTTATGATGTTGAATGGTTTGGCGTGATTAATCTGATCCATTAAAGAAGTTAATGGCTGCTGTGCAGATGATACTGATTTTGGAGAAAGTATCAGTTGCATGTCGGAGTTCAGGGACCGTTTGTTGGATGGTGGCCACTACTTTTTTGATATTCATCTGTGTAACCAGCCCCAGGAGCATTTTGATATCTTCTCCAAGGCCTGGGGGTTGTTCTGGTGGTTGTGGTTGTTGTTGAGGCTGCTGTCTAGTCCATGGTGTTCCTGGCGTGAAGTTTGGGATTGGTTTTGCTTGATTGTGAAGTCCTGGGAATTGGGCTGCGTCTGGGCGGAATTCGGGCCATTGCTGTTGTGCAGGGGCCTGTGTGTTTGTCTTCCTGGAGGTCCATTCTGCTAGCAGTTCTAAGTATTTGGGACACTTGCGGTAGCTAGTCGTGTGTGCCCCTTCGCAGTTGGCGCATTTGGGTGGTGCTTTCAGCGTCTTTTTGCATTCAGTGGTTGGATGGTTCACACCACATTTGACACAGCGTGGCGGGAGTTCGTAAAATCTGGATCCATGATAAAATTGTTGGCAATTGTGACATTGCGCTGGGCCCCTTGGGGCTCTGTATGAAAACCGCTTCATGGCCCAAACGGATTACTCTATGACAACCAGAGTAAGGCTGAAGCAATGGCTAGCTCGCTGGAGCTGCAATTCACAACACCCGAAACGGACGACCCTGAAGCCGACGCTCACGAGGAAACAATCATCAGAAGTGTGACCCGGTGGCTAAGGGCCTCTGTAGCAACCCACTTCCCCTAAATAACGTCCAACGAAGTATGCAACTATATTAAAGTCCTCCAAAACAAGAAATCCCCTGGTCCCGACAAGCTATCCCCCCTCCACCTTAAACACCTTCCTCCTATCTCCATAGACCTCCTAACTAAAATCTACAACGCCTGCCTTCATCACTCCTACTTCCCAAAACCCCGGAAAATCGCCAGGGTGATCACTCTACCAAAACCCGGAAAAGACCTATTATTCCCTCAAAACTATCGCCCAATCTCCCTCCTCAGTTGTCCAGGGAAGATTCTGGAGCGAATAATCCTTTCCCACCTAAACCACTTCCTTTCCGTCAACAACGTTATCATCCCCCAGCAGTTTGGTTTTAGAGGAAACCACAACACCATTCATCAAACAATGCGGCTGGTTGAACATATCTGTAACGCCCGCCAAATCCGCCACAGCACCGGTGCCATATTCTTGGACATACAGAAGGCGTTTGACAAGGTATGGCACACGGGACTCATCTCCAAACTCCTAGACCACAATTGTCCCCTCCACCTCACCCTCATCATCCGGTCCTTCCTTAGCAATAGGCAATTCTTTGTAGCCATCAGTAACACGACTAGCAACCTCAGACCAATTGCTGCAGGGGTACCGCAAGGCTCCATCATGGGTCCCACACTGTACTCCTTGTACACTAACGACATCCCGCATCAGATGGGTGGGCAGCTAGCCCTCTTCGCTGATGATACGGCGATATTTCGCAGCAGCTCCAACTTAGCATACATCGCCAAAAAACTAAAGGAACACCTCCAGGATATACAAAAATGGGCCCTCAAATGGAAAATCACTATTAATTCAGACAAAACGCAGGCCATAATGTTCACATTTAAAACCATCCCAGAAGATGCAAACCTATATCTCAATGGAACACCGATACCCTGGAGACCACACGTCAAATACCTGGGAATCATCCTCGACTCCAGACTGACATTCAAAAAACACGTTGAGCACATCTACAACCGAGGCCAAGGCCTCATCTATCAACTGTACCCACTCATCAAAGGGAACGGTCTTCAGACCAAAACCAAGCTCAACCTCTTCAAGGTACTGATCCAACCTGTCATCACATACGGATCAGAAATCTGCGCCACAACTGCAGATACGCACATGAAAAGAGTGCAAACTGTTCAAAACAGATTCCTCAGAATAGCCACCAACGCACCCCGCTTCCTACCTAACACTGACATTTACACAATACACAATGTCACGAAGATTACCCACATCATCCAACGACAAGCAGAAACTTTCTACACAAGAACTCAATCCTCACCTCATTCCCTCATCCAATCACTGGGCAAGCATAGCTCTCCTTCCTCTTGCGCTTCTTCTTCTTGTCGCCCTTCGAAATGTTCTTCTGCGCCTTGCCAGCCTTCTTGGCGGCCTTCCCGCTAATCTTGGGCGGCATCTCGAACGTACAACAGCTAGCGACGGCAGCTGGGCAAGAGCTATGGGCAAGCAAATTCCCACGAATGATCATCGATCGTAATTACAACATCTAACGCTCTGCCTCATCCATAAGCCACCACCTTCCTACGAGCTCGTAATCCACCATCCATACAACCAAATATCAGACACAAGGGAAGAGACATCTTGTCCCGGGCCTTGAAACATATAGGGGTCCTGTACGCATCAGACACTCCTCTCTCTCTCGGCGGGTGCCACTGTGTGGGGAGACGCTGACTAGAGCGGAGCGCTTGCTACTGGTGTTGCTGCCGTCGCTATCTGTTGTACCAAATATCAGACACAAGGGAAGAGACATCTTGTCCCGGGCCTTGAAACATATAGGGGTCCTGTACGCATCAGACACTCCTCTCTCTCTCGGCGGGTGCCACTGTGTGGGGAGACGCTGACTAGAGCGGAGCGCTTGCTACTGGTGTTGCTGCCGTCGCTATCTGTTGTACGTTCGAGATGCCGCCCAAGACTAGCGGGAAGGCCGCCAAGAAGGCTGGCAAGGCGCAGAAGAACATTTTGAAGGGCGACAAGAAGAAGAAGCGCAAGAGGAAGGAGAGCTATGCCATCTACATCTACAAGGTACTGATGCACCCTGACACGGGCATCTCGTCGAAGGCAATGAGCATCATGAACAGCTTCGTCAACGACATTTTCGAGTGCATTGCGGCCGAGGCTTCTCGCCTGGCGCACTACAACAAGCGCTCGACCATCACGTCCCGCGAGATCCAGATCGCTGTGCGGCTGTTGCTGCCTGGCGAGCTGGCCAAGCACGCCGTGAGCGAGGGCACGAAGGCGGTGACCAAGTACACGAGCTCCAAGTAAGGAGGTGGCTCTGGAATGGAATGGAAGGAAGGAGAGGAGAAGGCTCTTCCATTTCGAGAGCAAATTGCCTTTGCGGGAAGGGCGGAATTGTTGTTGTTGTTGTTGTTTTGTGTGTGAGTGGGTGGACGGCGGCAATAGCCTACCGCTTTGGTTGCACCGTGATGGGTTGGGGTGGCTGATGAATTTGATTGTGGGGGGCTCGTGTTGCGGGGTACGGCCACGAGGTTGGTCCCCGTCGCGTCGGTGTGACATGGAATGAAGGCACGTGTGCACGCCTCGTACAAGCACAACTCGTTGGCGTGGTTTCGACCCATTTGTGTTGGTGTTATCTGTCTGCGAGGGGGGAAGTGCGATCGCTGATTTGTCCTTTGGATGGCCGGTTAGTTACGTGACTGAGATGGATGGATGGATGGAAACCGCGATTGTTGGATGTCACCGTAACGGCCGTTTGGGGGTTTGTTTGCACATCATACATGGCGAGGGAGAAATGTTTTGCCGCCTACTATTCCCTTTGCTCTGCGCCGAGTGAGTTAGTTAGTTGACAATGGTGCGACGTAACTGCAGCGTGGTGTGTGAGTGATGTTTAAATGAACGTGCATTAAGACACATTGTATTGTATTGTACGGGCGAGTGAGGTAGGCGACACGCACGATGTTGTACCTTTCGACTCTGATTTTGATAGTCGTGTCTGCAGGTGACTGATTGATTTTATTTGTTTGTGCGTACGACGCACGCACACTGATGTCGTCATTCAAGATGCACACGTGTCCAGTGCAGTACAGTAAGCGCGACGCTAGACGACGACGGTCGTTTTGGCGAATGTGCGTACACGTGTTTGTCTCTGTCCGTCGGTGTTTGTTTGTTGACATTGTTTGTGTGTCGGTGATGTGATCCGATCCGTCGCCTCTGAGTAACTGTCGATCAGCACGGTACACCGGCATCACGCAACTGAAGTCTTGAACACCCGTCATACTGTTGTACACCGTCGCGCTGAGAACAGTAACGAAAGGTTGACTTTGATCGGTCGAATGTCTGGGCAGAACGTGAGGAATAAGGAAAGAATGGAGGAGGAAAGAACAGAGGGAAAAAGAGAACGAGAAAGGGAAAACGGAGAAACGCAGTCTAGAGCAACGGAATGTTCCCGTGTCAGAGGTGTATTGTAGCCGCACTGAAATGCGTTTAACGGCACGGCTGCAAGTGTCTGCCGTGGTGAACGTTACCTTTGACAGCTGAATTGTGCATTGCTTTGCTTTCCCGGATGTATGTAACGTTCGTTGATATGGTTCTGAGGAAGAATGTATGACAGTGCCTTGCCGTTCATTTTCGTGTGCCCTCCTATTGTGTATGCTATTGTCTGTGTACTGAATGATGTATGCAGGTGTTAGTGAACAAGTTTTACCGGTGGGGAAATGGATCGACGATAGTTGCCGTCACTCTGTCATGGTTGAGATAACGCACTCTCCCTACATAAAGGTGTCGAGAAAGTGTGTAACCGGGGTTTGTTTTTTGTTAAAGAGAAGGGACGAGAGATAGAAGCGAAGTGCAGAGTGCGTTCTTTGTGTGTGTGTGTGTGTGTGTGTGTTTTGAGAATTGCGTCCGTGAATGGCAGTGTTTGGTGGTGGGCGTGCCCTGCATGTGGCCCGGAAGGCCGTTCGTTTCGCGGTGGTGTGTGGACAGGGGAGGGGCACGCGTAACGCTGCTGGCATGGCATTTGGGAGATGGCAGGGGGCAAAAGAAAACAAGAAGCGGAGGCTAAAGACGGGGAGGGCGCGGTGTGGGTGGCTTGCGCTGCGCTCGGCTGGCGCGTGAGGCGTTGTGTTTGTGCAAAAGAAGAAAAAGAAAAGAAAAACAATGAGTTTCCGGGAGGGGACCGTTGTTGTGTTGTGGTTGTCGTGGTGTAGCTGTCAGTGAACGTGGTGAGACGACGGATGCGGGAGGGGCGGGGGCGGCGCATTTCGCTGGTGCCATGCCTTAAAGCAGCGTGGTCGCTGTGTGCGCACCGTGTGTTGTGTTGCGAGATATTTTTGCTGCGCATTGGTGGCGTGTTGGCGATGAGAGTATCGTATGGGTGTGCTTGTGAGCCGGAAATGACACACTGCGCCTGCCCATTTAGGAGGCTGATGGACGTGGTGTGGTGCATGGGGAGTGGAAATGGGGCGCGTTGATGTTGAAACATTGAAAAAGAAACCAAAATCCAAAGGGGGAGGCATGGCGTGATGCGGCGGTGGTGGTGAGAGTGGGAAAAACAAAAAAGAAGGAAAAACAACAACAAACAAAATGAGGCGTTGTAACCTCCCAGCAAAAAAAAATGTCTATCAATATTAAATGGAATTGGAAATGGACCCAAGTATAACTTCCCCGCACAAATAGTAAAAAGTCAATGATAATGAAAATGTGCCAGAATGTTAACTTCCCTACAAAATTAACGAACGAAGATTGATCATAAACCCACCATAATATTAATTAAATAATGAACCATGAACAGTATGTAACATCTCAACAGAAATAATTAAAGCTGATAAATTTTATAAGGGCAGCAGGGCTGACCTTCGGCCCTGTATTCAGAATAAAAAGAGCAAAAGATCATTACCTCAATTAAAAAAAACTGCATCTATATCTGCTCTTAATTGCAGATACTTCTACACAGCTTCGAGCAATGCTGGCTTATATTTAATTTAGATTCTTGGAGGAAATGCATAGGAAATATTCTTTAAATTGAAATGAATGTTTATCTTTAAAAAAGTTACTTTATAAAAAATTATTATTGGGGAATTTTTTTTGAACAAATTAATTACAATTAACATACATTGTTAGAGTTGCCCGATGCAGCTTCATTACCTTCTATAAGAATATACATCGTCCCGAACCGTGACCAGAGTCGCGAGAAGAGCACGCCGCCGACGCATGCCGACGCCCGCTCAGTACAATCGTCCACTCGCTACTACTGTCGACTGACTACTACCTCTCCCGGCTCGCTACGTGCTACTACTGTCGTCTCGCGCGGTCAAGCGCCGACTAGGAACGATAAATTACTCTCTGGTCAGAGATTCTGCCATGCCTCGCCATCGCTGGTATTGAATACATACTTGTTTCAGCGTGCGTACCGGAACACGCAGTGCGGAGCCAAAGACTGTGTTGTCGAGGCCGTCGACGCAGTACATGTCGGTCGAGTGCGTGCGGGAAGAGAGGCAGCGTCGGCACGGAGATGCAAGCAAGCGAGACGGACGGAGGCTGCGGCGTGGCGCGTTTACGGTTGGCGCCTTTGGTGGCAACGGCCGGGACAAGCAGCGGTGTATGGTGTGGTGCGGGGCGGACAGGGGCGGCGGTGGACGGGGAGGAGGCGGGGCGACGGTGGCATGGGGGCGAAAACGGGACGGCGGATATTGAGAGGCGTCACGCGTGGACACAGACACATAGATAGAAGGGGGGAGGGGTGGGTGGGCGGGCGGGCGGGGCGGGAGGGAGGGAGGGAGGGAGGGAGGGAGGGAGGGAGGGTGCGCGGAAGTGGTTGGGAATGTGCGTACCGTGCGGGAATGGGCCAGGAACACGGTCGTGGCCCGTGTTGTGGGTGCGTGTGACGTCGGTGTGTAGGCCGAAAAGAGAAAGAAACGTGGGCAGTGTGTTGGCAACCGTCAGTTCGATTTCGACGTTGATGGCAGGGCAGGGGAGAGAATAGTGGTAGGAGTAGGCATGTGGGCGCAAAAATCGGCTGCTGCCGCAGGCGGTGCCAGACCGCAATGGTGGGGAGTGTGGGACGGACGATGGGTGGGGGAAGGAGAGAGGGCTTTAGAAGGGAAGAAAGAAAGATAGGGGAAAAAAAGAGGGGGGCGAATGTGGAGATGCGGGGAGGCGGTGGTGTGAGAAGGGCGGGGCGGGAGCTAGGGCGGAAGGACAGATGCGAGGCGACAGCTTGCTTTGTTGATCTGTCGGTCTGTAGGTCCGTCTGTCCCTCCGGCTACGAATCGTTTTCTGCAGCAGGGGCGGTGGCGGCTGGACGGCCAGCAATGCGGTTGGATGGGCGGCCACAGCACCGCATCTGTGCCCAAGCAGGAGACGCTGGCGGCGGGCCCTTCGATGGGGCCGGCTGGGGCTGTGCCGAGCCGCCGGGCCCGGCTGAGCATGCGGAGGTGTGCGCCGCTGCTGCTGCTATTGCTGCTGCAACAACGAGTAAACGAGAAGAAGAGATGGCTGGTGAGTGCATTTAGGCGGTAGACAAAGGTCGGCACGGCATTGCGTGATGTGGCGTTGTGACGGGGTTCGCTCACTTGCCTCGTTGTGTTGATGCGCAGGAAGATGCCGGCGGCGACTGCAGGCAGACGCGTACAGAGAGACGAGCCCGGTCTGCAGCAGGATGTGGCGTGCCGAGTGCAGAGCAGCGATGGCTCGGTTCGGTTCGGCTCGGCCCGGCCCTGCGGGCCGCGCTCTTGTCGGGGACGTGAGCGCCCCGTGGCAGGTGGCCGGAGGCGGCGCGGCGTGTTGGACGTGTGGTTGGTGGCAGTGCACAATTGCGAGTGGCTGGCGGTGTGGCGGCTGGCGCGTCCAGCGGCGGAGAGAAGAGAGAGAGGAGAGGTATGTGTTGCGGGCGCCTTTGCTGCGCTGCGTCGTTGCGTGCGTACAGGGCGGGCGCTTGTCGACTGTGTGACTGTGTGGGCGGTGTGCTGAATTGGCGGCGTTGTGCCGCGTGTGCTCGGCCGAAGGCGTCGGGAAAAGAAGGAAAGGAGAGTGGGTCGGTGTGCGTAGCCCGTGATGTCATGTCACGCCGTGTCATGTTTGCGAAACGGCTGCCGAGAGGTGTGGTAGCGAGCCGGTCGGTGTAAGTGCGAAGGGAATGTGTGTTTGGCGGTCTCGGTGTGCTTTGCGGCGTGAGAGTGGGAATAGTGGGTCTGGCTGTTGTTGGTTCCCTGTGTCTTGTGTTGTGTAGCTTGATGGCAACGTGGAAGGACGCCGGTTTCGAGCCTTGCGTGTGGTTGTCGACGTTGACTGGTTGGGGTGTGCCGATGCACGTGCATGTTTGGGTCGTGAGTGTGTTTTTGGCTGGGTGTGGTGTTGTGTGTATGGGAAGGGGGTGATAGTGCAGTAGTGTGTCGTTGCCACGGGCGTCGGGTTGGGCTGTGCGTAGTGGCGGAAAGGTGTAGGTTGCGGGAAGCGAGCCCGTCGTTGACGGTGTCGCGTGAGTTGTGAATAGTGTGTGGCGGGAAAGGAGCAGCGTGCCGCTGCGTCGTGGTCGTTAGCAGAGGCTGTGCTTGTTCGTTTTGTGGACGGTTCGTGCGAGGCGTTTTGTTGCCCTAGTTTTTTGAGACGACGACTGGATGGTGGCGTTCGCGCGAAGCGGCGGTGTGCGTTTCCGGTGTCTTTTTTGCACTGGGGGGGGGGGGGGGTGTCGATTGCCGGCTGGCGCAAGGTGCGCCATCGGTGGGGTGGGTCGCCGGCACAAGTAGCGGCGGCGGCAGCAGCAGCAGCAGGCGCCGGCCACCCGTCCCGCGGCGTTGTGTTTGTTTGTTTTTTTTTTTTAAATCTTTATTAACACAATACATTACAAGTATATGAGAAACACAAAAATAACCCACCACCTCAATAATTTGTGGGTCTATGTATTATACTACTACTAAAATACAGCAAGTTCTACTTTTTTTTATTGTAACTGGCTAACTTGTGGACAAGGTTAATCTATTGGACTATCCTACCATTCTGTTGTGTTCTGCAGCGATTACAGGTGTGCCAGTTGGTGTTACAAACCTACTGTTATTAGGCCTGCTCACTGAGCTAAACCCTTGTGAGCGTGCTCCTGGCACTGGGCTGGCCAAGTCTGTATTGTCGCTGCAGTCCCTACTTGTTAGTGTTGTTAGTGTTCTAAGTTTACTACTATTACTAATGTAATTGGTTCTATGTCTAAGTTGAGTGCAGTTGTCGTAGCCTGGTGGGTGATGCACTCGCTGTCCTGGTCCAGTGGTGCAGCGGATTCCAGTCAGGGGAGACTGGCCTGCTCCGCACCCGGCGGTATGGCGAGTACATCTCAGTGTATTCTGGTTCAATATCGTCTTTCTTGGTTTCTTAAGAATTCTCGCAAAACCTTATGTGATACCTCGTTTGCCAGTGTATTGAGGATACTGAAGGTATCGGCACATCGTATTAGGGCATAAGTGTCATGATCGGGTAATTGCGTTCGCAGGTCATGCGCCACATCATCATATAGCGGGCAGTCATAGATGATGTGCTCAGATGTTCCGTCTTGAGCGCCACAGTCGCACGATGGTGTAGCTCTTTTTCCAAACCGACATAGGTACGTCGGATATGGTCCATGTCCCGTGAGAAAGTGTAATAGTCCCCTGCTTGGCTCGAAGTAGGTCATTCCAAGTCGCTCCTTGATGTTTGGCAGCAGCTGAAATACCCTTCTACCAGATTCTTTGTTCTCCCAAGATGTTTGCCATAACTCCTCCCCCCGTCTTTTTTTGGCAGGTTTATTTCCTACCTGAAGCCCCAATATGTCCCTTGTCTTATCTATCTTTCCCTTGGTGACCCAGTATCATGCGGCCTGTTCCCTTATTTTTATGTCTAATGGGCATAATCCCATTAGCACCAATAGAGCCCCCCAGGTGTCATTCTGTAGGCATCTACAGACCACATTATCATGTTTCTTTGCACCCTTCTCACGGCGATCGCCGGCATCACCCTCGCGAGCCTGTGAGCCCAGACCCCACATGCATAACCTACTATTGATGATAGGATGCTGTTGTGGTATAATTTGATGAGAGCAGGTGGCAGGAGAAATCTTTTATGACCAATGTTGATGAGGTTGTTAATGGTTTCTATTGCATGTAGTGTAATGGTTTCAATATGAGATGTATAGTTCCATTTTTCATCAATAATAACTCCAAGATATCGCGCTTCGCGACGCCGAAGAACTGGTGTTTCATCAATTCTTACTGTGGGATTCCTGACCAGACTGCCTTTTAAGAGGAGGTATGTTGATTTATTTGGTGCAATTTTCATTTTAGCTTGTTGACACCATTCAGCTAGTATGTTAATTGCTCTTTCCACTTTTGGTTCAAGTTCTTCCCGGTTACGGCCGCCGACCAACAGGAGGAGGTCGTCAGCGTAGGCTATCACGTCTAGCTCGTCCTCGCTGAGTTGTAGGTTTTCTAACAGCGGTTCTACATTTACGTCCCAAAAGAGTGGCCCCAGTACGGAGACCTGGGGACACCCCTTCGTAATGGTCTCGCTTATTTTGTCGCTAGGCGATGATAACCAGACCTCCCTGTCCATACAATAGCTCCTGAGACAGCCATAGAGGGGCCCTGGGCACTCCTTCTCACGCAAGCGGGAGAAGAGCGTGGGCCACCACAGGTTGTCAAAGGCACCACTGATGTCCACCATGATGCCGACCACGTATTTGTGTGGGGCAGAGCCACAGACCTCAGCCGCCAGGGCGATTGCGTCAGACGCTGATCGCCCTGGCCGAAAGCCGAATTGCCTGTCGCTCATCCCGCACAAAGTTCTGTGTGCGGTCAGTCTGTCAGCCAACAGCTTCTCTAACAGTTTCCCCATGATGTCTAGGAGACATATTGGTCTGTAGGACTTTGGCTCCATGGGATCTTTGTCCTTGCCCTTCTTAATAGTGACCATATTTGCCCTTTTCCAGATCTTTGGGAATTTGCCAGTCCTAAGACATTCATTGTATAACCCTGTAAGAGGTGCTATCAACTGTGGGGCGAGGAACTGTACCACCTCCGCTACTATACCATCTGGCCCTGGTGCTTTCCCCTTTTTTAGCGATTTTATTTGTGCAGCAATTTCTTCCTCAGAGAAAGGGTACACCAGGGTGTTGTTGGTGTACTCCTGCTGGTCTGCCCTGCGGATTTGCTGCTGGGTCTCTGTTTCAACATCTTCCTCATCATCTGGAAGTAGAGTCCTCAGGAGGACCTCAGCGGTCTCCCGCCAGGACTCTGTAGTTCTTCCAGCCTCTCTGAGAGTGGAGAGGACCGCTGGGGACCTTATCTTCTCCCTGACCAACTTGTAGGGAACTCCCCACGGGTCAGTTTCAAGCTGCCTAAGTACATAATCCTCCCAGCTCTTCATTCTTACCTGTTTTAGTTCTTTCTGGAATGCTTCCTTAGCTTCTCTATATTGCTGCAACCAGTATTGTTTTTCCGGCCAGATGGCACATCGCTGGTAGTACCTCCTCGCCCGTCAGACAGACTGACGCAGACGTTCGAGGTCAACAGTCCATGGCGATGGAGAGGCCGCTATGGCCCTTCTCCTAGTCGGAACAGCGGCTTTTACCGCCCTAACCACTGATCCCACCAGTTCCTCGGCGTACCTGTCATGTCCAGGTCACCCTCGGGCAATGGAGGAATACTACACTCTCGAGCCAGGCGTTCCCAGTTGGTTTTATTGAAGTTATACTGTGTTTCCCACCCCAGGTCCCAGTGGCACTCTTCCTGACTGAGTTGAAAAACAATTAGATTATGGTCATTTGTGGTGACTTGATCCTTCACTGTCCAACTTTGTATGTTACTGCTGATGTTAGATGTGGCCAGGGTGACATCAATGTTGGTCCCTAAGCCGCCTCCACCTGTGTAGGTGGGGGGATTACCTGGTTTGTTGGCCACAACAAGCTGCTGGGCCATGATAAACTCCTCAGCCTCTCCACCATTTGGGTCTCTGGTGCCGCTGTGCCATAGGGGGGATTTCGCATTCATATCTGCTGTGATGATAACCTTCTTGCCTTGTAATGCCGTGGTCGTTTCCGCAAGATGATCTAGGTGGTCCTCAAAATACCCTCCGTACTGGAAGTACATATTTACTATGAAAACCAGGCCAAGAGGCGTCTGTAATTCCACGACATTACAGTGGCTGTTTGACAGCTGCGTTATTGTTGTTGCTCTCAGCCCTTTGTTTGTGATGATTACTACTGCTTGGGGTTCTTCCCCGGTGGAAATGACTTGCCAGGAGGCTGACATGAAGGGGATTTGCCCAGCCCGAGAGTATGGTTCCTGTAGGCAGATTACGTCCAGTCTCAGCTCCCCCACTATCCTTCGCAGCTCCTGCATGACAAGGCGACTATTGTGGGTGTTAATTTGTCCGATTACAATTTTTGGTGACATTATGGGAAATATGTATTGAAATTACATACGGGCCATGGTTTGCTCCAGTCTGATGCTATACGCCCATTGGCCAGGACAGACTGTGCATATATTTCGTCCATCTCAAATCTTTCCCCTCTCCTTTCAAACACTTTTTTAAGTAAGTCACGCAGGGCTCCGAATTCGGTGGGAAGGTTCATTGACCTCAACTGTATCTGTCTACGGCCTCCATTGTGGAGAAGGTGACCCTTCTTCCATATTTATGCCCTACACATACGACGTGCCGAAGTGCTGTAGTGAGGATGGGCGGCTGCTCCAGGCGGGAAAGCTACATAGCGAATTCTAAGTTTGGATAGATTCTCCTAGGGTCTACTCCTATGGGTCTTAATGTTGTTGCGTCCGATTGTGTTGTGCTTGTTACAGAGCTGTCCTGTAGGATTACTTTAGGGGTGTCGTCTTGTGTGAGGGTGGTGGTGTTTTTGTCTTGGGGTCTTGAGCCATTAGGTGACGTGTGGGTGCTTAGTGTTGTTGTGGGGGGTTGACTTGTTGTTACCGATCGGGCGACAAAGTTTGCCGCTTCAGGGTTGAGTGTGGAAGTGACAACTGGAGGATCATAATTTACAGGTTCAGGCTGTCTGGTTGTATCTTTTATGGGAGTTTTTGTTTGTCTGCTTCATCTACTGGTTCTGTTTGTGTACTTACACTTCTCATGGTTATTTCTTGTTCCTTGGTGTTCTGTGTTCGATTTATGAATTCTTTGAATTTTCGTGCTCTTTCAGCATCTCTTCTTTGTTTACTAGGGGATTTTCTTTTCTTAGCTGTCCTGCTTTGGTTTACAGCGTCAGCCATAATCAGTTCTGGCTATTAAGCGCTGTTATAGCATCTTGTAGGTTGGGCAGTTTCTGCCAGATGGCCCGAAGGACTTTTTTCCTCTACGTGTACATGGCACACAAACGCTTGTTTTGCTGCAGTTTTTTCTTAGATGATCTTCAGAACCACACCTGGAGCAAGCCGGCTTCCTAGTGCAATATTTATGTATGTGATCAATATCTGCACAGTTGTGGCAACGAGGTATCACCAGGAAATCCTTGACATTTATGGCATGAAAGCCTATGTACACCTTGCCCAAAGTTGTCAAACTTTTCCAAAGAGCCTCTGAGACCTCCGCCACATGGTGGACTACATCTCGATCCCTTGGTCCTGTCCTGAATCTTAGCTTAAAGTCTTTCATAAAAGTCTCAATGTCCATGTCATTTAGATTCTGTTGGTACAGAGTGTCACAAAGGTCTTCATTAGTTAGTGAAACTGGAACATCATATAGGATGACCAGTGGGTTCCTCTTTCGTGGGGGCTCGCATCGGACTGACTTGCAAAGTTTCTGATTTGCCAGTATCTTGTCTTTATCCTCTTCTGTTGCAACATCTACAATGACTACATTTTTGGTTGCCTTGAATCTGTTAATCTTAATCTTGTCTTTGGCAGGATTTACTGTGGTTGCAAAAACCTCCTGAACTTTGTTAATGTCCTGTCCGGGGAGTGGTCGCAAAAAGACTGCTGTGTCAGGTCGTTTTGACACTTTCGCAATCGTGTCCTTGGTAGATTGGGGCTTTGTTGCCGCTTGCGCAACAACACCAGCCCATGACTTTGTTGGGTGCTTCCGGAGCCTATCATTTTCTTTTTCTAGCTCCTCTATTCTGCCCTCTAATTTGGCGCTAGCAATTGACCATGCCGCCAGCTCATTTTTGATTGTTTGAACGGCTGCTTATCTAATTTTACCATTCTTGACATTTTGGTCAATGAATTGGCTTAACCTCATGAATCTTTCTGTAGTGCTCTCCTCCGTCGCTTGATTCAAGCCATCTTGTGGCGAGAAATCAGCTAGCATAGAAGCCCTCGTGGGCGCACTCGATTCGCTTGTCTCATCTGTAGCCATCATTCCAGTTTGACAAGCGATAAAATTGGGAGCCACGTCTCTTGCCCCGGACCGGCTCCTCTGGCATGGAGGGGGGACTAAGTGCAGCTCGTCCACCGGCCTCGCCCCTAGACCAAGGACCCCTCAGAGCTGCCAGGTTCAGCGCGCCGTTTCCAGCGCACTGGTCCTCTTCGATAACTAGCCACCTCCGATTTCACCTATCTCGCACCGGCAAGTATACCCCTCACTCCTAGGAGGCGGATGCACCCCCCGCCCTTCGCCCCCTACTGGCCCAAGCTTACACCTGACGGCCAAGGACCCACTCCTACTCAGGTGGTGGGCCGGTCACCCAGTCGTTCGGAGGTCTGGGCCCATCTAACCTCACCCAGGCTGTGTTACCACCTCCTGGGCTTGGCGGAGCACGCCTCGGAAGACCAGAGGCGTGGCGAAGCACACTTGCCGACTTGGGGCAGGATCCCACGACGGCAAACCAGCCACCGGCGTGGGGACACAGTTGGTGTGGTGTCCCCTGTTGCACAGCTCCTCCTGTGCCATGCACCCTTTGCTTTCGCTTTGGGTTGGGAGACCTTTAACGTCGTCCAGGACGTGAGGAGCTACAGCAGCCGGGCTGCAAGGCTCCGGGATCGTCGTTTGACTTACCCTCATGCCCTCGCCCAGCTGCCAAGCTCAACTCAACAGAGACAGATGGTGTGTCTCTCGTAATGCAGCTTCCCCTGCGCCATGCACCCTTTGCTTTCGCCTCGGGTTGGGGGCGTTTAACGTCCTACCTTGACGGGAGTTTAATGTCCTTCCTCGACACAACGACAACCCTCACCTCTCCACAGCCCGGAGATGGTATGAAATTGTGATGATGTTGAGAGAATGATGGAATGGCCCGGGTCTTATGTTGTGGAGTTTGACATCATCAAGACGGTGCGGCACTCAAACCCGAGTTACGTTCCCCAGAGGGCCTCCACACGTACTGGGGGATCATGGCCGACCATGTCTCACCGACCGCTTTTGATAATTCACGGTGGGCCAGTGCGGATTGGTGAGGATTGCACCCAGTTAAGGGCTAGCCTTTTAACGTCATGCATGGATGGCCCTTCCTGTGTTAGCTTCACCCCATCTAGGGGGCTATTGAGCGCCGGGGCCACGTCAAGGCCACAAGATAGGACATTGCGGTCCCCGCCCCACTCAGGTTCCTCTGAGCCACAGAGCACTTCAGAAGTCTGAAGATTCCCACGAATCAGAGGGTCTCCTGGCGGTTTTAACCCAGTTTCGGAAGGTAACACACCTCCCCCAGGTGGCCCACACAGACCGCTTTCCCGTGCGGTTGTGTTTGTTTTGTCGGGTGGGTTGGCGAGCTGTTTTGCGGTGCGTGTGAATGGTGGTGCAAAAGTGCTGGCGTTGGGGCTGCGACCGCGACGAGCCGCGGGCGCGCATTAATGATGTTGAACAGCAGCTGTGTACGGTAGTGGTGTTGTCGCACATGCATCTGGCCCGGCGCGGAAAGCGCAGTTGCGGTTGCCCTTTGGTGCCAGCCATGTCGCGTGAGCGGCGGGTTGCTCTGGTCGACACGTGGTGCTCTGGTTTGTTGTTTGGTGCCTTTGGCCGGTGGGTGGTTTGTGTGTCTCGTTCGCGCTCGGTATCTGCTGCTCGTGGTCGTGGTCGTGCTCGTGCTCCCCGTCTGTTGGCGGTTTTCGACGTCGTCTGTAGTTTTTTGCGGCGTGCCGACGACCCGTCGCGACCTTTAACCCAAAGTGTGGCGCCCGAAGGTGAACGTAACCTGATCAAGGCGCTTAAGCTAAGCTAAGCTAAACTAACCTGTAGCGTAGCATAACCTGAGCTGAGTTGAGGTCAGCTGAGCTGAGGTCAGCTGAGCTGAGGTAAGCTCAGCTCATCTCAGCCTAAGCTAAGCTGTCCGGCCGTAAGGTAGGTGCGGCTGTGGCCATCTGACGACTCACGTTTGAACGGTTTAACGGACGTTTGATGCTTAACCTAACACTGACCCTTAACCTAACCCAAGTCCACCTAACCTAACCTAACCTAACGTAACCTAACCTAGACGTAAACCTAATGTCTAACGTCTAAGGTCTAACGTAACGTGTAAGGTCGGCTGTCGTGTGTGCTGAAGGCAGATTCGGTTGGTCTGTAGTTGCGGATTGCAGTTTGCCTCGGGCGAGGGGTTGGCTTAAGCGGCGAGGGGCGAAGCTGCATTGGCCGGTGCATGTCGCGCAGGCGGCGCCCGTTGGCGGCGGACAATTGTGAGAAACGGCTGTGAATGTTGGCGGGTGGGAGGAGGAGGACGGCGCGCGATGTAGCCTGACGGCTGCGGGCCGATTGGGAAACGGTGGGAGGGCGACGGAAGGCGATGGGGCGGCGGAGGTGCGTTTGCAGGGCTGTCATCGCCGCACGCCTCCGCATGTGTGGCTGTGGCGCCGGCTGCGCTGGCCGGGCTGCCGCGGCGACGGTGTGGGAGCTTTGCCGAAGGTTTGGCCATTGTGGCGGGTCATTGGCTGGGGCTGTGGGAGCGGCATTTGGGTGGGGCCGGTGATTGTCGGCGGGCCGACCCAGGCTGTAGCGCGCGGTAGCTGCAGTTTGGCCGTGGTTAGCGGCGCTGCCGTGGCGACTGGTTGGCGACTGTGGTGTGGCTGTGTGTAGCCCCATCCTCGGTGGTTTGAAAGGCATGGGTGGTTGTGGCGCAGGTTTTGGGCTGCTCCGCACAGGCTGTCGGACATTGGGCAGTAGCAAGCGCTCCAGCCCACATTCTGCTGGCTTCTCCTGGCAGCTATGGAACGAAGGGTTTACTATGGTAGCAAGTGCTCCAGCCCACATTCTGCTGGCTGCTCCTGGCAGCTATGAAACGAAGGGTTTACTATGTAGCATTTCCTTCATCATGGGGTCATGAAGGACGGTAGGTACTGTTCTTCTTTATTTTGGTGTGTATCAGAGGTGTGTGTGGGACGCTAAGGGGGAACTTCTAATTTCCAGAGATGAAGGGAGGGGGGGCGTTGCCCCGGTAACTCTCAAGGTCGAGTAGTGCGAGGGGACGCCTATGCGGCCCGCGCTGCGGGTTTGGTTCCCCCAGTCACCTGATGAGGGGGTAAATTGAAGACTCCAGTTTAGCATGAAATCGACGGGCGATGACTTAATGGCGCTGCGCGACCTCCAGCTCTTTGGTGGCGTCATGTAGGTAGCGATGCGGGAAATGCGCAGGAACATTTTAAATCCGACGCTGGATCTTGTTTTGCAGCGCCTGCAGCCGGTGAAGATAGGTGGGGGCTGCACCGCCCCAGAGCTCACAGGCGTAGTCGAAGATCGGGCGAAGGTAGAGCCGGAAGATAAGGAGACCATTCGCTACAGATAAGGCGGAATGCTCATTCAACACAGGGTAGAGAGCACCCAGGCGGCAGTTGATTTTAGCCCCGACGTCTTCAATATGGAGTCTCCAAGTCAGCTTCTTGTCCAGGAGGACGCCAAGGTATTTCACCGTCACCTGCCATGGGAGGTCGGTATTGTAAAGTCGCAGCTGGCGGCGGGGCATCGACCTCTTCCACGTGAAAATGATGGCTTGCGTCTTAGCGGGATTGAAGCCGATACGCCATTTGGCAGCCCAGTCTTCCAAGGCGTTGCAGGCACTCTGTAGTCTGGGAACTAAGACCTCTGTCCATCGGCTGCGAGAGTAGATCACTGTGTCGTCCGCATAGACGGCCTTCTCCACACGAGGCACCGTTGGAAGGTCAGACGTGAAGATGGTGTACAACACGGGCCCAAGGACAGAGCCCTGGGGAACCCCTGCAGCAATGTGGCAGGCCGTGGAGAGTGCGTCACCCACCTTAACACAAAAGGTGCGGTCCTGAAGATAAGTGGCGGTAAGCTTCAACTGGTGGCCCGGGAAGCCGAAGCGGTTAAGTTTCCACAGCAGACCCTCGTGCCATACGCTGTCGAAGGCTTTCTGAACATCAAGGAAGACAGCCCCACAGAACTCCCGGCGGTTGAAAGCTGTGGTGATGTACTCCACGACATGAAGGACTTGCTGGGCAATAGAGTGTCCAGGCCGAAGGCCAAATTGCTCTGGGGGCAATATGGCGTGACGTTGAATGATCCGCTGGAGCCGTCGGAGGAGGAGGCGCTCGAATAATTTGCTCACATGTGGCAGGAGACTAATGGGGTGATAACTGGAGGGCGACGCGCTGTTTTTCCCCAGCTTAGGCACTGCGAAGACAATGGGGTGCTTCCAGGCCCGGGGGTAGACGGCAGAGGTAAGCAACCAGTTGAAGAAGGCCGCCAGGTGGACGACCGCCGACCACGGGAGGTGCTTCAGGATCCGGCCCGTGATGTCATCCTGGCCAGGAGCTTTTGATTCTGGAAGTTGCCGGACGCCTTCCAGGACTTCCTCTGGTGTGATGCGGGGGACTTGTCCATCATCGCCGACATCGGCGGAGCGAAGGAGGGCAGCGACGTCGCCCCACTGATGGTGTCAACACGCTGGGGGTCCACCTGACCCTGCAGGGGACGAAAATTCCGCTCGAACACGTCCGCTATCATGTTGGCTTTGTCTGCCGAGCTGTACGCCCTCCGGCCATCGACTGAGAGGGGCAGCATTCTGGAGCGCCGGTTCGTCAGCCGCCAGAGGGACTGCCAGCCTAAAGGATCCGGCGTGAAAGACCGAAGTTTGCTCGCCCAGAGCAGGTTGCGATGGTCAGCGATCCCTGCCTTTATATCGCGACGTAACTGGTTGATTCGCCTCTTCAAGTCAACATCACGAGTGATCCGCCATTCCCGGTTTAATCTGTTGTGAGTGCGGATCATATCGAGGATATGCTGCGGCAGATCAGGCGTCCGAAGAGCGGAAGGCCGCGGCGGTGGGGTAGAGGCATGCAGCGCATCACGGATGGCATCTGTAAGGTGGTCAATGGAATCTTCAGCGACGTTCCCGTCGGCGGCCATGACGGAGACGGCGTAGTCCACGTGGTCGCGGAAGCGATTCCAATTAGTCCTGCGTAAGTTTAGGCGGCCCACAGTATGTTCCGGGGCGACTCGCAAATGAAAGAGGACAGGCAGATGATTCGAGTTGAGCTCATGAATCACCTCAGCGTCGAGGAATTGCGGGAGGCCCTTGGTAATGGCGATGTCAAGCACATCCGGCCTGCCAGACGATGGGTAGCACGTCGGCTCATCGGGGCCGCAGGCATAGGCATTAACTTCCTCGAGAGCCTGGAGGAGTCGGCGGCCGCTGTTGTTAGTGTTCAGGGAATTCCAGGCGGCATACTTGGAATTCAGATCCCCGGCAATGAAGAGTTTCCCAGGATGGCGGCGGAGAGCTCGAGCATCTTCCAGGTCCAAGACGCGCGCGGACTGCGGTACACGGAAATAAATGTGATCGGTCCTGTGTGGGTGTCGACAAGGACCGCCGTCGCTTCGATGAACTGCGTAGTGGGCGGCCGGACAGCATAGTGCTGGATGGAGCGTTTGACAAAGAGAGCAGTGCCGCCACCCCAAGTTGGTCTGTCTGTGCGATAGCAGTAATAATTCGGAACATTGCTGCGGATGTCTCGTTTGAGAAAAGTTTCACTGACCATGCAAATGTCGACATTATGGTCAGTAAGGAATTGCTGGAGCTACCGCAGGTCGTGGGTCAGATTGTCCGCATTCTAAGCGACAATGCGGAGTTCATCTAGGCGAAGCACCCTTGCCATGACCCGGCACAGCAGAAGAATCTTGAGTTGCCTGGATGGCCTTGCAGATTGCCGAGTCGACGGTATAGGCGATGAGCGCTGGCAGTTGCGCGAGCTGTTTGGTGACCTCCGTCAGCATAGACGTAACTTGGGTAAGTAGCCCTAGCAGCGTCTGGAGTTCCGATGGCCCTGGAGGCTGTGCAGCCACAGCCGGAGGCGGGGGGGAAGTAGATGGCGCAGGTCCATGGGCGTCTGCGGGCAGGGATACAGCTGCGGCAGAAGGACGCTGCACGCCATCTGCCATGCTGACACCCTCCCGAAGTTGAGCCGCGCGTCGTTCCATCAGTCCTCTTGTCCATCTGCGGCGGGGGCTGACGGCGGCGACGACGCTCTGCAGCCAGAGGAGGCTTCAGGGAGGGGGGGAGACCACTCTGGCGTCTGCTTTCTTGTTTATGCTTCGTGCAGGAGCGGTAATTCGCCGGATGGGCCCCGCTGCACAGGCCACAGATTGGCGGGTCTTCGAGCTTGCGGGGGCATTCCTTGCTGGTGTGGCTGCCGCCACACCGCATGCACATGGGAGGCATAGTACACAGCTGGGAAACGTGTCCAAATCCCTGGCAGCGGAAGCACTGTACAGGGCCATGTGATTTCCGCAGCTTCTCAACCGTCACACACAGGTTGTAAAACCGTGTTACCTGAAAAATCTCGCGGTGGGCGGGCGTGTCAGGCAGGATGACCACCCTATGGCCAGTAAGTTGGTTGGTACCTGGCATCCGGTGTAAGTCCACGCGCGTGTCAACGAATCTCATGGATTCAAGCTCTTCTTTGATGTCGTCATTATGCAGGAACTTCGGTATTTTCTTCATCAGGGCCTTGAGAGTTGGAGGCCGGACAGCCGGAAACGTGTAATTGGGAACACCGTCACGTCCCAGCTTCTCCATGACGACGACGTTGTCTTCGGTCGCCGAGAGGTGGAGTTTCAGCAAGTCCTCGCCGATTTGCTTGATATGGAAGGGCTGTGTGCAATGCTGCCGCAGCCAGTCACGAAACCGCTTATAGTCGTCCGTAAAACGCATCACAATGGCGGGCACCTTCGTCGGAGCCGGAGGCGGCTGTTGGGCGGCATCGTTCATGTCAGCGTCGTGGTCGGCACGTTGCTGTGGCGCCTCTTCAGACGCGCGTCGGCGGCCATCACGTTGCCGTTGTTGGTCTGCGAGGGAAGCAGCGGCTCCGTCCAGCGATGCCCCAGTGCCTTGTAGTGGCTCAAAAGCATTCGAGACAGGGAGGTCCCGAGCGACGATAAGTCGTTGCCGCCTTGCCTGGCGCTTCTTCGGTGGCTGCCGAAATCCGTCTTCTTGTGAGTGCCCCCTGGAGGAACGGCTAGCTGGGGAGCGATCGCGGATGGCCCCTCTCGCCCCTCGTCCCGCTGGTGGTGGCGCTCACGCGCACCCACGAGGCTACTTGCCTCAGAATCAGAAGAAAAGTCCACATCGGCGTCCGTGTGCGGCTCTGCACCTTGAGTACTAATACTTCCCCTCAGTGCAGGTCGGTCCGTCATAGGCGCACCGGCTGATGGCGGGGCGGCCGACAGGGCAAGCCCCATTGGACCGCGGCCGGCCGGTGCGGGAGCAGCCGTCGCCGAAGCGGCGGCCGCGCGAGCGCTGAGTAGCATGTCCTTACAGCTCGACATCGCAAACTCGACTGGGTAGCAAGCGCGGGATGCGCGGCGCGGAGGCGCGCAGAGTGGCGGCCGCTCTCTCGGCCGTCCGCGCCCGCCCACGACACTGGCTGGGCCTGTGCGGCGAGGCGACTATTCTCTGCTGTGCTTGCCTGCCGTCCCGCTGCGCTCCGCTCCGCTCGATCTCTCTCTCGCTCTCGCTGTGTGTTACGCGCGTCGTCGAAATGGCAGATCAGGCGGCTACGAACGAGACTGCTGCAGCACCCGCCGCCACCGGCACTACGAAGAGGGCCAAGTCTGCGTCGTCTGCAAAGAAGCCGCGCGCCAAGCCTGCGCACCCGCGCACGTCTAAGATAGTGACGGCCGCCATCAAGAGTCTGAAGGAGCGCGGCGGATCGTCGCTGCAGGCGATCAAGAAGTAAATTGCCGCGCACTACAAGCTGGACGCGGAGAAGCTGGCGCCGTTTATCAAGAAGTACCTCAAGTCGGCCGTCGTGGCGGGCGAGCTGGTGCAGACGAAGGGGAAGGGCGCGTCCGGCTCGTTCAAGCTTGCTGGCGCCGGCGGCGGGGCAGCCGATGGCGGCAAGGCTCGTGCTGGCGGTGCCAAGAAGAAGCGCGCCGTTCCGGATAGCAAGGAGAAGAAGGGCGCCCGTGCGGCCGGCGCAAAGAAGGCTGGTGGCGTGAAGGCGGCGACTGGTCGGAAGGCGGGCGCCGCCAACAAGGCGTCTGCGGTGTCGGCCGCTCCTGCGGGAGTGAAGAAGGCGGCTGCGGCCAAGCCGGCCAAGGCCATGTTGCCGTCGAAGGCGAAGAAGGCCGCCAAGGGTCCGACGAAGAAGCCGAAGGCGCCGCGCCCGAAGAAGGCGACGACGCCATCTAAGGCGAATGCTTCGCCCAAGAAGAAGAAGTAGAGAAGAAAGAAATGGGAAAGGAAGGGTTGGCGCTTGACTCCATCGTCCCCACCCCCCGTTGTCTAGTGGCGCGCAACGGACGCGCGAGCCAAAACGGCCCTTCTCAGGGCCATCAAAGCACGTCGGGAAGGTTTTGATTGTCGTGTTGCGGTGTGGGTGGCCGTGCGTGTGGTGTGGTTGTCTGGCGTTTCTGTACGACCGTGTGGATACTGTTTGCGTGCCGTGGTGGTTTGATTGTGGGGTCGGTGGCGGGTGTGGGCGGCGGCGCGCGGTAGCGGTTTTGTTGTTGTGGTTGATTGTCGCCGTTTTGCGGCGGCCGACGGTTGGTTTCTGTCATGTTGTTTTTGAATACTTTGGTTTGTTTGCTTGCTTTCTTTTCGGATGTCTTGTCTTGTCGTGTCGTGTCTCGTCTTTTGTGTGTGTGTTTTTGAAACGGGAGGGGGGGGGGGGGGACGTTGAGATATGGAAAGAGTCGGCGGGATTTCGGTGGCGTTGGACGTGTAGAGCGCGCGCGCGCCTGCCTGGCCGTTGGCCGTCGGTGCGAAGTGGAGTGCGGGTTTCGAAGCGAAGCGGCGGCCAGCCACCCGTGTGGTGACGTCGGCTGTTGGCTATTGGTGCGCGCGCTAAGAAGCAAGCAGGCAGAGATAGCGGCTGTGGCGGACGGACTGGAATTGGAGTTTTTTTTTCTTTCTTTGGTTGTGGGGCGAGAGGCGACCGACAAAGTTTGCTCGTGACGGAGAGATGTTAGTGGCCCTGAAAAGGGCCGTTTTGTTTTGCGTGCGTGGGCGGTGCCGCGGCGCGGTTAAGGCGCGCTAGCCGCGGATGCGGCGCGCAAGCTGGATGTCCTTGGGCATGATGGTGACGCGCTTGGCGTGGATTGCGCACAGAATGGTGTCTTCGAAGAGGCCGACGAGGTAGGCCTCGCTGGCCTCCTGCAGGGCCATGACTGCGGAGCTCTGGAAGCGCAGGTCGGTCTTGAAGTCCTGGGCGATCTCGCGCACTAGGCGCTGGAATGGCAGCTTGCGGATGAGCAGCTCTGTGCTCTTCTGGTAGCGCCTGATTTCTCGCAGGGCGACGGTGCCCGGCCTGTAGCGGTGGGACTTCTTGACGCCGCCGGTGGCGGGCGCGCTCTTCCTCGCCGCCTTGGTGGCGAGCTGTTTGCGCGGCGCCTTTCCGCCGGTGGACTTGCGGGCCGTTTGCTTTGTGCGGGCCATAGCGGTAGCGGTAGCTGTAGCGGATCGGCGTGGAGGTGAGGTGCGCCGTCCGATGCTGCCTTGACAATGGGCCCGCGCACTGACGCTGCACAGGTGAGGGTGGACCCTCGGCATGAGAAGGAAGTTCTAGCGCTGGAGCGCTTCGCCTTCCTCATGGCGGTGTGGCGAGTGGAGTCTTGGCGGTTGAGAATGGCTTGGCGGTGTGTATGTTGCTTTTTTTTCCCCCCCCCGAAGAAGACAGGAGAGAGAGAGAGAGAGAGAGAGAGAGAGACAGGAGAAATGGAGGAAACCGTATATATATATATATATATATATATATATATATATATATATATTTAAAGAGAAAAGGATAGTAGAAGCGACAGTAAGAGAAGCAGGAAGACGAAAGGCTCAATTGACAAGCCGGTCGTTTATGAGATTGAAGAGAAGAAGCAGAAGAGAGAATGAGAGAAGAAGATTAGAAAAACGAATACCAACAGAGCCGGTCGATGACTTGAACGGCGAGGCAGACACGCTTAGAATGAGGGGTTGGAGAACCAGTAAGTGGTAGGGGAGCGGTCCCATGGGGAAAGCATATGGAGGGAGTGTAGGACTAGAACAAGGAGGGAAAGGAGGACGAGAGAGCGGAGAAGAGGCGTGGAGCAGCTGGTAGGGAAGGGGGGTGGAAGAAAGGAAGGGAACGTGGGGAGTGAGGAGGTGAAGGGAAAAGGGGGCGACCAGTGATCAGGCAGCAAGGAGATCAGGCCATCGGGTGGTGGCCAGACGATGGAGGCGAGTGCCGAGGGAAAGAATGAGAGGATTGGCAGATTGGCGGGAGTGGTGATAAAAGGAAATGGCAGAGGAGCAGACGCGTTCGTGAAGGAGGGGGATACCAGCAAGAAAACGAAGCTCACGGGTGGGGAAACGGTACGGGAGGCGGAGGGCAAGCCGGATAGCACGTTTCTGTACCGTCTGGAGACGGTGGAGGTGTGTAGGGGCGGCATTACCCCACACAACTGTAACATACTCGAGGATGGGGCGGATCAGGGACGTGTAGAGGAGGACGCCAAGATGCTGGGGAAGGGAGGAAGACGGGTTTATGAAAGGATAGAGCTGACCGAGGCGCCCCAAAGCCTTGTGGCTTATGTCCTCGATGTGGGGACGCCAGGTGACGGCCCTGTCCAGGGTGACCCCCAGATATTTGGCGGTACCAAGGACAGTGACGGGGGGGGGGGGGGGTAGTTAACGGGCCACTGGCGCCGGCACATGATGAGAGCCTGCGTTTTGGCAGGGTTGAAGGCGAGGCACCATTTTTTTGGCATACTCCATAAGAGCGTCGATGGGAGATTAAAGATGTTGTCGGAGGAGGGCTTTGCTCCGGGAGCGAGCATAAACCGCCGTATCGTCGGCATACAGGGCGAGATGAACCCGCGGAATGGTGGGTGTGTCAGCTGTGAAAAGGCTGTAGAGGACAGGGCCGAGCACACTCCCCTGCGTAACACCTGACCTGATGCGCCTCCTGGTGGATGTACCTCCTGGGAAGCTAACATGGAAAGTGCGGCCTTCAAGGTAGGTGGCGATGAGACAGACATGGGAGGTGGAAGAGGCGTGGTCAAGGAGATTATACAGCAGACCCTCATGCCAGACTGAGTCGAAGGCCCGGGAGACGTCAGGAAGATGGCCCCGAAGTACTCCCGACGCTCGATGGCGTCCAGTGCCTCCTCGACAAGTCTGAGGAGCTGGTGCATGGTGGCGTGGCCACGGCGAAAGCCAAATTGAACGTCGGGGAGCACGCGCCCCTGGGCGACATGGATAAGGACACGCTTGAAATACAGCCGCTAAAACAGCTTGGAGAGGGCGGGGAGGAGGCTGATGGGACGATAACTGGAAGAGGAGCGAGGGTCTTTACCAGGTTTGCGCCCACGCACCTCCGTGCTGCGCTTATATGCCCTCGGTTGCGCGTGGTGGGGGGAGGGCGGGCCAGAGTCTATATAGGGGGGTGGCGCGTGCGCTGGGCGCACCGTAGCCGACTCGCTAGCACCGGGTGAGGAGCCGCTGCAGCTGCTGTTTGTGCACGTTTTGCTTGCCTGAGGATTTAGAAGAAGAATGACAGGCCGCGGCAAGCGAAGAAAGGGGCTCGGCAAGGGTGGCGCCAAGCGGCACCGCAAGGTGTTGCGCGACAACATCCAGGGCATCAAAAAGCCCGCCATCCGCCGCCTGGCTCGCAGGGGCGGCGTGAAGCGCATCTCTGGTCTGATCTACGAGGAGACCCGCGGAGTGCTGAAGGTGTTCCTGGAAAACGTGATCCGCGACGCGGTGACGTACACTGAGCACGCCAAGCGCAAGACTGCGACGGCCATGGACGTGGTGTACGCCCTGAAGAGGCAGGGGCGCACCCTGTACGGTTTCGGCGGTTAGGCGCGTCGCAGCAGCTGCAACCGGTGTGCTGTGTTGGCCTTCTCGCGGCAGTGCTTGTGGGTGGGAGAGACGAAAACGGCCCTTTTCAAGGCCACCACACAGTTCGGAAATTGAAAAGTGCGAAAGACTCTGTGTTGTTGCTGCGTGTGTGCGCTGTGTTGACTGGCTTGCTTGCTTTCTTTTCGTTCTTTCTTTTCGTTTGACTGACGTGATGTGACTGGGAGGGGAGAAGGAGAGGAAACGTGTCTTGTGGCTGTGTGTGTGTGTGAGCTTTTTTACCGATCGATGGAGATGGCGGGCTGTGTGTTGTTGTGCGAGAGGCGGTATTTATTTGCGTGGTTTGGCTTTGTTTGTGGCGGTGTTGGAGTTGCCGAGGCAAGGCGTGGGTATAGGCGGCCGGATCAGCTGATCCGTTCGTTCGTTCGTTTGTTTGTGTCTGTGGGTTTGGGGCGCGCGTGTCGACGGCCGTTACGCGTGGGAGTGGAGGGCGGTGTGTCCACACGCTCCTTTAACAATGGTCATTATTGCTGCCGTTGTCGTTTGGAAGGGGACTGTGCGTGCGTGGAGGTGCTTGAGGCGACGTGCAAAATATGTGTGTCTTTTTTTGTGTGCGCGCGCGCTGCGTGCGTTGGGCCACACGGGCTGTGGACGACAAGATGGCGGACGTGCGCCGGCGGCGGCTGTGAAAGTAAAGTGCGGCGAGGACGACTGAAATTTTGCTTTGGACGTAGGTTTGTGTGGTGACCCTGAAAAGGGCCGATTGTTGTGGGCCGAGCCGAGCCGGCAAAGCGCGTTGCGTGCAAGGGAGCACGCAGCGCTGCTGGGCGGGGCGATTGCCTGGCCTCTTTAGGCCTTCTTCTCGGTCTTCTTTGGCAGCAGGACGGCCTGGATGTTGGGCAGGACACTACCCTGTGCGATGGTGACGCCCGACAGGAGCTTGTTGAGCTCCTCGTCGTCGCGGATGGCAAGCTGCAGGTGGCGCGGGATGATGCGCGTCTTCTTGTTGTCGCGTGGCGCGTTTCCGGCCAGCTCGAGCACCTCAGCCGCGAGGTACTCCATGACGGCGGCGAGGTAGACGGGCGCCCCGGCGCCGACGCGCTCGGCGTAGTTTCCCTTGCGCAGGAGGCGGTGGATTCTGCCGACCGGGAACTGGAGCCCAGCCCTGCTTGAGCGGGACTTTGACTTGCCCTTGACTTTGCCTCCCTTTCCGCGTCCGGACATGGCGATGGGCTAGTGGCGAGCGAGCGACGGTGTAAACGGTGCGAGCCGCAGCGAGTCGAGCAGCGGAGTGCGTGCCGGCGCAACGGCTACCGCTCTTTACCTAGTTGGATAGTGCCTGACTATCTGTAGGTTAAGCAAGTTAAGTGCTTTGCACTATTCCTGCGTTTCCTAATATGTATTTTCAGTGGGCCTATCGTGTGTGTTGGTCATATTTTGTGATGAGCATTTTATGTTAGTTAATGATCGTTACTGTAGTGGTTTTTACTGCCGTAGTACGTCGGGCCATCTTGAGGTGCTCCTTATATGTATTTGGTTCCCGAGGTTAGAGACCAGTCTGTTCTCTGACTGCTGTGATTTCTCATAGAAAAATTGAGCAGTCTGTCTTATTCCTTCCTTTATTGGCTGCACTCCAGTGATGGTATGCAACTCCCTAGTGGGAAAATCACGTGGGAGTTTCAAGATCAACCTAAGTACGCTACCCTGGAGGCCCTGTAATCTCTGGATGTGGCAGTCTGCCGCGTTGCCCCACACTACTGCCGCATACTCCATCACCGGCCTTATAAGGGCGAGAAACAGCGTAATGCCGCATCGTGTGGGTAGGGTTGTCTTCGGTTTCAAGATTGGGTATAGCGCTCTCAATCTGCCATAGGCTTTACCCACAATGTCCCTTATGTGTGGTCCCCACGTGAGGCGCCTGTCCAGGGTCACCCCAAGGTATTTCGCAGTGCGGGTCCATGTGATGGGGCCTCCCATGATCCGCACCGGCTGTAGGTCGATGGGGATTCTTTTCCTCGTAATGATGATTGCCTAGCTTTTGCTGGCATTGTATTTCAGGCGCCAGTTTGTGGCCCATGTACCTAGAGCTTCACATGCCGTCTGCAGGCGGCGGCGCATGAGGTTCACGTTCGCGCTTCTGGTATACAACGCGGTGTCGTCGGCGTACAATGCGAGCGAGACTCTGTTAGCCTTTGGCGTGTCCGAGGTATATAAGGAGTACAACAGGGGGCCAAGGACAGAACCCTGTGGCACTCCCGCCTGTATGGGCCTTGCTGTGGATATACCCGCTCCCGCACGGACATTGAACGTTCGTCCACTAAGGTAAGACTTGATGAGTCGAACGTGTGGCGTAGGTAGCCCCATTGCAACCAGTTTGTAGAGGAGGCCCTCGTGCCACACGCAATCGAAAGCCCTAGAGATATCAAGCAGCACTACCCCTGCGTACTGCCGACTCTCCAGGGCACCCATCGCATCCTCCACAAGACGTAACAGCTGTTGCTCTGTGCTATGTCCATGTCGGAAGCCGAATTGTTCCGGCGGGATCAGCTCCTCCGCGTTTACGTGAAGCATTAGCCTTTTAGAGTACAGGCGCTAAAATACCTTAGAGATTGCTGGTAAAGGGCTGATCGGCCTACAATTCTGTGGAAGCCTGGTGTCTTTGCCCTGTTTTGGTATGGCAACCACCTCTGCATGTTTCCATGCAGAGGGGAAGTTGCCAGTCTGGATGATTCGATTGAAGATCGCGGTGATGGGGCGAATGGCTGCTTGTGGTAACTGAAGTAGTATTGCATTTTCTAGCTGGTCGCACCCCCCCCCCCCCCCCGCTTTCCTCGGGTTTAATTGCTTCACTTGTGCCTGTACTTCCTCCTCTGAGATGTCTTCAATGTCTGTTCCTGCATCACTTTCGTGGAAGACTGGGAGCCGTTGCTGCACTAGACGAATGTGCTCCTCATCAATGGGATCGTCTACAGGAGTGAAGTTCTCCGCAAAGACATCGGCCAAGGCACTGGCCTTGGCGTCAGGCTCGCATATCGCCTCACCCCTGACTTGTAGGGGAGGGATGCTTTGACCTTTCCTCAGAAAGTACTTTGTCGTTTTCCAGGCTGACCCATCGTTTATCTGCAGGCTGGCTATTTTCCCTTCCCATTCCCTATTACGATGGCCTTCCACCGCCACTTTCAACTCTCTCCTGAGCCTGTTGAGGAGACGCTTAGTGACAGGACTTCTGGTTACTTGCCATTCCCGAAAGACTCTATTTTTTCGGGCTATAGCGTCTATTAGCTCTGGCGGGGAGTTGACGTGAGAAGTCTTTAATTTTTTGAGGGCCTCTGGGGGAAGCATTTGCTACAGCCTGTATTGTAGCTGCATTAAGTCTTCTGATTGCCTCATCAGTACCTACGTCAGCAAGGTCTGGGATGTCATTGAGGGTACCTTGCAGGCTCTCTCTAAACTGTTCCCAGTTGACTTTACCTAGTGGCCTTCGGTGGCTCTGGAGTAGCTCGCCTTGAACCTCCAGGTCGAATATTACCGGTAGGTAATCCGACGAGAGCGCGTTTCGGGTTGTCGCAGTTGTGCGGTTGCCCACTCCCTTCAGCAACGCGATGTCGAGCACGTCGGGACGGCCGCCTTTTGCAGGGTAGGAGGTGGGATCATACGGTCCCAGGGCGACTGCGTTGTGCTGTCGAACCGCATTTAACAGGCGACGTCCACTCGTGTTAGTCACTCTGGAGTTCCATTCGGCGTGTTTGGCATTGAGGTCCCCCGCGATAAAGATTTTACCGCGGATGGACAACAATGCCGCGAAGTCCGTCGGGTCCAGTAGTTTACCTGGTGGTCCGTAGGTTGCTACGAATGTGGTTTCGCCTGACGATGTTTTTACTACAACTGCTGTGGCTTCAACAGTATGAAGTCTTGGCAGTTGCACAATGTGGTGTTTGAGGCAGTTTTTAATATAAATAGCAGTGCCTCCTCCATGTGTTACCCTATCTGTGCGGTAGCATGTGTAATTCGCCGCGCGTACGTAAATACCGGGCTTTAGCTTAGTTTCCGAAACTAGGCATATATCTATTGCCTCGTCCCGGAGAAACTGCCTGAATTCTCCTCCTTGGGTACGTATCCCATTTGCGTTCCAGGCGCAGACTGTTAATCTCCTGTATTGCTACAGGTTCCGGGGCGACGTCCGTTTGCGCGGACACATCCGTCTGCATGGACAAATCCGTTTGCGTGGACACGTCCACCCCAACTTGTCGTACCACCGTGGGGGTGGCAACGGGGCCGGGTGTCTTCTTTTGCATCAGCCGGATTTCTTCCCGCAACTCTTGCGGCTGCCGATGGAGACCGACGACTTCTTCCTGCATTGCCGCCCTCTCTGCCGCCATCGCGGCTTTGAGGGCGGCCACGGCGTTGTCGGTGGCGGCGCTGGTCGGGATTGCGGCCGCCTCGTTTTCCTCCTTGTGTGGGGGTGGCGGGACGGCTGCCTCTTCTTCATGGACCGCTTTCTTGGCGGTTGTTGGTGTCCGCTGCTTCAGGTATGCGCAACTGCGTGCATTTGCGGCGTGCGCCCCGCCACAGTTAACGCACGTTGGCGCGACGTGTGGTGGCTTGTCGCAGTCGCGTGTATCATGTGCCTTTGCACATTTCAGACACGCGACTGCGTCCCTGCACGTCCTGGCGACGTGTCCCATCTTCTGGCAGCGGTAGCACTGCCTCTTGTGCTGCGGTCGGCTGCGCTTCTTCTTCTTGTTGCTGCCGCGGCCGTCTACTGCCAGCTTTGCCACAGCAGCAAGTTTGCCTCCCTTTCCGCGTCCGGACATGGCGATGGGCTAGTGGCGAGCGAGCGACGGTGTAAACGGTGCAAGAAGCAGCGAGTCGAGCAGCGGAGTGCGTGCCGGCGCACTCTCTCGCTGACGCTAGAATGACGAGCCTGTCCTTGGCTCGTGGTGGTGCAGTCTAGACAATATTTGTCATTCCTGCGGTTCCTGTAAGAGAGAGAAATATATATTACCACTCCTGTCGATAGGTCCTGTCTGGTTTAACCTGAAAAAGAGGAAGACACATTCTGTTGAGGGATTAGTAAAACTTAATCCCTCAGCAGGTCAGGCCAACGCGTGGTTGGCCTGTGATGAGGTTGTTGGCCCAGTCCACGGATGAGCCGGTTGCGGGAGCGTCCCGTCTTCTCGTAGAACTTCCTGGCGATGGCGCGGAACCTGTCTCGGAGAGGCAGGATCCCGGTGTCCTCGTGGAGTTGGCGCGTCGAGAAGCGCCTCGGAAGATGCATAGCAGTCTTCAGGGCGCGGTTCTGTATCCGTTGCAGAGGCACAATGTGAGCATCTGCGGCTTTCCCCCAGACCACGGCCGCATACTCTAACATTGGGCGAACCAATGTTAGGTAAAGCGTGATGCCGTGTTGTGGTGGCAATGACGACTGCAGGTTTAGCAGTGGATACTGGGCGCGGAGGCGTCCAATTGCTCTCCCTTTCACATCTCGGATGTTATGCTTCCAGGTGAGCCTGCGGTCTAGGGTAACCCCTAGGTATTTCGCCGTCCCACTCTATGGGATAGGTTCTCCCAGGATTTCGAGCGGCGTAAGCCCTGGCGGCAGAAGTCTTAAAGTGAAGACGACTGCCTGGCTCTTTGTGGCGTTGAATTTCAACCGCCACATTGTTGCCCATGAGCCCAAGGCGTCGTTCCCGCGTTGGAGGCGGTTTCTCAGCACTTGGGCGTTCATGCTGCGGGTGAACAGGGCTGTATCATCAGAGTACAGCGCCAGTTCGACTCCTGCCACTTTCGGCGCGTCTGCAGTGTACAGGGAGTACAGCGAGGGGCCGAGAACCGACCCCTGCGGCACGCCTGCACGTATCTGCCGGTCTGTGGACGTACCGTCGTCAGCCCTCACGTGGAAGGTTCGTTCGGACAGGTACGACCGCAGCGGCGTCATGTGGGACGTCGGTATCCCTTGTTCAAAAAGTTTGAACTCGAGACCGTCGTGCCACACCGAGTCAAACGCTCGGGAGACATTGAGGAACACTGCACCAAGGAATTCCCTTGTTTCCAGTGCGCTCATGGCCGGTTCTACCACCCGCAAAAGCTGGTGAGAAGTGGCATGCTCTTCTCGAAACCCGAACTGCTCGTCCGGGATGATGCCCTCCTGGGTGACGTGTCGCATCAGTCTTCTCGCGTACAGCCTCTCGAAAACTTTCGAGAGGGACGGGAGCAGGCTGATGGGTCGGTAGCTCGATGCCTAGCGTGGGTCCTTGCCGGATTTCAGGATGTCCACGACCTCCGCGTGTTTCCACGCAGAGGGGTAGTAACTCGACCGGAGAATCTCGTTGAAAACATCGACAAGTTGCCGGCGTAGGCCCGGCTGAAGGTTCTTCAGCAGGAGGTTTGTGACGCCATCGCTGCCTCCAGCCTTCTTGGGGTTCAGCGAGCGAAGCTGCACAGCAACCTCCTCCTCCGTTATCGGCTCGATAACGTCGCCTTCCTCCCTTGCGGCGCGGAAGGTTGGTAGTTTCTCGTGGACCCGCCGTATGTGGTCGTCATCGATGACGTCGGCCACCGGTGTGAAGTTTCCTGCAAAAGCGTCAGCCAGGACGCTGGCTTTCGCGTCGGGGTCGCTGGCGAAGTCGTTCCCGACCTGTAAAGGAGGTATTCGCTGTCGCCGGCGTAGGAAGGACTTTACCACCCTCCATGCACTGCCGTCCTCAGGATTGAGGGTAGACACAAGGTCTTCCCATTCCTGGTTCCGGTGATGCTCGACTGCTGCCTTGATTTCCCTACTCATGCGGTTTAATCGGCACTTCGTGTCTGGTTGGCGAGTGAGCTGCCATTCACGAAACAGTCGGTTCTTCTCGGTGATCACGTCCAGGATAGGGCGCGGTAGCTGTCGCGAGAAGTCGCGTGGTCCTTGGCGACGTCTCGGCGTGGCTTCCTCCGCTGCTCGGAGTATTCTTCGGGTGAAGAATGCTAGGGCGGCGTCTGCCCCTACCACGGCGAGGTTTGGCGCGTCCTCGAGCAGTTCGAGGGCTTTCGTCTGAAAGCGCTCGGCGTCGAGCCTGCGGTAGCTCGGACGGCTGTCTGGAAGAGAAGCTCCGGCCACGTCGAGGCCAAAAATGACCGGTACGTGGTCGGAGGAGAGAACGTTGCGCGTCTCGGCGGTCGCGAAGTGCCCGATGCCCTTCAGAAGGGCAATATCGAGCACGTCGGGCTGTCCCCGTGCAGGGAAGATCGTGGGGTCAAACGGCCCCACGGTGATCGCGCCGTTGCGGTGAACAACGCGGGAGAGGCGGCGCCCGCTGCGGCTAACAGTTCGCGAGTTCCATTCGGTGTGTTTCGCATTGAAATCCCCGGCAATGAAAGCTCGCCCCTCCAGCGACAGCAGGACGTCGAAGTCGGCTTCGTCTAGCGGTCTGCTAGGCTGCCGATAGACCGACACGAAAAGAATCTTTCCGGGGGTGGTGTTGACGGCTACTCCTGTGGCTTCCAGCGCGTTGAGAGCCGGCAGTTGAACTCGGTGGTGGCGCAGCGAATTCTTCACGTAGATGGCAGTGCCGCCCCCGTGGGTGGCTCTGTCATCTCGGTAGCAGCAAAAATTTGCTGCTCGCACGTCGACCCCGGGTTTGAGGAAGGTCTCCTGCACAAGGCAGATGTCGACCGCCTCGTCCCGTAGGAATTGGCGAAACTCACCCTGCTGGGAGTGGAGACCCCGAGCGTTGAACGTGCATATGGTTAACCCATAAATATGGTCGTTATCCATATTAGGGCTGGCTTCTTCCGGCGGTGGCCTGGAGGGCCGCCGTCACTGCTCCCACGAGGACTGGTAGCTGCGTCATCAGCTGGTTGAGCGACCGCAGGAGCGCGGCCACCTCGGTGGTGTCTTCCTTCGCCGTTTCGGGAAGGTTTGACTCCTTCGCGACGTTTCCCGTAGTCGGCAGCGGAGCGGCGTGCTGGGAACGCCCTGCGCCGGCGGCAACCCCTCCTACAGCCGCGGGCGCCGGCAAGCCAGCCTCCCCGACTGCAGGCGGCGCCGCGGGCAAGGGCAGCTGCGACGGCTGCGGTGCCGGTGCGGCCTCCCCCGCGAGCGGCCGCGGCCTCTCGGAGGGGGCGGTCGGCTTCCCCTTAGCAACGTCCGCGAAGCTGCGACTCGGGTTTACGCGGCTGGCGCGTTTCCCGCTCTTGAATGCGGCGCATCCTAGGTAGCAGGCGACATGGTCCTCACTACAGTTGCAGCACGTCGGTCGGTCCTCCTTCTTCTTCGGGCAGTCACGCGACGCGTGTTCCTCGGCGCACTTGCAGCAACGCACAGGCATCCTGCAGAACTTTGCCACGTGGTCCATGCGTTGGTAGTTGAAGCACTGGGCTCGCCTGCCTTTCGCACGGAGTGGCTCGACTTTCACGTCGAAGTCGGCAATGTTTTCAACCTGAAAAATTTTCCGGTTGTCCACATTGTCGACTAAGACCACAAGGAACAGGGGCATGTCCTTGTGGGCCCTGGGCGACCTCATCAGGCCGACGTGGCGGGTCTGCAAGCCGAGTTCCTCCAGCTGCCGCTGTAGGAACGCCGGTTCCATCTTCATCGGCAGGTGACGGACGACGACCTTCAGCTGCTTCAGCTGCTCCATACTCTGCGTGAAGCAGAACAACTTCTCGGTCTCACAGAGTTGCATGAGACTCTGCTCTGACATTGTAAATATCGGTCCCTGCGGACATCTTCAGTGGTTTTGCGATGGAGTACAGCTTCTCTCTGGGCTCACTGCACCCCTTCCTCCAAAGGATTGTAATTAGCGGAGGGCGGCGGGGCGGTTTCGTCGCCGTAGTCGGTGTTGTCGCGTCCCCGTCGGTCTCGGCTACTTCAGGTAGATCTTTTTTAAAGAAAAACATTCATTTCAATTTAAAGAATATTTCCTATGCATTTCCTCCAAGAATCAAAATTAAGTATAAGCCAGCATTGCACGACGCTGTGTAGAAGTATCTACAATTAAGAGCAGATATAGATGCAGTTTTTTTTTATTGAGGTAACGATCTTTTGCTCTTTTTTATTCTGAATACAGGACCGAAGGTCAGCGCTGCTGCCCTTATAAAATTTATCAGGTTTAATTATTTCTGTTGACATATTACATACGGTTCATGGTTCATTACTTAATTAATATTATGGGGGGTTTATGATCAATCTTCGTTCGTTAATTTTGTAGGGAAGTTAACATTCTGGCACATTTTTATTATCATTGACTTTTTACTATTTGTGCGGGGAGGTTATACTTGGGGCCATTTCCATTTACATTTAATATTGATAGACATTTTTTTTGCTGGGAGGTTACAACGCCTCATTTTGTTTGTTGTTGTTTTTCCTTCGTTTTTTGTTTTTTCCGCTCTCACCACCACCGCCGCATCACGCCATGCCTCCCCCTTTGGTTTTTGGTTTCTTTTACAGTGTTTCAACATCAATGCGCCCCATTTCCACTCCCCATGCACCACACCACGGCCATCAGCCTCCAAAACGGGCAGGCGCAGTGTGTCATTTCCGGCGCACAAGCACACCGTACGGTACTCTCATTGCCCCCAAGCCACCAATGCGCAGCAAAAATGTCTCGCAACACAACACACGGTGCGTACACAACGACCACGCGGCTTTAAGGCATGGACCGGCGAAATGCGCCGCCCCCGCCCCCTCCCCGCCACCCCCCTCTCCCGCAACCGTTGTCTCACGTTCACTGACAGCCGCGTCTACGGCTACACCACGCCAACGCAACACGACAACCACAACACGACAATGGTCCCCTCCCGGCAACTCATTGTTTTTCTTTTCTTTTTCTTCATTTGCACAAACACAACGCCGCATGCGCCAGCCGAGCGCAGCGCAAGCCACCCACACCCCGCCCTCACCGTCTTTAGCCTCCTCTTCTTGTTTTCTTTTGCCCGCTCCCATCTCCCGCAAGCCATGCCAGCAGCGTTACGCGTGCCCCTCCCCTGTCCACACACTACCGCGAAATCAACAGCCTTCCGGGCCACATGCAGGGCACGCCCACCACCAAACACTGCCATTCACGGACGCAATTCTCAACACACACACACACACACACCCACACACACACACACAAAGAGCGCACTCCCCACTTCGCTTCTATCTCTCGTCCCTTCTCTTTAACAAAAAACAAACCCCGGTTAACACACTTTCTCGACACCTTTATGTAGGGAGAGTGCGTTATCTCGACCGTGACAGAGTGACGGCAACTATCGACGATCCACTTCCCCACTGGTAAAACATGTTCACTAACACCTACATACATCATTCAGTACACAGACAATAGCATACACAATAGGAGGGCACACGAAAATGAATGGCAAGGCACTGTCATACATTCTTCCTCAGAACCATATCAACGAACGTTACATACATCCGGGAAAGCAAAGCAATGCACAATTCAGCCGTCAAAGGTAACGTTCACCACGACAGACACTTGCAGCCGCGCCGTTAAACGCATTTCAGTGTGGCTACAATACACCTCCGACACGGGAACGTTCCGTTGCTCTAGACTGCGTTTCTCCGTTTTTCCTTTCTCTTTCTCATTTTCCTTCTGTCCTTTCCTCCTCCATTCTTTCCTTATTCCTCACGTTCTGCCCAGACATTCGACCGATCAAAGTCAACCTTTCGTTACTGTTCTCAGCGCGACGGTGTACAACAGTATGACGGGTGTTCAAGACTTCAGTTGCGTGATGCCGGTGTAACGCGCCGATCGACAGTTACCCAGAGGCGACGGATCGAATCACATCACCGACACACAAACAATTGCAACAAACAAACACCGACGGACACGTGTACGCACATTCGCCAAAAGGACCGTCGTCGTCTAGCGTCGCGCTTACTGTACTGCACTGGACACGCGTGCATCTTGAATGACGACATCAGTGTGCGTGCGTCGTACGCACAAAGAGACAGAATCAATCAGACACGACTATCAAAATCAGAGTCGAAAGGTATATCATCGTGTGTGTCGCCTACCTCACTCGCCTGTACAATACAATACAATGTGTCTTAATGCACGTCCATTTAAACGTCACTCACACACCTCCACGCTGCAGTTACGTCGCACCATTGTCAACTAACTCACTCGGCGTAGAGCAAAGGGAATAGTAGGCGGCAAAACATTTCACCCTCGCCATGTATGATGTGCAAACAAACCCGCAAACGGCCGTTACGGTGTGACATCCAACAATCGCGGTTTCCATCCATCCATCTCAGTCACGTAACTATCCGGCCATCCAAAGGACAAATCAGCGATCGCACTTCCCCCCTCGCAGACAGGTAACACCAACAGCAATGGGTCGAAACCACGCCAACGAGTTGTGCTTGTACGAGGCGTGCACACGTGCCTCCATTCCACGTCACACCGACGCCACGGGGACCAACCTCGTGGCCGTACCCCCACAATCGAATTCATCAGCCACCCCACCCCATCACGGCGCAACCAAAGCGGTAGGCTATTGCCGCCATCCACCCACTCACTCACTCACACACACACACACACAAAACAACAAACAATTCCGCCCCTCCCGCAAGGGCAAGTTGGTGGCCCTGAAAAGGGCCGTTTTGCCGCTCTCGCAACGGAGGAGCCGTCTCCATCCTTCCTTCCATTCCAGAGCCACCTCCTTACTTGGAGCTCGTGTACTTGGTCACCGCCTTCCCGCCCTCGCTCACGGCGTGCTTGGCCAGCTCGCCAGGCAGCAACAGCCGCACAGCGGTCTGGATCTCGCGGGACGTGATGGTCGAGCGCTTGTTGTAGTGCGCCAGGCGAGAAGCCTCCGCCGCAATGCGCTCGAAAATGTCGTTCACGAAGCTGTTCATGATGCTCATCGCCTTCGACGAGATGCCCGTGTCAGGGTGCACCTGCTTCAGCACCTTGTAGATGTAGATGGCATAGCTCTCCTTCCTCTTGCGCTTCTTCTTCTTGTCGCCCTTCGAAATGTTCTTCTGCGCCTTGCCAGCCTTCTTGGCGGCCTTCCCGCTAGTCTTGGGCGGCATCTCGAACGTACAAAGCAACACCAGTAGCAAGCGCTCGGCTCTAGTCAGCGTCTCCCCACACAGTGGCACCCGCCGCCCGTTTTTTTTTTTTTTTTTTTTTTTAGTATCACAGCGTTGTTGAACAGGCTTATCGGCTTCGCCGATTTTCCGTGTATTGATGTAGTTGTGTTTGGGTAGTGCTGTTGGGGCACCATTTATTCACTTTGGGGGTCAGGATTGTTATTTTTGGACTTAATAGTTCACCAATCCGCCGCCCTTGGTGGGGTACTACGCCTTGCAAGAAGACTTGGTGTTTGATTCTCCTTTCCTCTCCTCTTGCTCCTTGGTGTTTGTTGCGGCTGGGATGCCGCTTTCTTCTTTGTCCATGGTGGTTCGGCTTCTGCTTGCCGCTAGATTGTCTCTCGCAATACGATCTACTTGGTCTCGTTTAAGGTGGTTGGTGTGGTTGAAATTGCTTCTGACTGGGAGTTGAGGTGTATTTCCTGATTTAATCTGTGGGGTCCTCTGTGATGGATCGTGGCACTCTCTGTTTGTGCCAGGTTTTAGGTCTTTGGGTGCCTACGTCTGTCAGGTGTCTGCAGCTATTTCTGATGTTGTCTATATTTTGGAAAATTTTGGTAGTCTGTTTCCTAATTGTTTGATCAAGTGTGTCCATCTCCAGCTGTTCATGTAATTGGGATATTCTAGTCCAGTAGGGTGCTCCTAGTATCCACTTGAGCACCTTGTTCTGCACTACCTGCAGTTCATATTTCCTTGTTGGGCAAGCTACTGCCCATGATGAGCATCCATATGTCATTGTAGGGAGCACCGTTTTCTTATATAGTGTCCGTTTTGTTTCAGTTTTCAAATTCTTGCTCTTGAAGAGTGGGTAAAGTGCCTTGGCTAGGTTCAGAGCTTTTGTCTTCTTCTCTCTGATGTGATGGCGGTACAACAGTTTTCTTTCCAGCGTCATGCCAAGGTACTTGACCTCGTCCCACCATGGTAGTTCCTGGGCGTTGAGCTGCAGATGGTTTTGCAGGATTGGTCGCTTTCGGTTGAAGTAAATGGCGGTTGTTTTTGCGGCGTTTAGCTGAAGTTTGTTTGCTCTACACCAGTTTTCCATGCGATTGAGCTGTCGTTGTAGTCTGCCAATGGATACATGCTGCCAATGTTCACTGGTGTAGAACGCCGTGTCGTCAGCGAATTGGGCGATGTGGACTGCTGCCTCCAAGGGAATGTCATTGACGTAGATGTTGAATAGAGTTGGCGAGAGGACAGACCCTTGGGGGATGCCCGCCATCAGCTGGCGACGAGAGGAGCGTTTGCCATCCACCTCGACCGCGAAGTGCCTCTCGTTAAAGTAGCTGTCAAGTAGCTTGGCGTAGACATCTGGGATAGATGTTTGATGTAGTATCTTCCAGATTAAGTTTTCATGCCACACCTTGTCGAAGGCTTTTTCCCCGTCAAGGAACACGGCTGCGGTAGACTTCTGCAGGTTCATGTTTGCTGCGATGTGTTCAGTGACGCGGAGCACTTGGAGTTCTGCTGACACCTTCTTTTGGAAACCGAATTGCTCGGCTCTTAGTGTGTTATTGTCTGTCAGGGATGGTTGGGGGCGCTGTAGTAAAATTCTCTCGAACAGCTTCCCCATGGTCTGTAGTAAGCTAATAGGCCTACACTGATACTATTTTGTGGCCTTTTTCCTCAAGTGCAGTTTTTACGTCTTCCTCGGGCGTCTGCGGGGGGAGGCCATCACGAATCACCTTTGTCTGTCTGCGGCCAGCTGGTGTGTGAAATGAGGAACATTTTCCTCAAAAAAATGGTTCAAATGGCTCTGAGCACTATGGGACTTAACATCTGTGGTCATCAGTCCCCTAGAACTCGGAACTACTTAAACCTAACGAACATAAGGACATCATACACATCCATGCCCGAGGCAGGATTCGAACCTGCGACCGTAGCGGTCACGCGGTTCCAGACTGAAGCGCCTCTAAACACACGTCCACACCGGCCGGCTAACATTTTCCTCTCTTAGGAATTTTTCTGCAGCGCGGAAATCTTCGACAGAGTCAAAGTGATACTTGGTGTTATCCCCACGGAAGATTGCTTTTAGGGGGCCTTTTAGTTTGGTTTTCAGGATCTTGTTTAGTTTGATATAATCACACGGCTGGTGGACAATGATCGGTGGTATCGTGGGGAAGCGTGTGTGTAGGTTATGACTTTCACTATCGTGTGGTACTTCCTCTTGTGGTGCAGTTTTTGGTGACTCGTTTCCCTCTTTGGGCTCATTTTGTGTGGCCAACGCGCCAGGGAGCTCTTCTATTAGGTCAAGGACCTGGTACAGGTTTTCAGCTTCGAAGGACAGGCACCCTGGCACCGGTTCCAGAGAGGATCTGGGTGATCGCCTTCGCCTAGGTGATCTGGCATTTTGCCAGTCGCCTACGGCCCATCCCTGTGATGGATCGTTACCGCATGGGGATGGAGTTTCTGCGGTGTTGTCTGGTGGTTTCTGAGTGGTCTGGTTGCTCCTCATTTCTTCCATTTCACGTGGTGGCATGTATTTAGGCATTACATTGAGGTGGTTGGTGGACCCTAACAGTGGAGATGGACACACATGATCGCGAAAATCTTCACTAACCCTAATCTGTGGCCTGGCCTGGCAGACGCGGGCTGGCCCCGCCGCAGCAGGTGGCCCTGGCTATATAGCGTACCCTAACACTAACCAGCCCTAAATTCCAGTTGTCCGGAATTACTAGACGCTATTCCTACTTGCGAGAGACAAACCTAGCGACAGTTTGCTTTTCCTTGAAGGCGGCGCACAGGGCGCGGCGGTGGACGGCTGCCGGCGAAGCAGCAGTGGCACCTCCGGTGGGCAGTGTGTTGGCAACCGTCGGTTCGATTTCGACGTTGATGGCAGGGCAGGGGAGGGAATGGTGATAGGAGTAGGCATGTGGGCGCAAAAATCGGCTGCTGCTGCAGGCGGTGCCGTAACCGTCATGGCGGGGAGTGTGGGACGGACGATGGGTGGGGGAAGGAGAGAGAGTTTTAGAAGGGAAGAAAGAAAGATAGGGGTAAAAAAGGAGGGAGGCGAATTTGGAGATGCCGGGAGGCGGTGGTGTGAGAAGGGCGGGGGCGGGGGCGGAAGGACAGAGACGAGGCGACAGCTTGCTTTGTTGATCAGTCAGTCGGTCGGTCCGTTTGTCCGTCTGGCTACGCTTCGTTTTCTGCAGCAGGGACGGTGCGCGGCGTCTCTCGCGGTGGTGGGAACGCCTGGCGGCTGGACGGCCAGCAATGCGGTTGGATGGGCGGCCACAGCACCGCATCTGTGCCCAAGGAGGAGACGCTGGCGGCGGGCCCTCCGATGGGGCCGGCTGGGGCTGTGTCGAGCCGCCGGGCCAGGCTGTGCATGTGTAGGCGTGCGCCGCTGCTGCTGCAACAACGAGTAAACGAGAAGAAGGGATGGCTGGTGAGTGCATTTAGGCGGTAGACAAAGGTCGGCACGCCATTGCGTGATGTGGCGTTGTGACGGGGTTTGCTCACTTGCCTCGTTGTGTTGATGCGCAGGAAGAGGCCGGCGGTTACTGCAGGCAGACGCGTACAGAGAGACGAGCCCGGTCTGCAGCAGGGTGTGGCGTGCCGAGTGCAGAGCAGCGGCGGCTCGGTTCGGACATGAGCGCCCCCTGGCGGGTGGCCGGAGGCGGCGCGGCGTGTTGGACGTGTGGCTGGTGGCAGTGCACAATTGCGAGTGGCTGGCGGTGTGGCGGTTGGCGCGTCGGGCGGCGGAGAGAAGAGAGAGAGGAAAGGTATGTGTTGCGGGCGCCTTAGTTGCGCTGCGTCGTTGCGTGCGTACAGGGCGGGCGCTTGTCGACTGTGTGACTGTGTGGGCGGTGTGGTGAATTGACGGCGTTGTACCGCGTGTGCCCGGCCGAAGGCGTCGGGAAAAGAAGGAAAGGAGAGTGGGTCGGTGTGCGTAGCCCGTGATGTCATGTCACGCCGTGTCATGTTTTTTTTTTTTTTTTTTTTTTTTTTAAAAAAAAAATTCTTTATTATTATCAAAATCATTATAATCATACACGTTTAACCCACTACCTTAATGCATTAGTGGGTGCTAACAGTGATACATTATTTACACTTTTGCAGCTTAGTATACTTAATAGTAGGTGAGCTACAGTTAACATTAACATTAGTAACAATGGGCATCTAATCTACTTATATTGTTTATCCTAATTCCTATTTCTAATCTAGTTTATATATATATATTTACTGCAGCGTCACATGCGTGCCAGAAGAGATATAAACCTACTATTTACTGCCCTGCTCTTCGAGCTAAACCCGAAGAGCATGCCCCTGGCACTGGGCGGGCCTCAATGTTAATTCGCTGCAGTCCTTATCTTAATTTCCTATATCTAATTCCTACAAACTAATCTATCCTACGTCATGTCCGGTGTGTGTGTCGCAATCGGTAGTTGTTCCCTACTCCTCCTAGTCCTGCACGTGGCGGTTCCCAACTTAGAGGTAGTCGGCCAGTCCTCGCACAGGCGGTATGGGAATAGGGCTCTCAGACTCAGTTGGTGGTTATTGTCGCTCGTTATTTACTGTATCTCACCTAGATAGTCAATTAATATTTTTCGTGAAACCTCGTTTGCCAGGGTGTTCAAGGTCTGAAACGTTTCTTCTCGTCTAAGTAATTGGTGTGTGTCTCGGTTGGGTAGTCTGTCTCTTAGTGCGTTGGCGATATCATTGAAGAGAGGACATTCATAAACTACGTGCTCGGGCGTGCCCTCCGGATCGCCACAGTCGCACGCTGGTGTCGCCCTTTTCCCAAATCGACATAAATATGTCGGGTAGGGACCATGGCCAGTGAGAAAGTGGATCAGCCCTCGCGTAGGCTCAAAGTACTTCATGCCAAGTCGTTCCCTCACATCGGGTAGGAACTGGAAGGTTCTTCGTCCAGTCTCTTCTGCCTCCCAATTCTCCTGCCAGAGCTCTTCCCCCCTTATCCTTATCTCTCTTTTGTCCCTCAATCTGACACCCATAATGTCAACTATTTTCTCATTATTTCCCTTCTTGGCCCAATACCATGCCGCCTGTTCCCTAATCTTTATGTCCAGAGGGCAGAGTCCCATTATGATTAATAGGGCTCCCCCTGGAGATGTTCTGTAGGCACCTACGGATCTTAATATCATGCTTCTCTGAACCCTTCTCACCGCCATGGCGGGCACAACCCTAGTGAGCCTGTGCGCCCAGACTCCCGAGCCGTAGCCCACTACTGAGGTTAAAATACTGTTATGATAAAGTCTAATTAGGTGTGGAGGAAGATGAAATCTTTTGTGACCTATGGAGATTAAATTATTTAATATCTGAAGTGCTCTCTGAGTGACAGTTTCAATATGCTTCCCAAAATTCCACCTCTCATCAATGATAACTCCCAGGTAGCGTGTCTCTCGTCGTCGTAGAACTGGTGATCCGTCTATTCTGACAGTCGGGTTTCTGATAAGATTTCCTTTTAGTAGTAAGTAGGTCGATTTACTAGGTGATATCGTCATCTTTGTCGATTGGCACCACTTCTGGAGTTTGTCTAGTGCTGTCTCTATTTTTGGTTCTATGTCTTCGCGGCTACGGCCGCCAACCAGCAGGAGGAGGTCATCCGCGTAGGCTATCACCTCTAGCACCTCATCGCTTTGTTGTAATCTGTCTAATAACGGCTCCATATGTATGTCCCAGAAAAGGGGTCCTAAGACTGAGCCTTGGGGACATCCTTTGGTGATTTTCTTACCGACTCTTTCGCTAGATGATGATAACCAGACCTCCCGTTCATTGCAATAGCTCCTCAGGCAACCATATAGCGGCCCTGGACACTCTTTCTCCCGCAAGCAGGAGAAGAGCGAAGGCCACCAAAGGTTGTCGAAGGCGCCACTGATATCCACCATGATGCCAACCACGTATTTATGCGGGGTCGAGCTGCAGACCTCGGCCGCCAGGGCAATAGCATCAGATGCTGATCGCCCCGGCCTGAACCCGAACTGCCTGTCGCTCATCCCGCACAACACTCGGTGTGCCGTCAATCTGTCAGCCAGCAGTTTCTCCAATATTTTTCCGAAAATGTCCAACAAGCAAATCGGCCTGTAAGATTTTACATTAGCAGGGTCCTTATCTATTCCTTTCTTTATAATGATTACATTTGCTGTCTTCCATCTCTTCGGAAATTTCCTCTGTCGGAGACATTCATTGTAAAGATGCGTTAATGGCGCGATTAACTGAGGCGCCAGGAACTGCACTACCTCCGCCACAATGCCGTCCGGCCCAGGTGCTTTACCTTTTTGCAATGACCTTATATGAGCTGCCACCTCCTCCTCTGAAAAAGGGTAGACAGCCGTCTCATTATCGTATTCCTCCTGATCTTCATTTCTGAGTTGTCTCTGCCCTTCTGTTTCCCCTTCCGCGTTGTCGTCAGGCAACAGGGACCGGAGGAGGACCCCTGCAGTTTCCTGCCAGGACTCCGTCATCCCGTCCCCGTACCTGACTGTTGATAACTCCAGAGGAGAGCGGATTTTTTCCCTTACCAGCTTATATGGAAGCCCCCATGGGTCCGTGACTAGCTGGCTAAGCACGAAATTCTCCCAACTTCGCATCCTAACTTCACGTAGTTCCTTTTGGAACTTCAGTTTTTCCTCCCTGTATAGTCTCTGCCACCTTTGGCGTTCTTGCCAGACGACACTGCGCTGGTAGTGCCTCCTTAGCCGTCTGACAGATCGACGTAGTTCACCCAGTTCTGCAGTCCATGGTGACGGAGAGGCCGCCATGGCCCTTCTCCTTGTAGGTACGGCTGCCTTCACCGCTCTTGTCACTGCGTTCACCAGTTCCTCAGTTCTTTGGTCAACGTCTATGTCTAGAAAGATGTCACCTTCTGGTAATGGAGGAATGTCAAACTCCCTCGCTAGGCGCTCCCATTCAGCTCTTCTGTAATTTAGTTGCACCTCCCACCCCGTGGCCCAGCGGCATTCTCTTTCACCCAAGGTAAAAGATATCAAGTTGTGGTCGCTTGTGGTGGCATTTTCTAGGACTTTCCAATTTTGAATAAGGTTAGCCGTGTTTGGTGTTACAAGGGTCACATCAATATTCGTGCCCTGTCCTCCCCCTGCTGCTTAGGTAGGAGGATTGCCAGGCCTGTTAGCCACCACAAGTTGTGATGCCATTATAAGTTCTTCAATTTTTTCACCGTTGGCATCCCTTGTGCCACTGTACCACAGGGGGGATTTTGCGTTAATGTCAGCTGTTATTACTACTCTCCTTCCCTGCAACGCCGTGGTGACTCTAGCCAGGTGGTCTATATAGAGTTCTATGTTGTCCCCATATTGGAAATACATGTTAATGAGGATTATTGTTCCCATGGGGGTTTGTAGCTCCACGACGTTGCAGTGGCTAGTTGCGAATTGTGACAGTATGGTAACTCTGAGGAGCTTATTTGTGATTATAATCACCGCCTTCAGGTTATCTCCCGTGCTGACTATTTGCCAGCCTGCAGCGGCAAAAGCTATTTTTCCAGCCAGGGAGTATGGCTCCTGTAGACAGAGTACATCCAATCTCCTCTCTTCCACCTCCCTCTGGAGCTCCTGCATGACTAGTCTGCTGTTATGACTGTTTAGTTGTCCAATGGTTATTTTCGTCATCAAGGGTAGTATGTATGTATTCGGTCATGTGGCCAAGTCTTATTCCAGTCTAAAGCAATTCGTCCGTGTGCTATTACTGATTGCTCGTAAATTTCGTTTAGGTCAAATTTCTCGCCTCGTCTGTCAAAAACTTTCTTGAGTAGATCACGCAAGGCTCCGAAGTCGGTAGGGAGATTCACTGATTTTAGCTGGATCCTGTCAACAGCCTCCATAACCGAGAAGGCTACCTTTCTGCCGTCTTCATGTCCTACCCGGACCACATGTCGTAAGGCCGTGGTCAGGGTTGCCGGCTGCTCCAATCTGGACAGTTGCATAGTATACTCCAAGTTGGGGTATACCCTCACCGGATCGACTGGTGGGACTTTGACAATTGGTGAGCTTAGTACAGTGGTGCTCGTGCAGGAGCTCGTCACTGTATTTTCTTGAATCGGTAATTGATTTATATGATTAATGTGATTGTCCTTTGGCGTTACTATGTGTTTGTCTCTTGGCGTTACCACAGTCACAGGATGCCCTTGCCGTTGTAGATGTAGTGTCGGCTTTATTCCCCGGCTTTCAGAGGAGAGAGTTTCAGTCATGAGGGGGAGATTGGTTTGTATACCAATGTCCATTGTTGGAAAGTCAGTCTGGGTTGCTTTGTCTTGTATTTCAGTTCTAGAGGCGCCGGAGAGCGACCTCAGAAACTCCTTAAATCTGTTTGCCCTCACGGCATCCCTCCTCCTTTTGCTCGGGGACTTCCGTTTTGGCATCCTCTTTGGTGTACCTGGCTCAGCCATAGTCTGTTCTGGAGATGAGTCTTTGCTCCAGCATTCTATATGTAGGGCAATTCCTGCCTGTGGCTCCGCAAGACTTCTTGCCTCTATTTCTACACGGTATGCAGACCGCCGCCGCCTTACAATCTTTGCGGCTGTGACCATGTTCTCCACATTTAGTGCATGCCGGCTCCCTGGTGCACAACCTCAAGACGTGATCCAGGTCACCACAGTTGTGGCAACGAGGTACCACGACATAATCCCTAGCGTTTACGGCGTGAAAGCCGATATATATTCTGCCCATTGTTGTAATGTTTCGCCACATTTGTGCTGACACCTCGGCGACGTGATGAACAACATCACGACCCCGTGGCCCAGTCTTAAATTTTAATTTAAAACAGTTTTTGAATTCTTCTTCGTTAATCTCTTCGAAATTTTGCAGCCTGATTGTTTCCATTAATTCTTCGTTAGTCATAACTGATGGTACATCATATAGTATGACTAAGGGACTACGTTTCCTCGGTGGTTCGCATTTGACCACCGAGTTCAGTTTTTGGTTGTTCAGCAACTTTTGTTTATCATTTTCTGAAGCAACTTCTACTATGACAGAATTTCTGCTTGGTTTTATTCTTTTGATTCTTATCTTGTCTTTAACAGGATCTATATTTTTGGTAAATAATTCTTGGATCTTTTTGACACTGGTGTCCTGCCCAGGTAGTGTCCTGAGGAAGACTGCCGTGTCAGTTCTCTTTGTGATTCTGTCAATTGTGTCTTTAGTTGAGATTTATGGGCGCTTTGTGGGCGCTTGCGCGGCCACGGCAGCCCACGTCTTAGCTGGTTGTCTCCTTAATCTGTCATTTTCTTTTTCCAGTTCTTCAGCTCTTCCTTCTAGTTTGGCGTGGGCAATAGCCCATGCTGCTAACTCATTCTTAATAATGGCAAGACCAGCCTGGCTTATCTTGCCGTTTTTAATTTGTTGCTCCATGAGCGACGCTATCCGAGTATACCTCTCCATAACTGTTTCATTCATTGCCTGTCCCTGCTCGTCCTGGGGAGAGGGATCAGGCGCAATGGAATCTCGTTGAGGCGCACACGTATCACTCGTATCGTTAGCAGCCATGATTGACGAGTGATCAAAAGAAGAAGTGGGAGCCCGTCTCTTGCCCCGGACCGGCTCCTCTGGCATGGGGGGGGACTTCTGCAGCTCGCCCACCAACCTCGCCCCTAGGTCAAGGGCACATCAGAGCTGCCAGGTTCAGCGCGCCGTTGCCAGCGCACTGGTCCTCGTCGAAGGTCTCGTCGTCGACGATTTCACACGACGCTCCTCGGCAAGTGCACCCCGCACTCCGGAGAGGCGGATGCACCCCTCGCCCTTCGCCGCCTACTAGCCCGAGCTTCCACCTGAAGGCCAAGGACCCACTCCTACTCAGGTGGTGGGTCGGTCCCCCAGTCGTTCGGCGGTCTGGGCTCATCTAACCTGGCCCAGGCGATGTCACCACCACCTGGGTTTGGCAGAACACGCCCCGGTTACCCAGGGGCGCGGCGAAGCACCCTTGCCGACTCGCGCCGTGATCCCACGCCGACAAACGAGGTCGCCGGCATGCAGAGCACCTGCTGGTCTGTGCCCTGCGAACAGAAAGGGACTGGTGTTCGGTCCCTCGACACAGCTCCCCCTGTGCCACGCACCCTTCGCTTTCGCATCGGGTTGGGTCGCAGCTCTCCCTTTTGTCGCAAGGCAGAACGCCGAGCTTAACATCTGGCACCACGGGAAGGCGGAAAGAGCCACTTGGGAAGGAGAGGCTATGAGAGACGCTTCACTTCCCCTGCGAGGACGGCCGCGGCACACCCGACTGGAAAGCGATACGCCCCAGTGCGAGCTTCCGTGCCCTACGGCGCGCCGGCAGCGGGCGGGCCCGCCCCGAAACGCGCCGTCAAACGACTGACCTCACGCCAGACATGAGTGTCATGTTTGCGAAACGGCTGCCCAGAGGTGTGGTAGCGAGCCGGTCGGTGTAAGTGCGAAGGGAATGTGTGTTTGGCGGTTTCGGTGTGCTTTGCGGCGTGAGAGTGGGAATAGTGGGTCTGGCTGTTGTTGGTTCCCTGTGTCTTGTGTTGTGTAGCTTGATGGCAACGTGGAAGGACGCCGGTTTCGAGCCTTGCGTGTGGTTGTCGACGTTGACTGGTTGGGGTGTGCCGATGCACGTGCATGTTTGGGTCGTGAGTGTGTTTTTGGCTGGCTGTGGTGTTGTGTGTATGGGAATGGGGAGGCGGTGATGATAGTGCAGTAGTGTGTCGTTTCCACGGGCGTCGGGTGGGGCTGTGCGTAGTGGCGGAAAGGTGGTAGGTTGCGGGAAGCGAGCCCGTCGTTGACGGTGTCGCGTGAGTTGTGAATAGTGTGTGGCGGGAAAGGAGCAGCGTGCCTCTGCGTCGTGGTCGTTAGCAGAGGCTGTACTTGTTTGTTTTGTGGACGGTTCGTGCGAGGCGTTTTGTTGCCCTAGTTTTTTGAGACGACGACTGGTTGGTGGCGTGCGCGCGAAGTGGAGGTGTGCGTTTCCCATGTCTTTTTGCACTGGGGGGTGCGCCATCGGTGGGATGGGTCGCCGGCACAAGTAGCGGCGGCGGCGGCGGCGGAGGCGGCGGCGGCAGGCGGCGGCCGCCGCCCGTTCCGCGGCGTTGTGTTTGTTTTGTCGGCTGTGTCGGGTGGGTCGGCGAGCAGTTTTGCGGTGCGTGTGAATGGTGGTGCAAAAGTGCTGGCGTTGGGGCTGCGACTGCGACCGCGACGATCCGCGGGCCGCGCATTAATGATGTTGAACAGCGGCTGTGTTCGGTAGTGGTGTTGTCGCACGTGCATCCGGCCCGGCGCGGAAAGCGCAGTTGCGGTTGCCCTTTGGTGCCAGCCATGTCACGTGAGCAGTGGGTTGCTCTGGTTCGCACGTGGTGCTCTGGTTTGTTGTTTGGTGCTTTTGGCCGGTGGGTGGTTTGTGTGTCTCGTTCGCGCTCGGTATCTGCTCGTGGTCGTGGTCGTGCTCGTGCTCGTGCTCCCCGTCTGTCGGCGGTTTTCGACGTCGTCTGTAGTTTTTGCGGCGTGCTGACGACCTGTCGCGACCTTTAACCCAAAGTGTGGCGCCCGAAGGTGAACGTAACCTGACCTCGGCGCTTAAGCTAAGCTAACCTAACCTGTAGCGTAGCGTAACTTGAGCTGAGCTGAGGTCAGCTGAGGTGAGCTCAGCTCAGCTCAGCGCAGCCTAAGTCAGCTAAGCTGTCCGGCCGTAAGGTAGGTGCGGCTGCAACTGCGGCTGCGGCTGCGGCCACCTGACGCCTCACGTTTGAACGCTTGAACCTACGTTTGACGCTTAACCTAACACTGACCCTTAACCTAACCCAAGTCCCCTTAACCTAACCCACGTCTACCTAACCTAACCCAGACGTAAACCTAATGTCTAACGTCTAACGTAACGTGTAAGGTCGGCTGTCGTGTGTGCTGAAGGTAGATTCGGTTGGTCTGTAGTTGCGGATTGCGGTTTGCCTCGGGCGAGGGGTTGGCTTAAGCGGCGAGGGTCGGCGCTCCATTGGCCGGTGCATGTTGGGCAGGCGGCTCCCGTTTGCGGCGGGCAATTGTGAGAAACGGCTCTGAATGTTGGCGGGCGAGAGGAGGAGGACGGCGCGCGATGTGGCCCGAAGCCTGCGGGCCGATCGGGAAACGGTGGGAGGGCGACGGAAGGCGATGGGGCGGCGGAGATGCGTTTGCACGGCCGTCATCGCCGCACGCCTCGGCTTGTGTGGCTGTGGCGCCGGCCAAGCTGGCCGGGCTGCCGCGGCGACGGTGTGGGAGTTTTGCCGAAGGTTTGGCCATTGTGGCGGGTCATCCGCTGGGGCTGTGGGGGCGGCATTTGGGCGGGGGCGGCGATTCTCGGCGGGCGACCCAGGCTGTAGCGCGTGGTAGCTGCAGTTTGGCCGTGGTTTGCGGCGCTGCCGTGGCGACTGGTTGGCGACTGTGGTGTGGCTGTGTGTAGCGCCATCCTCGGTGGTTTGAAAGGCATGGGTGGTTGTGGCGCAGGTTTGGGGCTGCTCCGCACAGGCTGTCGGAAGTTGGGCGGTAGCAAGGGCTACTTCCACTTCTGAAGGCTGATGGCAGCTATTTACGAAGGATTTACCGGTAGGCATTGCCTTCATCTTAAGATTTGGGGGAAATTTGTTATCTTTATTTTTGTGTGTTTTACGGGAAGGGCGTGGGCTATGTTAGGATCTTAATTTATTTTGTTTTCTCCTTACTTTGTCGCGTTGTTTTCCTAAAGTTGCAGTGCTTCATCTATCTAGCATTGCAACTGGTCGTCTGTGTCGTTCTCGTGGTCGTGGTGGTGCTCCAAGGTCCCTGATGAGATGATTTGTCGATGTCCGCGTCTTCTCGTAGAAATGTCTTGCAATCTCCTTATGTCTGTCGAGGACTTCCAATTCTTCTGCAGCTTCGTGGAGGTATTGATGTGGAAACTGGCAGTTGACATGATACACTGTGCGTAAAATTTTATTTTTTGTCGACTGTAGTTGTTGAATATGCGACCTAGCAGCAACGCCCCAGACTTCGCAAGCGTAGTCGAACAAAGGGCGGAGGTGCATCCAGTAAATGAGGAGGCCATTCGAGATAGATAGTTCAGACCGCTCGTTGAGAATAGGGTATAAAGCCCCTAGGCGCTGGTGAAACTTCTTTCGACGGTCTGTGATGTGCTGGTGGCACGTAAGCTTCTTATCCATGATAACCCCCAAGTATCTTACTGATGACAGCCAGGGTAGTTGCGTCCCGTAAAGTCGTAGTTGTCGTTGTGGCATAGTCCGTTTCCACGTAAATATGATTGTCTGCGTCTTCGTCGGGTTGAAGCTGATCCTCCAGCGAGCCGCCCAGTCTTCCAATCTGTTGAGGGCGCTCTGCAGTTTTGGTACAAGTACTTCTTTCCATCGGCTGCTGGAATACAGCATGGTGTCGTCAGCGTAAATAGCCTTCTCCACTCTGGGTACCGTTGGCATGTCTGAGGTGTACATTATGTACAGTGCCGGCCCAAGGACCGATCCTTGGGGCACTCCGGCTTTAATGTTGCGCGCACGAGAGACTTCATTGTCGAGTCGTACCACAAACGTCCGATGCTCGAGGTAAGACGCTATCAGTTTTACATACACTCTTGGCAGTCGAAGTGAGTGTAGTTTCCAGAGTAGTCCGTGGTGCCAAACGCTGTCAAACGCCTTATTTACGTCTAGTAGGACTGCGCGACAAAATTCCCGTCGATTGAAGGCGTCTTTAATGTATTCAACCGCTCGTAGAATTTGCTGCGTAGTCGAGTGCCCACTTCGAAAACCGAATTGTTCCGGCGGTAGGATGTCCAGTTGTGTCGCTAGTCGTTGAAAGCGTTGAAGAAGAAGTCTTTCGAAAAGCTTGCTGATGTCAGGAAGCAGGCTGATGGGTCGGTAGCTGGTGGGGTGTTTCTTGTTTTTGCCCAGTTTCGGTACAGCTACGATGAATGAGTGCTTCCACGCAGCAGGAAACGTAGCTGTCGTAAGAATCCAGTTGAACAGTGCAGCAAGATGAACGATCGCCGACCAGGGTAGTTGCTTCAGTACTCTGCCGGCGATGTCGTCCGATCCTGGTGCCTTGTTGTTTGGAAGCAGTCTGATGCCCACTAGCACTTCTTCAGGTGTAATTGGGGTGATTGGTTCTTCTTCTTCAACGTCTTCATTTACTAGTGCGGTGACGTCTCGTTCGATATCAGCAGTGCGTTGCAAGTCGACTCGGTCTTCGAGCGGCTGGAAGTTGGCTTCGAAGACGTCTGCGAGCATGTCAGCTTTTTCTTCAGGTCGGTAAGCTGTGCGGTCATCAGTCGTCAGTGGTGGCGTTCTCGTCTTCCGGTTCGTGAAGTGGCTCACTGTTTGCCATTCTAGTGGATCGGGTGTGAAGTTGCGGAGTTTGTCTGCCCATCTCTCGTTACGGTGTGCTGCAATGCCAGCTCGAATTTCTCTTCTGAGTTGATTAATACGTCGCTTGAGAGCTGCATTCCGCGTAATGCGCCATTCTCTGCACAGTCGATTCCGCGTCCGGATGGAGGCGAGGATGTCCTGTGGCAGGCTGGGCACCACTGGGCGATGCGGCTACGGTGGCGGTGTGGCTTCATGGAGGGCGTCGGTGACAATGGTGGTGAGTCGATGGAATGATTCTTCAGAGATGTTTTCGTCTTCGTCGATGTCGGTGAATGCAGAGTCTACATGTTCGCGGAAGCGGTCCCAGTTCTTCGTCGTAAGTTTAGTCGTCCAGGTGCGTGTTCTGCTGTCACTCGTAAGCTGAAGAGGACCGGAAGGTGGTCTGAATTGAGTCCATGGATGACATCAGTGTCCAGGAATTGTGGGATCCCTTTCGTTATTGCAATGTCGATGACATCGGGCACACCTCGTGAGGGATAGCATGTGGGCTCTTCGGGGCCACATGCATGAGCGTGGGCTTCCTCAAGTGCCTGGGGAAGTATTCGTCCACTCCAGTTGGTTAGTGATGAGTTCCATGCCGCGTGTTTGCAGTTTAAGTCTCCTGCGATGAAGAGCTTGCCTGGCACACGTAGGAGCGATCTTGCGTCTTCGAGAGTGATGATTCGTCGTGGGCTGCGGTAGACAGAGATGAATGTCATGGGTCCTGTTTGCGTTTCAAGAAGAACTGCTGATGATTCGATGTGATGGGTGGTGGGTGGATGAACTTCATGATGTTGGATGGAGTTGCGAATGAAGATGGCGGTGCCCCCTCCGTGAGTCGGTCGGTCCCTTCGATAGCAGCGATAGTTGGCAATATTGCTGCGTATGCCTGGTTTGAGAAACGTCTCGTTAACGAGGCAAACATCAATATTGTGAAATGTGTAGGAACTGCTGTAGTTCAGCGATGTCGTGGGTAAGGTTGTTTGCGTTGTAAGCAACAATCCTTAGTTCTTCCAGCCTTGGTGCTCTAGGCATGCTGGTGTATTCTTGAGGCTTCAATGGCTGCCGTGACGGCTCTTGAGACTGCCGTATCGACTGCGGTGGCGATGGTGTTGGGCAGCTGTGTTAGCTGTTTTGTGACATCAGCCAAGGTGGTGACGATGCTTGTCAGTAGCTTGATGTTATCGGCATCGTTCTGCGGAGCTCTTTGAGGCTGTTGCCGTGGTCGTTGAGAGGCGGGTATGCGTGGTGGTGCAGTAGCTGCAGCTTCTGCTTGCTGGGCAGAGGCTGCAGCAGCGTAGGCCGTTGTAAGCCGTGCCTGTGCCGGGTTGCGAGTGCGCAGTGTAGGCCAGGAGCGTCCATCAGCAGGAGGCGGCGGCGGTGGCGGTGGTTTCCGTCGCGGTTGTGTTGCAGAAGTTTTCTTCAGTGGTGGGAGTCCTCTTCTCCTCCTGTTGTCCTCCTTATGCTTCGGACAGGACCTGAAGTTTGCTGTATGAGGGCCGCCGCAAAGTCCGCATGTCGGTGCTTTTCCCTCTTGAAGTGTGCAGGTGTGGCTGTCGTGAGAGCCGCCGCATTTAACGCACATGATGGGCATCGTGCATAGGCGGGCGACGTGGCCGAAGCCCTGGCAGCGGAAGCACTGGATTGTGCCCCGCGTCTTCCGCAGTTTTTCGACTATGACTGTGAGGTTGTAGAATCGCGTAACATTAAAAACGTTGCAATGTTGCGGGGTGTCCTGTAGGATGACAACACGGTGCCCAGAAAGTTGATTAGTGCCGGGCATGTGGTGGTAGTCCACTTTGGTAGCGACGTACCCCATCTCCTCCAGCTCTTCTTTTGTATCTTCATGTGGTAGTCTTTTTGGGATTCCTTGAATCAGTGCTTTGATGGTGGGCGGCCTGTCCGCCTGAAAAGTGTAATTCGGGATGCCCTGCTTCCCGAGTGTGTCCATTACTAGTACGTAATCCTCTGTGGATGACAATATCAACTTTACTAGGTCATCCCCGATTTGCTTCACTGTAAATGGCTGTTTGAAGTTGTCCTTCAGCCAGTTACGTAACTTCTTGTAGTCCTGGTTGAATTGCAGGATGATTGGCGGTACTTTTCTTGAGGCTGCAGTCGGCGGTGCTTGATCGGTGTTTTCGCCGATGTCTTCTTCGTGGTGTTTTTCAGTGACCTCAGGGCGCTGCTGCTCATCGCGGCCGCGCTGTTGTGCTGCCAGGGATGCAGCGGCTTCGTTTAAAGTTGCTCCCGTTCCTTGTAGCGGCTGGTAGCGATTGGAAATCTCTAGTTCTCGAGCAACGATGACCGGTCTAGTACGCGCTTGCTTCTTAGCCAGAGGTTGTTGAAATTCGTCAGTGGACGGCGCATGCCGCGCAAATAGTCAGTCAGTTGCGCGTGGGCGAGATCGTCTCTCCCGCTCCTTTTCGCGACGACGCGCAATGCGTTCTTCTGCGGCGTTGTCGGCGCCCATGTCAGAATTGAAGTCCATCTCGGCGTCCTGTGGCTGCCCCGCAGCGTGGGTACTATTACTTTCCCCCGCTGCGGGTCGGTTCATCATCGGTGTGTCGGCTGGTGGCGGGGCGGCCGACGGGGCAAGCCCCGCCGGACCGCGGCCGGCCGACACGTGATCGCTCGCTTCTCGCGCGCGCGCTAACACCCCTTCCGTACTATGCGACATCTCAGTCGGCACTGGTAGCAAGCGCTCCAGCCCACATTCTGCTGGCATCTCCAGGCAGATATGAAACGAAGGGTTTACTATGTAGCATTTCCTTCATCATGGGGTCATCAAGGACGGTAGGTACTGTTCTTCTTTATTTTGGTGTGTATCAGAGGTGTGTGTGGGACAGTAGGTGGGAACTTCTAATTTCCATTGACGAACGGTGGGGGGCGTTGCCCCGGCAGCCTAAAGGTCGAGCAGTGCGAGGGGACGCCTATGCGGCACGCGCTGTGGGTTTGGTTCCCCCAGTCGCATGATGAGTGGGTTAATTGAAGACTCCAGTTTAGCATGAAATCGACGGGCGATGACTTGATGGCGCTGCACGACCTCCAGCTCGTTGGCGGCGTCATGTAAGTAGCGATGCGGGAAAAGCGCAGGAACATGATAAATCCGACGTAGGATCTTGTTTTGCTGTGTCTGCAGCCGGTGAAGATAGGAGGTGGCTGCACCGCCCCAGACCTCACAGGCATAGTCGAAAATCGGGCGAAGGTAGAGCCGGAAGATAAGGAGACCATTCGCAACAGATAAGGCGGAATGCTCATTTAACACAGGGTAGAGAGCACCCAGGCGGTAGTTGATTTTAGCCCAGACGTTTTCAATAAGGAGCCTCCAAGTCAGCTTCTTGTCCAGGAGGACGCCAAGGTATTTCACCGTCACCTGCTATGGGAGGACAGTATCGTAGAGTCGCAGCTGGCGGCGGGGCATCGACCTCTTCCACGTGAAAATGATGGCTTGCGTCTTAGCGGGATTGAAGCCGATACGCCATTTGGCAGCCCAGTCTTCCAAGGCATTGCAGGCACTCTGTAGTCTGGGAACTAAGACCTCTGTCCATCGGCTGCGAGAGTAGATCACTGTGTCGTCCGCATAGACGGCCTTCTCCACACGAGGCACCGTTGGAAGGTCAGATGTGAAGATGGTGTACAACACGAGCCCAAGGACAGAGCCCTGGGGAACCGCAGCAGCAATGTGGCGTGCCGTGGAGAGCGCGTCACCCACCTTAACACAAAAGGTGCGGTCCCGAAGATAAGTGGCGATAAGCTTCACCAGGTGGACCGGGAAGCTGAAGCGGTTAAGTTTCCACAGCAGACCCTCGCGCCACACGCTGTCGAAGGCCTTCTGAACATCAAGGAAGACAGCCCCACAGAACTCCCGCCGGTTGAAAGCTGTGGTGATGTACTCGACCACACGAAGGACCTGCTGGGCGGTAGAGTGTCCGGGCTGAAAGCCAAATTGCTCTGGCGGCAAGATGGCTTGACGGTGAATGATCCGCTGGAGCTGTCGGAGGAGGAGGCGCTCGAATAATTTGCTCACATGTGGCAGGAGACTAATGGGGCGATAACTGGAGGGCGACGCCCTACTTTTCCCCGGTTTAGGCACTGCAACGACAATGGGGTGCTTCCAGGCCCGGGGGTAGACTGCAGAGGTAAGCACCCAGTTGAAGATGGCCGCCAGGTGGACGACCGCCGAGCAGGGGAGGTGCTTCAGGATCCGACCCGTGATGTCATCCTGGCCAGGAGCTTTGGATGCTGGAAGTTGCTGGACGCCTTCCAGGACTTCCTCGGGGGTGATGCAGGGGCTTGTCTGTCATCGTGGACATCGGCGGAGTGAAGGAGGGCAGCGACGTCGCCATGGATGGTGTCAACACACTGGCGGTCCACCCGATCCTGCAGGGGACGAAAATTCCGCTCGAACACGTCCGCTATCATGTTGGCTTTGTCTGCTGGGCTGTATGCCGTCTGGCCATCGACCGAGAGGGGCGGCATTCTGGAGCGTCGGTTCGTCAGCCGCCGGAGGGACTGCCAGCCTAAAGGATCCGGCGTGAGAGACCGAAGTTTGCTCGCCCAGAGCAGGTTGCGATGGTCAGCGATCCCTGCCTTTATATCTCGACGTAACTGGTTGACCCGCCTCTTCAAATCAACATCACGAGTTATCCGCCATTCCCGGTTTAATCTGTTGCGAGTGCGGATCACATCGAGGATATGCTGCGGCAGATCAGGCGTCCAAGAGCGGGAGGCCTCGGCGGTAGGGTGGAGACATGCAGCTCATCACGGATGGCATCCGTAAGGTGGTCAATGGAAACTTCAGCGACGTTCCCGTCGGCGGCCATGGTGGTGACAGCGTAGTTCACGTGGTCGCGGAAGCGATTCCAATTAGTCCTGCGTAAGTTTAGGCGGCCCGGGGTATGTTCCGGGGCGACTCGCGAACGAAAGAGGACAGGCAGATGATTCGAGTTGAGCTCGTGAATCACCTCAGCGTCGAGGAACTGCAGGAGGCCCTTGGTAATGGCGATGTCAAGCACATCCGGCCTGCCAGACGACGGGTAGCACGTAGGCTCCTCGGGGCCGCAGGCATAGGCATTAGCTTCCTTGAGAGCCTGGAGGAGTCGGCGGCCGCTGTTGTTAGAGTTCAGGGAATTCCAGGCGGCATGCTTGGAATTCAGACCCCCGACAATGAAGAGCTTCCCAGGATGGTGGAGGAGAGCACGAGCATTGTCCATGTCCAAGACGAGGCGCGGACTGCGGTACACGGAGATAAACGTGATCGGTCCTGCATGGGTGTCGACAAGGACTGCTGTCGCTTCGATGAACTGCGTGGTGGGCGGCCGGACAGTGTAGTGCCGGATGGAGCGTTTAACAAAGAGAGCAGTGCCGCCACCCCAAGTTGGTCTGTCCGTGCGATAGCAGCAATAATTCGGAATATTGCTGCGGATGTGGGTTTGAAGAAAGTTTCACTGACCATGCAAATGTCGACATTATGGTCGGTAAGGAATTGCTGGAGCTCCCTTAGATCGTGGGTCAGATTGTCTGCATTGTAAGCGACGATGCGGAGTTCATCCAGGCGAGGCACCCTAGCCATGACGCAGCACAACAGAAGAATCCTGTGTAGCCTGGACAGCCTTGCAGATCGCCGAGTCGACGGTGGAGGCGATGAGCGCTGGCAGTTGCACGAGCTGTTTGGTGACCTCCGTCAGCATAGACGTAACTTGGGTAAGTAGCCCTAGCAGCGTCTGGAGTTCCGATGGCCCTGGAGGCTGTGCAGCCACAGCCGGCGGCGGGGGGGAAGTAGATGGCGCAGGTCCGTGGGCGTCTGCGGGCAGGAATGCAGCTGTGGCAGGAGGTCGCTGCACGGCATCCGCCATGCTGAAACCCTCCCAAAGTTGAGCCACGTGTCGGTCCATCAGAGACGGCCAAGTCCTCTTGTCTATCTGCAGCGGGGGCTGATGGCGGCGACGACGCTCAGCAGCCGGAGGAGGCTTCAGGGTGGGGGGAAGACCACGCTGGCGTCTACTTTCCTGTTTACGCTTCGTGCAGGAGCGGTAATTCGCCAGATGGGCCCCGCCGCACAGGCCACAGATTGGCGGGTCTTCGAGCTTGCGGGGGCATTCCTTGCTGGTGTGGCCGCCGCCACACCGCACGCAGGTAGCAAGCGCGGGAGGCGCGGCGCGGCGGCGCGCAGAATGGCGGCCGCTCTCTCGGCCGTCCGCGCCCGTCCGCGACACTGGCTGGGCCTGTGCGGTGAGGCGGCTATTCTCTGCTGTGCTTGCCTGCCGTCCCGCTGAGGTCCGCTCCGCTCGCTCTCTCTCTCTCTCGTGCGAAGAATCCGCGCGCCAAGCCTGCGCACCCGCGCGCCTCTGAGATGGTGACGGCCGCCATCAAGTGTCTGAAGGAGCGCGGCGGATCGTCGCTGCAGGCGATTTTTTTTTATTTCACTGCTGCTACTCTTTGTGATAACCCGCCCTCTTTATACATAAGACGGGTCCTTTCTAGCCTATGGGCTGGTCTCTTGGCCGACATACAGAGTGCTACAACCATACTCTGTGTGTCGTTGCCAGTGCCCCACCAACGTGGAGGTGGACCACTATGCCCTCTTTCTAAGTACTGATTGCAGCCATAAATACTTATTACAAAATAAATATACAAAATAAATATACGTAGATTTAACAAATTATAATTCTAAAATTAATGTTAGTGTAAGTTAAGATACTGTATAAAATTAAGTGGTGATTAAAGATTATGTCTTAAACATGCATTTGCCATATTGATAAAATTTTGTTTTAATTAACTATGCATACAGTTACTGTTCATTATCAAGAGTTCAGACTTTAAATCGAGACGGACTTATTAGTGTTCATAATAATTTGCTTCTTCTACATGCTCAATGAAACTTGATTATAAGAATATAAAACTTAGAATTAATGATATCATATGTAATTTGTTGTTTTACATGCATTTAACGCTTTGAAAACCTTACCTATCTAGGGCGTGAGAACATAAAACTTGCCATTGACATAATTATTAAAATTGAAATTTTTGTCAGTCACTAGCTTAAATTTCTAAAAAACAAGTTAAAAGCTTAAAATATTACTACTACGTCAATTCATAAAACTTACAATTGGTCAGTCATAAAACTTGCAATTAGTACATCATACCTGTAATCTCAATTCTTTGTGTACTCATCGTGTTATCTCTCGTCAGTGCTATGTCCATCTGTTTCGTCGCTGTCACTGTCGTCCTGGAGTGTCTGTCGTTACTGTGGCCCAACCTGCGCAGCTTGGCGTTGTCTGTCTCTTCTATACTCTTCCTTCAGGGCCCTCGTGACTCTGTCTGCCATGTCACTGAGTAGCTTCGATTTATCAGGGTCCCGCAGCGCTTGCTTCACATCGTCTTGTAGCAGTTGTACTGCCTCACCAGGTTCATATCTATGGCACTGGAGAACAACATGCTCCGGTGTGCCCACGTTTCCGCGTATGCAATTGGCAGCTCTGTCCTGATGTATACGGTTAAAGTACGTTGGGTACGGTCCGTGGCCCGTAAGGAAGTACATCATGCCTACGCCTGGGTCAGCATGTCTCATTTTTAGGCGCTCTTCAACATTAGGAAAAAACTCATATACGCGCCTGCTCTTTCCACTGGTGTCCCACTGCCTTTGCCATTCCATCAGTCTCCATCGCTTTAAGTCGTATCTCGTTGGGACATCCTCGTCGGTTATCTCCTGAACTTTGTGATTCTGTCCTCGTCTCAGCCAATACGCTGCTGCTCTGTACCTTATTGTTATATCTATAGGATACGTGCCAAACTTCAGTAGATGTTGTTCCGAAAGCGCCAGATAGCCGCAGGAGTACATTCCTCTGACCACTTCTAGCGGCTGTCACATATGTTGACAGATGTAATCTGTGTGCCCATGTGCTAGAGGCAAAACTCACTATCGACTCATATATTGCATAGTAATACGTCTTAATCATTCTTAGTGGCATCCTATACTCTGCAGTATTTATTCTGGCGAGTTTATGTAGAATAGCTACTGCCTTGCCGGTTGTCAGCTTTATATGCTGCAAAAATGATAGTCGTTTGTCTAGTTGGACTCCAAGGTATCTAGGTATCTAGTTACCTTCTTCCTGGCAATGTTATTATTACCCAATCTTATCACAGGAATCCGCTGTAAGTTTCCTTTCATCAACATATATGACGTCTTTGCTGAGGCTATTGTTAACTTATATTTCTGGCACCAATTGCTCATTTCAAGCAGGGTGTCATTTGCCTTTATTTCCAATTCGGCTCTTGAGTTCGCCGTCACTAAAACTGTTAGATCGTCAGCATAGCCCACGATCCCTTCTGTATTGACGCTTTCTTCCATGAGATTGAGAAGTGGCTCAATTGTAATATCCCAGAATAGGGGCCCTAGGATAGATCCTTGTGGACATCCTTTTGTTATCTTTTTGACTACCTTCCTGTTGCCTTCTTTCCATTGGACGATCCTATCTCGGCAGTAATCTTTCAAGCTGTGGTACAGGGTTCTTGGCAGCCGCAGCTCTCTTAACCATAAGAATAATCCAGGCCACCACATGTTGTCAAATGCTCCTTGTATATCTATCAGTATTGCTACTGCATATTTCCTGTCATTATCATTAATAATTCGAAGCACTCGATTGATGGCGTCATCTATTGACTTATTCTTGCGAAAACCATGCTGATGCTCACTAAGCCCCTGAAGCTCTCTGTAGGCTTGCAGACGATCACATAATTGTCTTTCTTGAACTTTCGCCAACGTGTTTAATAAACATATGGGCCAGTATGACCTCGGATTTGTAGGGTCTTTATCGGCTGCCTTTTTTATTATCACCGTATTTGCTGTTTTCCACAAAGCCGGTATTTTCCCTCCTAATAATGCATCATTTAGAACCTTTGTCAAGAAAGGCGTTATCTGTACTGCTACTTGGTGTAATGTCTCCGGATATATACCGTCTGGGCCCGGTGCTTTCCGACTTTTCATACTGAGAATTGCCCTTTGTAGTTCTTCATTCGCGAATGGGGGGGTTACTGCTTCTGTCAGATAGACATCATTAAAACGTCGTCGCATATTCGCTTGTTCTGGGTTATCTGACGTCGAGTCATCGTCTGGTAAAAGTTTAAAAAGCAGATATTCCGCAGTGCTCCTCCATCCTCTCGTCATGTTCCCATTTTCTAGTTTCAGTGTAGACAGTATGGTGGGCGATTTAATCTTCTCCGTCAGAAGCTTATATGGTGTGCCCCAAATATTTTCAGCTAGTTGCGTTTTGACATAATTGTCCCAATGCTGTTTCCTTGCGGCGATTAATTTTTCTTTATATTTTGCCTTCGCATCACGATAGTCAGCCAATCTGATTTCTTTATCTTGTATCGTTATCGCCTTTTGATAAAATTTGCGTTTCTTCCTGCTGTCTTTTCGAAGTAGGGATAATTCATTGGTCCATGGCGTTCGTGTTTTGGGCCTGCAGTTGTGCTTTGGAATGCTTTCTTCCTGTGCCCTTACTAACAGTTGCGTGAGGACGTGGATTCTGTAGTCCACACTACCACGTTTTGAAGCAAGATCAGCTGATTCTATCATCTGTCTCAGTTTAGGCCAGTTTGCTCTCTTCAGATTGAACTGCTTTCCTTCTCGATTACTGGTCTCTAGAGTGCCATGCAACCTCTATCACTATCCCATTATGGTCACTATGTACCAGCCCAGGTCGCACTTACCACCTGTGGCGGTGTGGTAAGGCTTTGTCGTTTACTATAGTTATATCTATCCCGCTCTGTGACCTGCCATTGTCGAACGTTGGTGGTTCTCCCTCTTTGTTGAGAATGTATAGGTTGTGCTCAGCGAGGATTTCATTGATGATTCTTCCTCTATCATCTGTAGTGTTTGCATGCCAAAGGGTTGACTTTGCGTTAATATCAGCTGCGATGAGCAATTTTCCTCCTCTTGCATATTCGGCCACCATCTTAATCCAATCTGCATATTGTTCTATGTCATGGGAGTATTGGGCGTACAAGGATGCTATTATCCACGTATCATTTTCTCTTTTCAGTTCTACTGTTGTTGCATGAGTATTACTTAACTGAGTAATTTTAGTAATAGTTATATCTGCTGGTTTTACAATCAATGCTGTCATCGGTGGTGTATCTCCTGTTATCACTCTACTATTACTTGGGATACATATCAGTTTGCCATTTCTTGAATACGGTTCCTGCAAACTTGCTATATCAATTCGTGTCTCCTCCATTGCCTTAGGAAGCTCGTTACTCACCATGATGCTATTCTTCATATTTAACTGTAGTATCCTCAATTTATTTACGTTTCCTTCTCTATTCATATTTGATTTTAGCGATCGGTCTGTCGTGCAGCATCATGTATGTTGGGCAGTCTGAGCTTCCTCCTTTGTTACAAACTTTGTTTCTTCTTTTACATGGAATGCATCCTATAGGGGGTTCCCTTGACAAGCAATCAGCTTTTTTATGTCTCTTCTCCCCACACTTGGCGCAGGTTATTTGTTCATCATCACAGTAGTTAGTTGTGTGGCCTAGCCCACAGCATTTAAAACATTTACTTATTGCATCGTAGTCCTCAATATACAGTGCCAATAAATTTATAAAAACTCGTTCTTGATTCAAAAGAATTGTTCTTATCTTTGGTGTAACTTCCAACACTATGCTAGTTGTGCTCCTCCCCTTCTGCCCTGCTTTAAATTTGATCTTCACCCCTTCAGAAAATTCTTCTTCGCTAATATTTCCTTCCACGTTTAGTGTATAAAGCTGTAATAAAAATTCACTCTCTGTAACTGTAGTTGGGACCCCATGAGTTATAAGCAATGGTCGTCGTCTTTTAGTTTCTTCACACCTAATATGTTGTATAGGTGTTAAGTACATTGCCGCGCACTACAAGCTAGACGCGGAGAAGCTGGCGCCGTTTATCAAGAAGTACCTCAAGTCGGCCGTCGTGGCGGGTGAGCTGGTGCAGACGAAGGGGAAGGGCGCGTCCGGCTCTTTCAAGCTTGCCGGCGCCGGCAGCGGGGCGGCTGAGGGCGGCAAGGCTCGTGCTGCCGGTGCCAAGAAGAAGCGCGCCGCTCCGGCCAGCAAGGAGAAGAAGGGCGCCCGTGCGGCCGGCGCAAAGAAGGCTGGTGGCGTGAAGGCGGCGACTGGTCGGAAGGCGGGCGCCGCCAAGAAGGCGTCTGCGGCGTCGGCCGCTCCTGCGGGTGCGAAGAAGGCGGCTGCGGCCAAGCCGGCCAAGGCCAAGTCGCCGTCGAAGGCGAAGAAGGCCGCCAAGGTTCCGACGAAGAAGCTGAAGGCGCCGCGCCCGAAGAAGGCGACGACGCCGTCTAAGGCAAATGCTTCGCCCAAGAAGAAGAAGTAGAGAAGAAAGAAATGGGAAAGGAAGGGTTGGCGCTTGACTCCATCGTCCCCACCCCCCGTTGTCTAGTGGCGCGCAACGGACGCGCGAGCCAAAACGGCCCTTCTCAGGGCCATCAAAGCACGTCGGGAAGGTTTTGATTGTCGTGTTGCGGTGTGGGTGGCCATGCGTGTGGTTTGGTTGTCTGGCGTTTCTGTATTACCGTGTGGATACTGTTTGCGTGCCGTGGTGGTTGGATTGTGGGGTCGGTGGCGGGTGTGGGTGGCGGCGCGCGGTAGCGGTTTTGTTGTTGTGGTTGATTGTCGCCGTTTTGCGGCGGCCGACGGTTGGTTTCTGTCATGTTGTTTTTGAATACTTTGGTTTGTTTGCTTGCTTTCTTTTCGGATGTCTTGTCTTGTTGTGTCGTGTCTCGTCTTTTGTGTGTGTGTTTTTGAAACGGGGGGGGGGGGGGGGGGGAACGTTGAGATGTGGAAAGAGTCGGCTCCCGGGCGTCCTCCTCGTCCGTGACGGGGGTGATTACATCGTCAGGGTCATGGGCGCCGAGGAACCGGTGGACATGGGTTGTGACCATGTGGACATGGGCGGGATCGATGGGGTCATCGACCGGAGTGAAGCTGGGCGCGAAAACATCAGCCAAGGCGTTGGCCTTAGCGTCAGGATCGCACACAGCCTCAGCACCGACCAGGAGGGGGGGAATACGGGGACACGTCCGGAGGAACTGGGAGACCAGGCGCCAGGCAGACGCGTCGTGGAGGTCGAGAGCGGAGAGCTTTGCCTCCCAGGCTGCATTGCGATGGGCTTGAATAGCTGCCCGTATCTCGCGTTGCATTCTATTCACATGCTGCTTGGTGGCAGGGTCGTGGGTGCGTTGCCAGTCGCGGATGTCCCGATTCTTAGTCGTGATTAGGGCACGAATGGCTGGGGGTAGAGGACGCAAGTGGGAAGTAGGATGAGGGGGATGGGGAGGGCTGGCTGCAACAGCAGCAACTACAGCAGCATCCATGAAGTGCGCGAGGGTGAGGTCAGCCCCCATCCTGGCGGCGTCGGGAATAGTGGGCAGAGCCGCCTCGACGCGCCGCCGATAGGAGTCCCAGTCGATGCCCCACAAGTCCAAGGAGGCACGGGGTGGCTCTAAGGCCCCGACAAGGTCGATGGAGCAGATGACGGGGACGTGGTCAGAGGCTAGGGCGGCACGAGTGGTGGTGGCGATAGGGAGGGGGAGACCTTTCACGAGGGCGATGTTGAGGACATCTGGAGGGCCAAGATGGGGGAAGATGGTGGGGTCGAATGGGCTGACGACGCGGGCACCATGTGCTTCGACCACGCGGAGGAGGCGACGGCTATGGGTGTTCGTGAGGCGGCTGTGCCAGGCAGTATGCTTGGCGTTGCAGTCGCCCCCAACGAAGAGGTCGCCGCCTAAAGATAGGACTGTGGCGAAATCAGGGGCATGGAGGAGGCCACGGGGCCAACGGTAGAGGGCCACAAATGTTATGGGGCCTTGCGCAGTGTGCACGACGACGCCGGTGGCCTCATGGTTCGCAAGGGCGGGGAGAGTAATGGGGTGGTGGCAGAGGGATGCGCGGACTTACACGGCGGTTCCGCCAAAGGCGGTTAGCCGATCGGTCCGGTAGCAGCAGAAATTGGGGACCCGGACACTGACCCCTGGCTTAAGATGGGACTCAGTGAGGAGACAGATATCTCCCCTTTCATCAAGGAGAAACTGCCGGAATTCCCCTTGCTGGCGGTGGATGCCATTGGCATTCCAGACGAGGACGGTGAGGCCATGGAGCCTAATAGGCACGACGGGGGGTGGGAATGGTGGTGGTGATGGGGGAGAGGGAGTGGGAAAGGTTGGCTGCAATTTGTTGGGGGATGGAATGTAGCATGGCGTCAGGGGCCCCAGTGATCGCAGAGGTCAAAGCCTCCATGACACTGGAGATAAGGTCGCCAAAGTCTGAGGGGACGTTGGAGGAGGGGAGAGGGTGTGGGGAAGGACCAGGATGGGCACGGGGTAGGAGGGGAGGGGGCTGGGAGGGAGCTGGGGTGAACAGGGCTTGCTGGGGGTAGGGGGAGGGCGGGAGGTTGCCAGGAGGGGGAATGGGGGTGGTGAGGAGGGGGTGGGGTGTGGGTGGAAGGTTGCAGGAGATGGGGGGGCGAAATGGCGGGAGGGAAGATGGGCAGGGCGGAAGGGACCATGCAGGCGGACCCGCAGAGCCAACCTCGTGGCGCTCCACAATGGAAGGGGTCGCAGAGCGTCGCTGATGGGCGCGAAACGTTTTAATTTTGGGACAGCCCTGGTAGTTGCCTGTGTGGGCGCCGCCACAGTGAGCGCAGGTTGGGGGGGGGGACTTCCCGAGGTTTGGAGCAGGAGGTGGATTCATGGCCACCGGCGCACTTGACACAGCGCACCGCACGAGTGCAAGCACTTGCATAGTGCGCCAGACCCTGGCGCCGGTCGCAAATGAGAATGAGACGCCAGGAACGGGGCTTCTCGACGGTGACCGAACATCGTTCGATGGCAGGTAGAGTCAGGAGGACTCTATTTTCTGGTGTGTCGTCGGCAGAAACAAAGTAAAGGGGGGTGGGGGGTTTGGTGCGGGGAGAGACGACACGTGAGATGACAGCAGGGGTGATGTTGAGGGCAAGAAGCGCCTCCCGGAGGTCGTCGTCGGCATATTTGAAGGGGAGGCCGCGGACAACAACCCGGAGCCACCTCAACCTCGGTGGGGAGGTGGAGCAGCCAATGCTCTTGTCACCAAAGACACGAAGCACCTTCACGAGGTCGGCGGGGGATTGTAGGTAGAGGCGGTAGAGGTCTTCGCCAGTCTGCCTCACACGGTAGTCAGATTCAGTGATGTGTTCGAGGAGTTGTTGGAGATTTGTGTAAGGTTCTGAATACTCCACCAGAATGGGAGGGGGCGGCGGAGGTTTGGGGTGGGAAGGCTGGAAGGGGAGGGAGGAGTGTCTGCCTCGCCGTCACAAATCGGCGCAAACTGGTTGTGCACCGGGACTGTCGGCGGCACGGTAAGGTGGCGGCGGGGCGCTGTCTTGCAGGGGATGGTGAATCCCTCCGCGTCACATGCTGCCTACTGCTTCTTGCCCCATGCAGCAGCAGTGGGGGTGGCTTCGGAATCGGAAGAGGCCGCAGCAAGCTTCCTCTTGTGGGACTCCTGCTCCACCTGCATGGAGTCGTCGGCGTTGTCGGCGGCAGCGTCGTGAGGGTACAGGAACCGCCGAGCTTCCAAAGCGGGGTCAAACGGGTACTCTCCCTCCTCTGCAGCGTCACGGAGAGCGGTAAGATGTTCCTCCAGGCCCTCCGCGATGTCGCTGTCGTCCATGTCGCCGCAGTGCGAGTCGCAGTCCGAATGCTCGGACACATTGACAGCGTCGGAAATGTTTGGCATGTCTAGGGCGGACGAGGGACGAAGGAAAGTGGAATCCTGCCTTTGCCTCGGCGCGCGCGGGCTGGTCCCACGTGAAGGGGGCCCTGACGCGCCATGTGCCCTAACTAACCGCCTAAGGGCGGTGGCATCGATTCCTGAATCGATGCCACATCACCCAGAAGAATCAGCAGAAGAGGTCGGTGTCGGCGGCAAGCCTCCAGCGGAAGATGCAACACTCTCAGGCGAAGGTGCACAGTCCAAAGAACGAGCCATCTCAGAGTCCGGTTGAATAGGCCGGGTTGTCGTTGGTGGGGGGCCGGATGGGGCCGCTGACGAAGCTAGCTCCGCCAGGCGGCGATCGGCCACACCCTCAGCTCCAGAACACACATCAAGTGACATCGCAGCTCGGAATGGGGCCCGCACGCTTGCACCTTTCTTCGCGTGAGGAAGGTCCTTCTCTCTTCCCCGGCGTCTTGCAGTGTGAGCTTTTCAGCTATTCCTGTGGACAAATCTTAGATACTGGGATAAGGCGTACATACATAATTTGGGTGGCTTCTATGATTTAAAACTTTTCTGGACTTTGCTATTATCTTCTATGCTAGGGAGCGTTTATTTTTTTTTAATTTTTTTTTTTATAAATCCATTCACACACACATTCATCCTCATCACTTAAGGTGATCTCTGGTCTCATTCATCCTATCATTCATACTTTTACTCGCCCCCTGTTGGTGGCGACACTATTTTAGTTTGGGAGAATATTTACAATATTTGCGTTCTTATGGGGTGGGGTATTTACAATAATTAGGATGGGGTTAACAGGATGGGTGTTGTCTTCTTCTCTTGGTTTATCCCAGCAGCAGGTCCGGTCATCTGGTGTGGATGTTGCGATGCTCTCGGTGTCCAACGGCAGAGATGAGGGGGTTCTTTGCTGCTGCTGTCCTCTCGTAGAAGGTGTGTGCTGCTTGTCGGAACCTCTCGCGTTGGCGGGGGACCCCGGCCAGTTCGTGGAGTTCTTCGGCTGGGAAGTCCCAGGTAGGTGCAGGGCTCTCTTCAGCGCCCTGTACTGCACGCGTTACAGACTGCCGATGTGTTGCTCTGCTGCGTTGCCCCACACTACTGCGGCGTACTCTAGGAGTGGCTGCACTAGTGTGAGGTATAGTTTGATGCCCAGCTCCTGCGGTAGTGCGGAGGTGGGACTGAGTATTGGGTACAGCATCCGGAGTCGACCCATTGCCTTATCTTTGATGTTCTTGACGTGGTCCTTCCACGTAAGGTGTCTGTCCAGTGTGACTCCTAAGTAGAGTGCTGTTCTGCTCCAGGGGACTGCTGTACCGCGGACTTCTATCGGTGGCAAGTTCATTGGGAACTTCCTTCTGCAGATGGGTATTGCTTGAGTCTTCGTCCCATTGAACGCCAGGCGCCACTTCTTCGCCCAGTCGCAGAGGTTGTCGGTGGCTCGTTGGAGTCAGTGCCTGAGAACTCTGGCGCTTCTGCTGCGTGCATAGAGCGCGGTGTCATCCGCATAGAGAGCTGTGTGGACGTTGGGTGCTTGTGGGATGTCGCTGGTGTAGAGTGTGTATAGCACTGGGCCTAGTACACTTCCTTGCGGTACTCCAGCTAGGATGCTTCTTCTGGAGGATTCTCCATTTTGGACTCTTACGTGGAACGTTCTTCCTTCCAGATAGGACTTCAGTAGCGTCACGTGTGACACTGGGACTCCTCTGTCTAGCAATTTGAACAGCAGGCCTTCATGCCATACCGAATGCTCTGGAGACATCCAGGAATACTGCGCCGAAGAATTCCCTTCGTTCCATCGCTTCCATTGCCTCTTCTGTCACTCTGAGGAGCTGCTGCGTGGTCGAGTGTCCTGCTCGGAATCCGAACTGCGTGTTGGGTAGTATCTGGTCCTCATTTACATGTTCTAGTAGCCTGGCCAGATATAGGCGCTCGAATACTTTCGAGATCGCCGGTAGTAGGCTTATGAGTCTGTAGCTTGCTGGTTGGGTGGCGTCTTTTCCCGGTTTGGGTATCGGTACTACTATTGCGTGTTTCCATGTTCTGGGGAACTTCTTTGTCCGCAGTATGGCGTTGAAGGTCCTTGATAATACTGCAGCTGCTTCGTCTGGCATCTCTTTGAGCATCTTGTTTGAGAACAGGTCTATACCTCCCGCTTTTCTTGGGTTTAGGTATCTGAGCTGTATTTTTGCTTCCTCTGTGGTGATTTCCTGTATTTAGTCTTCTTCGTCCTGGGCTTCCAGGAATCGGGGGAGACGGTTGTTCACCAGTTCGATGTGTTCCGGGTGACTGGGATCTTCTATCGGGGTGAAGTTTTGTGCGAACACATCTGCGAGTGCGTCCGCTTTGCTGTTGGGTTCGCACACCTTGTCGTTCACCACTGTGAGTGGTGGTATTCTCTGGTAGTGGCGCAGGAGGTTCTTTGTGGTGTTCCAGGCCGTCCCATCTTCGATTCGGAGTGCTGATATCCTGGCTGCCCATGTTTGTATCCTGTGGGCCTCCACTGCAGCCTTTATTTCCCTCTGCAACCTGTTGACTTGCCTCTTGGTTGCTGGGTTCCTCGTTCCGATCCACTCTCGGAAGAGCCTGTTTTTGTCGGCTATTGATGCTCTTATTTGCGGTGGGAGGTGGTGTGGTGTGGAGTCTTGTTCTTCTTCTCTTCTTACTGGTGTGGCGGCTACTGCTGCGTCTATGGCTTTTTCCGTCACGTATCATATGGTTTCTTCTGCTCCGACTTCTTCTGGGTCAGGTGGGGTGGCGAGATCTTCAGCTAGCAGTTCTTTGTAGTTCTGCCATCTGGTGCCTTTTAGGTCGAGTCCTTCCTTTTGTGGGGCGAGTCCTTCCAGGGCGATGTCGTAGACGACTGGTATGTGATCTGAGGCCAGTACATCTCGGGTGCTGGCGTGGATGGCCAGGGGGAGTCCTTTTACCAGAGCTACATCCAGTATGTCTAGGTTGTGATGCCTCGGGTAGTACATCGGACTGTTGGGTCCGATTATGGTTGCTTGTCTTCTTTCAGCGGCGTTCAGTAGTCTTCTTCTGCTGTTGTTGTTGACTCTCGAGTTCCATGCGTGGTTCTTTGCATTGTAGTCTCCTCCCGCGAAGACATTCCCTGGGATGGAGAGGAGAGCCTCAATGTCCACTGGGTTGAGAGCTCCGTTTCTGCGGGGCTGCCTGTAGACGGCGATGAAGTTGATTTTCACGAATGTCGTGTCCACTGCTACTCCGTTCGCTTCCAGTGTGTTGAGGCGCGGGAGTTCGATAGGGTGGTGCCGGAGCGATCTTCTTACGTAGATGGCCGTCCCTCCCTTGTGTGTCGGTCTGTCCTTCCTGTGGCAGTCGTAGTTGGGCACTCCTACCCTGACTCCCGGTTTCAGGAATGCTTCACATATGAGGCATATGTCAACGGCTTCGTCATATAAGAACTGACGAAATTCGTCTGCCTGGTGTGTTATTCCATTGGCATTCCACACCGCGATTCTCAGTCCCCGTGCGGGTCTATTTGCCATCTTGGTTTCTTGGGACTGGCATTGTGTTTGCCATGTAGGTGGCTATCTTCTCTGTCACGCTCTTGAGCGTGACGATGGCTTCCATCATGACTGTCATGAGGGAGGCGATGTCTGCGGCTGTGGGTGCGTGTGGGGCCGCGTCTTCTCTGGCGTTGACTTTTTGTTGTGCTTCTGCGCCTGCTGTGGTACTCTGCAGATTGTGGTGGTCAAGGTCTTGCATCTGCTTCTGCTGCTCTTCTTCCATTCTCGGCCTCTTCTGCAGGTGATGGCGGGGCAGCGGTCGCGGTGCTTGTGCTTGTGTGGGCTCCGCCTGGTTTCTCGGTACTGCTGTTTCTGGGTTCCTGCTGCGCTGGTGGGCTGCTGGGCTGGTGCTGGGAGTGTCTCTCGGCTGGCGGCGGCGGCTCTTCGCTGTGTCGGCGTAGCTCTTTCCCGGCTTCCTGTGTGTTGCCTCTTGTCTGGCCCGTGCATCAAGCAGGGTCCTGCACCCGCCATAGCCCGCCGGGTGCGCTTCCCCGCAGTTGTAGCATTTGGCCGGTTCCTCTCGTGGGACAGGGCACTCGTCGCTGCGGTGGTCTCCCGCGCACCTGACGCACTTCTGTGGCCTGTCGCAGTAGCGAGCCACACGCCCCGGGTTGGAGGCACCTGTAGCATTGTGCCTGCTCTTTCTTGGCTCTTGGGTCTTCTACTGTGGTGTCGCAGGCGGGTATGGATTTGATGTTCCATATCGCCCTGTTTTCGGCATTGTTCGTGGCAACTACTTCGAACTATGGCATTGGTCTTCGCGTCCTTGGGGACTTCATTTTGGTCACCGATCTTGTTGTGAACCCCAGGTCTGTCAGTGCCTTTCTCATGTTGTCTGCTGTGAATGAGTGTGGCATGCCTCTTATTACCACTCTCAGTGGTTTGTCATTCCCTGACGAGTGGGTGTGGAATGGGATGCTCCTGTGTTTTAATTTTCGCAGGATTTTCACGTAGTCTTCCGCGTTTTTTGTCGTGATTTTGAGGGTGTCCCCTCCTGCTGATTTTACACGGAAGACGTGCGTCGTCACTTCCTTTAAGCTTTCGTACAGCTCCATGTAAGAGCCGCTGTACGTCGCTATGATGGGGGCGATCTTCGAGTTGCTTGTTGCCTGTGCGCTTTTTGCAGCAGCTTCTACTGGGTCTGGTTGTGCCTCTCCCAGCGCTGAGAAGCTGTTTGTTGTAGCTACTGGGGCGGGGGCCGCCTGGTTGATGTTGGCTGCTGGTGCCGTCTTCTTGGGGAAGATGAACCCGTCGTTGGTGGGGCTGCGTGCGTCACAGATCCTTTTGTCTGCGGATTCTTCTTCTTCTTCTTCTGTGCTGGCGACGTCCTGCGTCTTCCTTTTGCGGGAGATCGCCTCTTGGTCCATGGACTCCGGTTCTGCTGCTGCAGGTGCTGGTGCTGCGTCCAGGACGTCTTCTTCTTCCCCTCCGGCGTCGAGGTTGGGGTATAGCCCCTGCTCGTACCTGGAACTGTTGGGGGTGGTGGCTGCATCTGCAGCGTCGTGGAGGGCAATCAGCAGTTTCTGCTGGTCTTCTAGGTGGTCGCTTGGGGATGACGACGGGGGCGAGAGTTCGGAGTCTTCCCTACTTTCTGTGTACCTGACCATTTTTGGGGCGTGTAGAAGTGTGGACAAAGAAGATAGTGCTAGCCTTTGCCTGGTGGCCGCGGGCTGGCCCCACGTGAAGGGGGCCCTGGACCACTTATTTCCCTACTCTATCTGCCCTAGGTGGTTTTGCCTTCTTCCTGAAGAACGCAAATACCAACCGAAGAGAGTTTGCATGCAGGTGCACGCTAGGATGGGTGCCAACTTAGTTGGCGACAACGACAAGTTTGCTTTTTCTCTTCTGTGGACCGAGGTCCCAGAGTGAGAACTGTTTCTTCTTTCTTCTGTGACGAAGTCTGCAGTTGAGGAGGCTCTTCCCTCTTCTTCCGGAATCTCGGAGCTTCTTCTTCTTCCCTTGGCTGGTAACGAGAAGGCTGGCTGCTGCTCCGCTTGCTTCTCTACCTTTGTCACTGGGGCCCGCGCGAACGAACCTGCACAATGGACTGAGGTTATAACCTCGACTGGGTACTAGCGCAACAAGGCGCTTCACCTCCTGGCATGACGGTTTGGCTAGGGAAATTTCATGGCGTTATTGTTCGGCTTGACTCTTTGTGCATTGTGTTTTTTTCTTTTTTTTTTTTTTTTTTTTTTTTTTAATGAAAGAAAGAGGAAAGGATAGTAAGAGAGACAGTGAGAGAAAAGGAAAACGAACGGCCCAATTGACTGGCCGGGAATTACGATTAGTTACAGAAGAAAGGACAGAAGGAGGAATAGTGAGAGTGAGTGAAAGCGAACGGCCATTATCCTGGCCTCTTCTGCTTCGTAGCGGCGACGCGATGGCGGCGGCAGGCAGTCTTGAAATGGCGAATTGGGGGGGGGGGGAAGAGAAAGAAGTCAGAGGGTGACAGTTGAAGAAGTGGAAAAAGGAAGGGCCTATCATGATTAGGCCAACATTGGGGGTAGCGTGGGGGGAAGGGGGAGGCGTGTTGGGGGAGCGAATGACATGGCATGTGGGGGGGAATAATCTATGGCGTGAGGGAGGTAGTCAGCATGAGATGAGGTGCCTGGTGCAGGCGAGGTCATGGGGGGCGAAATAAAAGGTCGAGCCATCGAGTGGTGGGTAGTCGGTGAACACGGGTGCCCAGGGAAAGGATTAAGGGATTAGGAGAGTGACGAGTTTTGTGGTAAAAGGAGCGGGCGGCGGAGAGGATGCGGGTATGAAGGAGCGGCACTTCAGCCAGGAGGTGGAGCTCGCGGGTTGGGAAGTCGAAGGGGAGGCGGAGGGCTCGCCGGAGAGCCCGGTTCTGGACGGTTTGGAGTCAGCGGAGGTGGGTGGGGGCAGCATCGCCCCACACCACCACCGCGTATTCAAGGATGGGGCGAACAAGGGGGCCCGCGCGCTGACGCTGCACTGGTGAGGGTTGACCCTCGGCTTGAGACGGAAGTTCTAGCGCCGGGGCGCTTCGCCTTCCTCATGGCGGTGTGGTGAGTGGAGTCGTGGCGGTAGAGAATGGCTTGGTGGTGTGCATGTTGCTTTTTTTTTTTTTTTTTTTTTTTTTTTAACCCAAAGAAGACAGGAGAGAGAGAGAGAGACAGTAGAAGTGGTGGAAGTCGAAAGGCCTCATATGGCTGGCCTGGTGTGGGTTTTTTTTTTTTTTTTTTTTTTTTTTTTGTAAAGGGAAAAGGATAGTAGAAGGGACAGTAAGAGAAGCAAGAAGACGAAAGGCTCAATAGACAAGCTGGTCGTTGATGAGATGGAAGAGAAGCAGAAGTGAGAATGAGAGATGAAGATTATAAAAATGAAGACCAGCAGAGCCGGATGGCGACTCTGATGGTTAGGCAGACACTCGTAGATGGAGGGGTCGCAGGCAAGGAGCAGTTGGCAGGGAAGGGGGAGGAAGAAAGGAAGGGGACACAAGGAGTGAGGAGGGGTAGGGAAAAGAGGGGGGGCGACCAGTCATCAGGCGGCAAGGAGGTCAGGCCATCGGGTAGTGGCCAGACGGTGGAGGCGAGCGCCGAGAGAAAGGATAAGAGGATTGGCAGACTGGCGGGAGTGGTGATAGAAGGAAATGGCAGAGGAGCAGACGCATTCGCGAAGCAGGGGGATTCCAGCAAGATAATGAAGTTCACGGGTGGGGAAACGGTAGGGGAGGCGGAGGGCAAGGCGGAGAGCACGGTTCTGTACCGTTTGGAGACGGTGGAGATGTGTAGGGGCGGCATTGCCCCACACAACGGAAGCATACTCAAGGATGGGGCGGATCAGGGATGTGTAGAGGAGGACGCCAAGATGCTGGGGAAGGGAGGAGGACGGGTTAATGAAGGGATAGAGCTGACCGAGACGCCCCAAAGCCTTGCGCCGTATGTCCTCGATGTGGGGACGCCAGGTGACGGCCCTGTCCAGGGTGACCCCCAGAAATTTGGCGGTCCTAGCCCATGGGCAGGGGTGCCAAGGACAGTGACGGCGGGATAGTTGATGGGCCAACGGCGCCGACACATGATGAGAGCCTGCGTTTTAGCAGGGTTAAACGCCAGGCGCCATTTTTTGGCATACTCCATGAGAGAGTCGATTGCTGATTGAAGATGCTGTCGGAGGAGGGCCTTGCTCCGGGAGCGAGCATAAACAGCCGTATCGTCAGCATACAGGGCGAGATGAACCCGCGGAGTGGCGGGCGTGTCGGCCGTGAAAAGGCTGTACAGGACAGGGCCGAGCACACTCCCCTGCGGAACGCCTGCCCTGATGCGCCGCCTGGTGGAGGTACCACCCGGGATTCGAACATGGAAAGTACGGCCTTCTATAGGTATGTGGCGATGAGACGGACATGGGAGGTGGAGAAGCCATGCTGAAAGAGCTTGTACAGCAGTCCCTCATGGCAGACTGAGTGGAAGGCCCGGGAGACGTCGAGGAAGATGGCCCCGAAGTACTCCCGACGCTCGATGGCGCCCAGTGCCTCCTCAACGAGGCGGAGGAGCTGGTGCGTGGTGGCATGGCCACGGCGGAAGCCAAATTGAACGTCGGGTAGCACGCGCTCCCGGGCGACATGTATTAGGACTCGCTTGAGGTACAGCCCCTCAAACAGCTTGGAGAGGGCGGGAAGGAGGCTGATGGGACGATAGCTGAAAGGGGAGCGAGGGTCTTTACCAGGTTTAGGGATGGCAATCACCTCCGCATGTTTCCAAGCGGAAGGGAATTGCCCGGTGGAAAGGATGGAATTGAAGGTGGAGGTAAGGATGGGGACGGAGGGCGGGGGAAGCTGTTTGAGAAGCTGGTTGGTCGAGGTGTCAGGGCCGCCAGCTTTTCGAGGATGGAGGTACCGAAGCTCCCGGGTGACCTCCTCATCGGTGACAGGGGTGATGAAGTCGTCAGGGTCATGGGTGCCGAGGAACCGGTGGACATGAGCCGTGACCAGGCGGACGTGGGCTGGGTCGATGGGATCATCGACCTGTGTGAAGCTGCGCTTGAAAACGTCAGCCAAGCCTTAGCGTCAGGATCGCACACAGCCTCAGCACCGACCAGGAGGGGGGGAAGACGGGGACGCGTCCGGAGGAACCGAGAGACCAAGCGCCAGGCAGATGCGTCTTGGAGATTGAGAGCAGAGAGCTTTGCTTCCCAGGCAGCATTGCGATGGGCTTGAATAGCGGCCCGTATCTCACGCTGCATTCGGTTCACATGCCGCTTGGTGGCAGGGTTGCGGGTGCGTTGCCAGTCGCGGATGGCCCGGTTCTTAGTCGTGATGAGGGCACGGATGGCCGGGGCTAGAGGACGCAAGTGGGAGGGTGGATGAGGGGGATGGGGAGGGGTGGCAGCAACAGCAGCAGCTACGGCAGCATCCGTGAAGTGCGCGAGGGTGAGGTCAGCTCCCACCCTAGCGGCGTCGGGGATAGTCGCCGATAGGAGTCCCAGTCGATGCCCCACAATTCCAAGGAGGCACGGGGTGGCTCCAGAGACCCGACAAGGTCGATGGAGTAGATGACAGGGACGTGGTCAGAGGCTAGGGCGTCGATAGGGAGGGGGAGACCTTTGACGAGGGCGATGTCGAGGACATCCGAAGGGCCACGATGGGGGAAGATGGTGGGGTCGAATGGGCTGACGACGCGGGCACCATGGGCCTCGACCACACGAAGGAGGCGACGGCCATGGGTGTTGGTGAGGTGACTGTGCCAGGCAGTATGCTTGGCGTTGCAATCGCCCCCAACGAAGAGATCGCCGCCTAAAGATAGGACTGTGGCGAAGTCAGGGGCATGGAGGAGGTCACGGGGCTGACGGTAAAGGGCCACAAATGTTATATGGCCTCGCACAGTGTGCACGACGACGCCGGTGGCCTCAAGGGTGGCAAGGGTGGGGAGAGTAATCGGGTGGTGGCGGAGGGATGCGCGGACATACACTGCGGTTCCGCCAAAGGCGATTAGTCGATCGGTCCGGTAGCAGCAGAAATTGGGGACCCGGACACTGACACCCGGCTTAAGATGGGACTCAGTGAGGAGGCAGATATCGACCCCTTCGTCAAGCAGAAACTGCCGGAATTCCCCTTGCTGGCGGTGGATGCCATTGGCATTCCAGACGAGGACGGTGAGGCCATGGAGTCTAACAGCCATGACGGGGGGTAGGGAGGGTGGCGGTGGTGGGGGAGAGGGAGTGGGAAAGGGCGGCTGCAATTTGTTGGGGAATGGAATGGAGGAGGGCGTCAAGGGCTCCAGTGATCGCAGACGTCAAAGCGTCCACGACACTGGAGATAAGGTCTCCAAAGACCGGGGGACAGGGGATGAAGGGAGAGGGTGGGGGGAAGGACCAAGATTGGCACGGGGAAGGAGGGGAGGGGGCTCGGCGGGAGCTGGGGTGAATGGGGCTGGATGGTGGTAGGGGGAGTGGGGGGGGAGGTCAGGAGGGGGAATGGGGGTGGCGAGGAGGGGGGTGGGGAGGGACGGGAAGGGTGCGGGAGACGGTCGGGTGCGGGAGGGCGGGAGGGAAGATGGGCCAGGTGGACATGACCATGCAGTGGGACCTGCAGAGCCAAACCCGCGGCGCTCCACGAGGGAAGGAGGGGCCGCAGAGCGTCGCTGCTGGGCGCGAAACGACTTAATTTTGGGACAGCCCTGAAAGTTACCTGTGTGGGCGCCACCACAGCGAGCACAGGTGGGGGGGACTTCCCGAGGTTTAGAGCAGGAGGTGGATTCGTGTCCACCGGCGCACTTGACACACCGCACTGCACGAGTGCAATCACTCGCATAGTGCGCCAGGCCCTGGCACCGGTAGCAAATGAGAATGAGGCGCTGAGAACGGGGTCGAACAGTGGTCGATGGCAGGGAGAGTCAGGAGAACTCTATTTTCTGGTGTGTCGTCGGCAGAGACAAAGTAAAGGGGGGTGGGGAGTTTGGTGCGGGGAGAGGCGACACGGGAGATGACAGCAGGGGTGATGTTGAGGGCAAGCAGCGCCTCCCGGAGGTCGTCGGCCTCATATTTAAAAGGGAGCCGTGGACAACAACCCGGAGCCGCCTCGACCTCTGTGGGGAGATGGAGCAGCCGATGTTCTCTTCTCCAAGAGTATGAATTACCTTCTTTAGGTCGACGGGGGATTGGAGGTAGAGGCGGTAGAGGTCTTCGCCTGTCTGCTTCACACGGTAGTCAGAGGTAGTGACGTGGTCCAGGAGTTGGCGGAGAGTTATGTAAGGTTTTGGATATTCCACCAGAATGGGAGGGGGCGGCGGCACGGTAAGGTGGCGGCGAGGCGCCGTCTTGCGGGGGATGGTGAATCCCTCCGCGTCAGATGCTGCCTTCTGCTTCTTTCCCCGGGCAGCGGCGGTGGGGGTGGCTTCAGAGTCGGAGGAGGCCTCAGCAGGCTTCCTCTTGCGAGACTCCTGCTCGACCTGCATGACGTCGTCGGCATTGTCGGCGGCAGCGGCGTGAGGGTAGAGAAACCGCCGAGCTCCCAAAGCGGGGTCAAACGGGCACTCTCCCTCCTCGGCAGCGTCACGGAGAGCGATGAGGTGTTCCTCCAGGCCCTCCGCGATGTCGCTGTCGTCCATGTCGCCGCAGTGCGAGTCGCAGTCCGAATGCTCGGACACATTGACAGCGTCGGAAATATCCGGCATGTCGAGGGCGGACGAGGGACGAAGGGAAGTGGAAGCCTGCCTTTGCCTCGGCGCGCGCGGGCTGGTCCCACGTGAAGGGGGCCCTGACGCGCCATGTGCCCTATCTAACCGCCTAAGGGCGGCGGCATAGATTCCTGTATCGATGCCACATCGCCCAGCAGAATCAGCAGAAGAGGTCGGCGTCGGCGGCAAGCCTCCAGCGGATGAGGCAGCACTCTCAGGTGAAGGTGCAGAGTCCAAAGAACGAGCCATCTCATAGTCCGGGTGAGGAAGCCGGGTTGTCGGTGGTGGGGGGCCGGATGGGGCCGCTGACGAAGCTAGCTCCGCCAGGCGGCGATCCGCCACACCCTCAGCTCTAGAATACACAACATTCGCAAGAGACATCGCAGCTCGGAATGGGCCCGCGCGCCTCCGTGCTGCGCTTATATGCCCTCGGTTGCGCGTGGTGGGGGGAGGGCGGGCCAGAGTCTATATAGGGGGGGGGGGGGGCGGCGCGTGCGCTGGGCGCACCACCGCCGTAGCGAGAGGACGCTCTGGCTCAACGCAGCTGCTATTGTCTCGCTCGCGCTATTGTTCTCGCGCGTCTTTGTCTGCGCGCCTTTGTTAAGGCGCGTTTGTCAACGGCGTCTGCGTGGCAAAAACAAAAGCTTGTCTCTCCTGCTGGCGACTCGCACGCGGGTTTGTTAGCGGCAGAATTGTCGTGTTAACTGCTACCGGCTGTGGCACAAATCGATTCAGGAATCGATTTGCGTCACGCCTAGGGAACGTTAGGGCACACTGTGATCCAGGACCCCCTTCACGTGGGACCAGTCCGCGATCACTAGAGTTAGAAATCTCCACCTGTTCTTTCTCAATTACAGGTGCCCCATGGACCCGAAAAATAGCTGCCTAACCGCCATGGAGGATTCTGTCCCGATAGATCGCGCTCTGTCGGCGGCAACATCCGCCACACTACCCGCCTCCAGCGATACCACGTCCACAGTCGACGCTTCTTGCGCCCCCCCAGGCTACCGCCCTCTCTCTGGCGTTGAACTGTTTGCGATTATGAATCGCATGACAAACCCAAAAACAGTCGAAGAACGAGAGGCCGCGGAAAAGGCGTACATATTGTTCAAGCGCTACGAGATAGCTGCCGTCAAGGCACAACAGCCGCAAACATTCTTCCATTCTGCCGAGTGAACTGCCGCGCTCGGCCATAGAAGAGGAGATTGTTCCGCCGGGAGCCCTGCCGGGTGTAGCAAGTCAAGATGTTGCTGCTCTGGCGGAGGCGGCCCCGAATGGTGTTGCGTCACCAGACCTGTCTGCTCAAGAAGCCAGTGCGCTGCTGATCGCCCCAACGGACAATTCCAGTGAAGAAGCCGCTAGTGCGCCAGTCCTCGCCGTGCAGGGACTGACTGACAGCGACCACCCAAACCCAACACGGCACCCAACAACGCAAGTCTTACTAGAAATTCCTGAAGCCAACCTGGGGACACTTCTATCGGCAGAAATGCCGATGGAAGTGCAACAGGCATCACGGAAACGACCGGCCACCTCTGACTCTCAGGAACAAACTACAGCAACTGCGCCTGAAGGGCGCCAAACAAAAAAGAAGGCTGCTGCTGCAGACGCCCCCACGGCCGAGGAAGACGGTTTTACCGTGCCGAACCTGCGGCACACCGCCGAGCCCAAAAGGCTTGAAAAGGTGCTCCCCCCACCTCCAGCCACATCAAATCGGTTCGCAGAGGCAACCGAAGATGTCGTGGAAGCGGAACCCGCCACCCCAGCACGTAAACAGACACGCCCCCCACCAGTAGTCATGAAGTGGGACGATGACTACATGAACTTCCGCCGCATGATTAAAGAAGTAGCGGAAATAAAGTCATTCAAAGTCACCGGGAATGACATCTACAAGGTCTTCCCAACATCCATAGACGAGCACAAAAAGCTCATTGATTTTGTTAGGGATCAGGGACTCCATTGCTATACCCACAACACCGAGTCCCTGAAACTACTAAAGGTGGTTATACGTCACCTGCCAATCAAGATGGACCCCACCCACCTTAAACACGAACTCGCGGAGTCGGGTTATGCCGCGCGCACGGTAGAATTAATCACATCGCCGCGTACGCACAAAAAGATGCCGTTGTTCCTTGTCGTCCTAGTGGACAACGAGGACAACAGGAAAATCTTCCAACTCGACAAAATTGCGGACATCGACGTTTCAGTCGAACTACTCAAGGCCAAAGGCAAGAGGCTTCAGTGTTACTCTTGCCAAGGCCTAGACCATGTTGCACACAACTGCACCATTCCCGCGCGTTGCGTGAAGTGTGCAGGTGCACACCAAAGCCGTGATTGCGTAAAAAAGCGCGACGAACAGCCCAAATGCTGCAACTGCAGTGAGCCGCATGTTGCCAGCTACAGGGGCTGTAACGCATTCAAATCCCGCAAGCGTGGCAAGGCTGCCAAGAAAGTGCAGCCAGGAGTCAGTTTTGCGTCCGTTGCCAGGGGACGGGCTGCTGAACAGCAGGCCCTGCCTCGCGGTGAACGTCGCCCACCCACCCGCAGCCTGCAACCACCTACCAACCCACAGCCGGAACCCAGTGCTGCTGGGCTACCCCCACCGACCCCCCAGACCCGCGCCGAAAATGGACAGGCTGCTCCTGCTGCGCAGAGTCCCGTCGCAAAACAGTGCCAGCCTAGTACTGCCCCAGCGCCACCCGCCCCCGCGGCCGCGGGCGCTATCACCGATGATCTGCAGACGCTACTGCAAACATTAAACAGAATCATGACACAACTACCCAATCTAGTCTCTGCAGCTGCGACGGCCCTCCAGGCCATCGCCCAGCCCCCCAGTCATGGATAACGACTATACCCATGACCTGACTGTTTGCATTTTCAACACAAGCAGTCTTGTACCGCAGCAGGGTGAATTTAGGGAATTTCTACACAGCGAGGCAGTAGACATCTGCCTCGTCTGTGAAACATTCCTAAAACCCGGTGTACACGCCAGGGTCGCAAACTACAGCTGCTATCGCACCGACCGGCCGACCCACGGCGGCGGTACGGCGGCGTATGTCAGGTCGTCCCTGCGGCACTACCTGGTGCAACTGCCACAGCTCGAACACCTTGAAGCCACCGGCGTGACCGTCAACACGTCGGTCGGCAAGATCACTTTCGTGGCGGCATACCGGCCGCCGCGGGGTGTTCTACAAGAGGCCGATTTCGACACCCTACTGGACATGTAGGGGAGGCTGTTCATCGGGGGGGACTTTAACGCAAAGTCCGCCCACTGGAACTGTCGCCTCACAAATGTCAGCGGGCGCCGACTTGAACGCGCCGCCCTCAGACACGGCGCCATCATTCGAGGGCCCTACGACCCAACCCACATCCCAGTGCGCGGACAACCTGACGTTCTCGACGCTGCTATACTGAGGGGGGTCGATCGGTTTACGACTGCTGAGACGAGGACGGCTCTGTCATCAGATCACTTGCCAGTGACCTTTGACATAGACGTCGTCGGCGTGGCGGTGCGGGCCGGTCGTCCATCCTTCAGGAAAGTCAACGTCGAGCACTTCCAAACCGAGGTACGGGAGTACCTCACAGATGCCCCTGATCCGAAGGAGGTGGGGGCGGAAGCCACCATCACCTCCCTAAATCAGGCGCTCCTGCGAGCTGCAGAGACTGCCACACCTGGTCGCACTCGTCAGCCGCAAGACAGGTCGCGTCGCCTCCCGCAAGAAATACGGGAGCTTATAGTGGCGAAAAACCATCTTTTCCGCGAGTGGCAAATAACGCGACAGCCAGAAACGAAACACCGCGTAAACCGCATGCGTCGTGCCATCACTGCGGCCGTCCGCGAACACCGCAACCAAGCCTGGGCCGACCTTGTCGCGTCCCTCGACCCGGACGACGGCAGTGCATGGTGCCTCGTGAGAGGTTTTCTGCGCCGCAGGAAGCGCATTCCTCCCCTGCAACTCGGTCAGGACGACGTCTGCGAGCCGGACGCCAAGGCAAGTGTCCTAGCGGACACCTTCGAGGCAAACTTCCGGCCCGTAGTAGAAGACATTGACGTGGCCCACGTCTGTCTAGTGGAAGAACGTCTCCCTGTCTTCCTCGACGCACGAGAGGAGGGTGACAGCATAGACCCCATCACCGCCGAAGAAGTCGCATTGCAACTTCGATCAGTCAACGCCCGGAGGGCAGGCGGCATCGACGGCATCCCGAACTCACTCCTTAGGAATCTTCCTCAGGAGCATGAGCAATACCTAGCCACAGCCTTTCACGAAATCCTTGCCTCGGGTGTCTACCCCTCAGTGTGGAAACATGCCGAGGTGGTGGCCATCCCAAAGCAGGACAAGGACCCCCGGTCGCCATCCAGCTACAGGCCCATCAGCCTCCTCCCATGTCTCTCGAAGGTTTTAGAGAGACTTTACGTGAGGCGACTTCTACAACACGTGGACCAGGAACATATACTGCCAGACGAGCAGTTTGGTTTTCGTGGAGGTCACTCCACGACCCACCAGCTGCTCCGCCTCGTGGATCCCGCTATGAGGGCGCTGGAGACGAGGGAATACCTTGGGGCAGTATTCCTGGACGTCTCACGCGCCTTCGACTCCGTGTGGCATGACGGCCTCGTCTACAAGTTGTTTGCACTCGGGGTACCGACGACGCACGGAGTGCTTCTCAGGTCCTACTTATCTGGCAGGACCTTCCACGTCTGGGCAGAACAGGGAAGGTCGACAAACAGACCCATCCGTCCCGGCGTACCGCAGGGGTCGGTACTCGGCCCCATAATTTACTCGCTCTTTACCGCCGACGCACTGCGAGTGGACAGAGTAGAGTTGGCCCTCTACGCGGACGACACTGCCCTGTTCACCTGGAGCATGAACGCGCATACCATGGAGCGTCGCCTCCAGCAAGGATGTGAAGCGCTTGGTGCTTGGGCCACCACATGGCGCCTTAGATTTAACGCTGGCAAGAGCCAGGCGGTGGCGTTCACGAAGCGCAGAGTGCCGCCAAATCTAGAAGCCCTACACATCGCGGGAGGCCCCATCCGTGGTCAAAAACAGCTATCTACCTCGGAGTGAGACTAGACCAGCGGCTCACCTGGGCCCCACACATTCAGTGGATCAGAAACAAGGCGATAGGGCGGCTTCGTGCACTCTATCCCTTGTTAAGCCCGGAGTCCACATTGCCCTCGCGTCACGGCATCACGCTGTATCTGACACTGGTACGCCCAGTGTTAGAGTACGCGGCCGTGGTGTGGGGCAATGCCGCCGACTCCTCCATACGATCGCTACAACGCGTACAAAACAAGGCCCTGAAGCTCGCGCTGCGCCTTCGCAAGTTCTAACCCACCACCTTTCTCCACGAAGACACGGGCATCCTGACGTTGCGAGAGCGATTCCGAGTCCTAGCACGTCAGTTTTACCAACAAGCGGGTCAATCCCGCAATCGGCTTATTCGGGGCTTGGGCCAGCAGCAACACCACCGACCAACTACCCGTTGGCCGGACCTGTTGCGGGAATAACCCTTCCCCCAACAACACCAGGACCCACGAGATAAACACCGAGAGGACCCCAACAACGGTTAGGATGTCTTTCCAAAAACATTTATTTCAGGTTCTGCAGGCACAGCACACAAGTGCTTACCCTGCTCACACACGTGCCTCTGGTAGGCACGTCAGTAACGGAGTCGAAGTCGCTGGGCGCACTGTAGCCGGCTCGCCAGCGCCGGGTGAGGAGCCGCTGCAGCTGCTGTTTGTGCACGTTTTGCTTGCCTGAGGATTTCGAAGAAGAATGACAGGCCGCGGCAAGGGAGGAAAGGGGCTCGGCAAGGGTGGCGCCAAGCGGCACCGCAAGGTGTTGCGCGACAACATCCAGGGCATCACGAAGCCCGCCATCCGCCGCCTGGCTCGCAGGGGCGGCGTGAAGCGCATCTCCGGTCTGATCTACGAGGAGACCCGCGGGGTGCTGAAGGTGTTCCTGGAGAACGTGATCCGCGACGCGGTGACGTACACTGAGCACGCCAAGCGCAAGACTGTGACGGCCACCGACGTGGTGTACGCCCTGAAGAGGCAGGGGCGCACCCTGTACGGTTTCGGCGGTTAGGCTGCGTCGCAGCAGGCGTTGGCCTTCCCGCGGCCGTGCTTGTGGGTGGGAGAGACGAAAACGGCCCTTTTCAGGGCCACCACACTGTTCGGAAATTGAAAAGTGCGAAAGAGTCTGTGTTGTTGTTGCGTGTGTGCGCTGTGTTGCCTGGCTTGCTTGCTTTCTTTTCGTTCTTTCCTTTCGTCTGACTGACGTGATGTGACTGGGAGGGGAGAAGGAAAGGAAACGTGTCTTGTGGCTGTGTGTGTGTGAGCTTTTTTATCGATCGATGGAGATGTCGGGCTGTGTGTTGTTGTGCGAGAGGCGGTGATTATTTGCGTGGTTTGGCTTTGTTTGCGGTGGCGTTGGAGTTGCCGAGGCAAGGCGTGGGCATAGGCGGCCGGATCAGCGGTTTCGTTCGTTCGTTCGTTTGTTTGTGTCTGTGTGTTTGGGGCGCGCGTGTCGACGGTCGTTACGCGTGGGAGTGGAGGGCGGTGTGTCCACACGCTCCTTTAACAATGGTCATTATTGCTGTCGTTGTCGTTTGGAAGGCGACTGTGCGTGCGTGGAGGTGCTTGAGGCGGCGTGCAAAATATGTGTGTTTTATTTTTGTGTGCGCGCGCGCTGCGTGCGTTGGACCACACGGGCTGTGGACGACAAGATGGCGGACGTGCGCCGGTGGCGGCTGTGAAAGTAAAGTGCGGCGAGGACGACTGAAATTTTGCTTTAGACGTAGGTTTGTGTGGTGGCCCTGAAAAGGGACGATTGTTGTGAGCCGAGCAGAGCCGGCAAAGCGCGTTCCGTGCAGGGGAGCACGCAGCGCTGCTGGGCGGGTCCGCGTGCCGATTGTCTGGCCTCTTTAGGCCTTCTTCTCGGTCTTCTTTGGCAGCAGGACGGCCTGGATGTTGGGCAGACACCACCCTGTGCGATGGTGACGCCCGACAGGAGCTTGTTGAGCTCCTAGTCGTTGCGGATGGCAAGCTGCAGGTGGCGCGGGATGATGCGCGTCTCCTTGTTGTCGCGTGGCGCGTTTCCGGCCAGCTCGAGCACCTCAGCCGCGAGGTACTCCATGACGGCGGCGAGGTAGACGGGCGCCCCGGCGCCGACGCGCTCGGCGTAGTTTCCCTTGCGCAGGAGGCGGTGGATTCTGCCGACCGGGAACTGGAGCCCAGCCCTGCTTGAGCGGGACTTTGACTTGCCCTTGACTTTGCCTCCCTTTCCGCGTCCGGACATGGCGATGGGCTAGCGACGGTGCACACGAAAAGGAAACGAAAACGACCGGTGCGAGCCGCAGCGAGTCAAGCAGCGGAATGCTTGCCGGCGCAGTCACTCACTCACTCACTCACTCACTATAATGACGGGCCTTTTGCCTTGGCCCATTTGAGCTGTTCCTCCTGAAGTCCTCTCGGTTTGGAATGGTTTTTCTTCGCGTGTTGGTCTGTCCACTGCTTTCTCTGGATGCAGCAGCTTATCTGCCGGCTGATTCCGGCGGCTTCTTGTTCTTCTTATTACTGCTTTCTGGCTGCCCGAATTCTATCCTCTTCAGGCGGGACCAGTCCACTGGCGACGTCCGTGTCCGGATATACTTGACTGCTTCCTCAGTCATGTATTTCCAGTCCTCGTCTGTGAAGATTGGGTGCTTGTTTATGAGCTCCAGATCTCCACGGCTGACGATTGCCCTCACGTGCAGCTTTTGGTTTAAGGGTTCGCATCCCCAGTGGAAATCGTAAGGTTAGTGAGGAAGGGGAGGTATGTTATCCACCGTGAATGGGTAAGGATGGTCATGATGGGGGTAGCTTCCATCACGCAGGGAATCGGCGATCTTGGTGACCACCTCCCTCACACAGTTCTTGTTGGGGAGGGGGAGGCACTCGAACGGCTCGTCTTCTTCTTCTCCCTCGGTCTCCATCGGCACTTCCTGTGTCGTCTGCGTTTCCACAGAGACAGGAGTGACGACTGCTTCCGAGGGGGCCGTCTCCTTGCTGTCGGTGGTCTTCCCCGACTGTATGACCACCTCCCAAGCAACCTGCGTTGCCGCGTCGGCCAGGGAGGCGGTCGTTTGTGTTGCCGCGTCTACCCCCGTACAGGTGGGGGTAAGTGCCATGCCCGTCTTCACGAGGTGCACGGTGTGCCTTAGTTGAGACAGCTCCTCGCGAATCTCTTCGAATTCCGGTCTCAGGGCCGCTCTCTCCTCCGTCATGGCGGATTTGAGCGCGGTGATTGCGTCCTCGTTGGCTTCCCGCAGTGCTTGGTGGAAGGCGTCCACGTCGTCTTGGTGGCGCAGCCCGCTTCCCCTACTAAGGCAGGGGGGCGGGGTGACCACCATATCTTCTTCTTGGGCCACCTCTCCGTGCGTGGTGGCCGACTTCCGCTGCTTCCACGTTTTCAGGTAACTGCAGCTGCGCGCGTTTGCGAGCCACCACAGTTTACGCACAGCGCTGCAGTACCTCTTGGTTTTGTGCAGTTGCGAGTGTCGTGCGGTTTCCCGCACTTGACACACGCAACCACACCGTCGCATTCTTTGGCTATATGTCCAAGCTTTTGACACTTATAGCACTGTAGTTGTGCCACAGGCTTCCGCTTCTTCTTCTTGTTGCCGCAACCGTTACTCCCGACTGCGTTTAGCAGGAGCTCCACAGCAGCAGCAATCTTGCCTCTTCCTCCATTCCTACTTCTCGACATGGCGATGGGCTAGTGTCGAGCGAACGACGGTGTCAACGGTGCGAGCCGCAGCGAGTCGAGCAGCGGAGTGAGTGCGTGCCGGCGCAGAGACTGACTGCTGCTATATGATAGACGGCCTCTAAGGTCATCTGATGAAGGAGGAGTGTGTCGTCTAGGCGACATTTACTCCAAACTAACTAGGGGACTGCTAACGGGTTGTTTTATGGTCCCAGCGGTATAGCAGGTGCTATATACACAACTGGGTTGGCGTGCCAGCAGGGGAATGATGAAATGACTGATGAGATAAAGGGGAGTGTCCAGACGGGTGCGGGAGTCTTCGACCTGGTGGCGCGTTACACGCCTGTGGAGTCCTGGCTGCTGGTGTTACTCTGCTCCAGTGGCGGGGGGGACCGCTGTTGTTCCCACCCCTCTCCTGGCGTATAAGTCCAGCAGGTGCTCGCGTCGAAGGCAGGCTGACTGCGCGCCAGGGAAAGAATGACCTCCTCCATGGCGGTTATCCTCTTCAGAAGGATTCCTGGAAGCCCCACTTCGGATGTTGGGTTGCAGGACTGCCTTTCTTCAGTGGTTGGCGGCGGCGTGTGCGCAGCAGGCGATGTGGCGGCGGGCTCCAGCATGAGCAGTGTGCGACCTGCCGCGGCTGTCGTCGGCGGCCGACTGCGCTCGCTGCTGCGTGGGCCGCTGGGTGCGGCGGTGCGGCCCGCAACCCGCTCCTAGGCCTGCGGCGTTGGGGGGGTGGGATGCGCGGCAGCCGCCTGCGCGTCCACGCGGTCCATTTCTTGGCTGACTGCCGGCTCTTAGCCGGCGATTGTCTTCTTCTTTCGGCGAGCCTTCCCACCTCGCCGAGATTTCTTCCTTCGTTGCTGTGGCGGCTTGTGCAGCTGCTCCTGGAGCCACTGTACGAATACTTTGCAGCCCCTGAAGCTCGCTACGTGTTGGCCGCCACGGTTGCTGCATAGCTGCGGGTCGTCTTTGTCCCGCCGGCAATCGCGCGAATCGTGCGCCCCTGCGCACTTGACACACACGGGATCATTACCACAGTGTTTCGCGATGTGCCCGTACTGTTGGCACTGGAAACACTGCGGCCTCTGCTTCATATCTCGTTGTGTCGGCGCTATCTTCACACCGAAGCTCAGGATTGTCTCCAGACTGAAGATCTCGCTATTTCTTGGGTGACAGGCTGGCCCGACAAAGAGAAAGACCGGGGGCCTTCCTCTGTTTGATCGCTGGCGGAGCTCGACAGCGCCCAGGAGGCCCAGCTGTTCGACTTCGTTGGCGACCTCGTGTGTGGAGACGATCCAAGGCAGGCCTCTTATGGTAGCCTGGATAGTTCGCCCCCATTTTGCTGCTTTGGGGGCGGGCTTCTCCGCGTGGTGGCCTTCGAGGAAGACCTTCGCCGCGTCGTAGTCGTCCCAGGTGGCGAACGTCAGTGTGAAGGTGTTACCCTCACTGGTGCAGCTCGCCGTGAACTCGTCCTTGAGTAGGCTGGCGAGTCCCTTGCGCAGCTCTGTCCACGTTTTCCCGCCTTTGTACTGGACGTGGAGTGGTGGAGCTCGCGTGGTTGGCTTGGCCCGCTGCTGTGTGGCAGCGGCTTCTTCTTCCCCAGTCTGCGTTGCGGCAGTCGAGCTCTTATTCATGCTCTGCTGCGCTGCTGTTGCGCATACTGGGATGGGCTGCAGTCCGTCTGCAGACGGCTGGGCGTCCGTGTGATCTGCTAGGAGGCTGTGGTGTTTACCAGCCACTGCCCCCTCGTCAGCGCAGCGCTCGCTGCGGGTACGAGCACTTGCTTCTCCGGGAAGGCGTGCTGTAGCTGCTTCCGCTGTATCTGTGGCAGGAAAGAACTGCTCGAAGTAGCTGCTATCGTACTTGTGGACTTCTTGCTTCTTGGGTTTCGGCTTCGGCTTAGGCTTAGGCATGGCCGACGACAATCTGCTTTCTGTGAGAGTGGCGCACTTTGCGCAACACACGTCCGTCTCGTACGGACCACAGCAGCCGTCTGCGTGCCGGCGCACTCACTTGCACTCGCACTAAAACTCTGCCTACATATGCCAGGTGTGGGGCAGTTTAAGCAGCGGAGCTGCTGTTCCTGCAGTGACCTCTTTGGGGTGCAGTGGGACCTAATGGGTTGAGCTGTCCTCACTGGGTGTCGTTCATAGTGACGCCCTTTGTTTCGACATCGGGCTGCAAGAGACGATTACTCTCCCAGTAGGTCTGGGCAACGAGTTGGTTGCCTGTGGTGGACCTGGCGACCCAGACCACGAATCAGGCGGCTGCCAGACTGTTCTGCATTGCTTTAGAACGTTCTGGCGATTTGCCGGATGCGATCACACAGTAAAGGGATGCCAGCTTCCTCATGGAGCAGCCTCGTCGGGTAGCGAGGCGGCTTGTGGAGCGCAAGTCGCAGCGCTCTATTTTGCACGCGTTGGAGCGTCGCAATGTGCGTCGCTGCCACGTTACCCAACACCACGGCCGCGTATTCCAGTACTGGCCGGACAAGGGACAGATACATGGTGAGGCCGTGGCGAGGAGGAAGTGTCGATGAAGGGTTGAGCAGTGCGTAAAGCGAACGCAGGCGCCCCACTGCCCGCCCTCTGACGTCTCGGACGTGTGGCAGCCACGTCAGGTGCCTGTCCAACGTCACCCCGAGGTATTTGCCGGTTCACAACCATGGGATGGGGCCCTCCATGATCGTGACCGGCGGTAGGTCCGGTGGCTGCCTCTTCCTGATGAAGATGACAGCCTGGCTTTTCGCAGCGTTGAACTTTAAGTGACATTTCGTGGACCAGGCGCCCAGGACGTCACATCCGAGCTGGAGGTGACGGCGCATCTCGGCCGCGTTCATGCTGCGGGTGAACAACGCCGTGTCGTCGGCATAAAGTGCCAACTCCACGCGTGCCACCCGTGGGGCGTCGGCGGTGTACAGGGAGTACAGCAGGGGGCCGAGGACCGACCCCTGCGGCACCCCCGCTCGAATCTGCCGGTCGGTGGAAGTGCCTCCATCTGCTCGGACGTGGAATGTGCGTCCCGAGAGATATGAGCGCAGCAGGACCAAGTGCGACGTCGGTACCCCGTGCGCAAAAAGTTTGTACACGAGGCCGAAGTGCCACACGCAGTCGAAGGCCTTGGAGACGTCAAGAAGCACCACCCCTAGGTACTCCCGCGTCTCCAGCGCTCGCATCGCCTGCTCCACGAGGCGCAACAGCTGCTGCGTGGTAGAGTGGCCGCACCGGAAACCAAACTGCTCCTCGAGAATCAGTTGCTGTTCCGTCACGTGGCGCAGCAGCCGCTCCGCGTACAACCTCTCAAACACTTTTGAGAGGGACGGGAGCACACTGATCGGCCGGTAGTTCGCGGCCTGGCGTGGATCCTTGCCGCTCTTGGGGATGGCAACCACTTCCGCGTGTTTCCACGCGGAAGGGAAGCTCCCAGAGCGGAGGATGCTGTTAAAGAAGTCCGCCAGAGATTGGTGTACCTGCGGCGGTAGCATCCTCAACAGGCAGTTGGTGACACCATCCTTACGGCCCGCCTTCTTCGGGTTGAGTTGACGGAGCTGCAGGTCCACTTCCTCAGCTCTGATTTGCTCGATCGAGTCGTCGTCCTCCCGTGCAGCGAGGAAAACCGGCAGGCGGTCCTCCACCAGACGGACGTGGTCGGGATCGACCACGGCTTGAAAAATTGCCGCGAACGTGTCCGCGAGGATGCTGGCTTTCGCATCTGGCTCGTAGACAACGTTCGCACCCGTATGGAGAGGCGGGACTCGCTAGCGACGACGAAGGAAACGCTTGGCGGTCCGCCAAGCACTACCATCCGTCGTTGTTAGGGTGGCCACAAGGCTCGCCCAGTCCCGATGCCGATGGTCGTCGATGGCGGCCCGAATCTCGTCGTGTGAGCTGCCACTCCCGGAAGAGGCGATTCTTGTTTGTGATCGCCTCGAGGATGTGCGGCGGGAGTTGGCGCGACATCTCTCGCGGTCGTCCTGGCCGCCTGGGGGTGGCCGCCTCCGCAGCAGCCAGTGTGTGCCGCGTGAAGAAAGCCAACGCTGCGTCAGCCCCTTGCACAGCCGGATCGGGCGCGCCCTCGAGGCACTCTAAGACCACGACACGAAAGCGTGCATTGTCTATGCCACGGAAGTTGTGGCGATCGGACGGCATAGATGCACGGATGACGTCCATGTCGAAGACCACCGGGAGGTGATCAGACGACATGGCACATCTAACGGTTGCGGACGTGAAGTGCCCAACACCTTTGAGCACGGCGATGTCGAGCACATCAGACTGGCCGCGATGGGGGAAGACGGTGTGATCATAAGGCCCCAGTACAATCGCGCCATGCCGTTGTGTGGCGCGAAGGAGGCGGCGGCCGCTGGCGTTGGTGATGCGGAAGTTCCACTGCGGGTGCTTGGCGTTCAAGTCACCCGCAATGAAGACTTTACCGCGCAGTGCCAGCAGGGCGTCGACGTCAGCCTTATGAAGCAGTCCCCTCGGCGGCCTGTAGGCCGCATCGAAGGTGATGACCCCCGCCGTCGTGGTGACAGCCACCCCAGTGGCTTCCATTGCAGCGAGGGGCGGTAGCTGAACGTCATGATTTTTCAGGGACGCCTTGATATAGATAGCCGTCCCGCCGCTGTGGGTCAACCTGTCGGTGCGGTAGCACCGATAGTTGGCCACCTTCACATGTATTCCCGGCGTCAGGAAGGTCTCGCACACGAGGCAGATGTCAATTGCCTCGTCGCGCAAGAACTCCCTGAATTCCCCTTGTTGGGGGACACAACTGTTTGCATTTAATGCGCAAACGGTGAGGCCATGGATATGGCGATTATCCATGGCGCGGTGGAGTTGCAACGCCGGCCTGAAGGGCCGATGTGACCGCGGTGACGAGCACCGGGAGTTGCTCGAGCAGCTGACTCAACGACCGCAAGAGCGATCGGAGCTCGGCTGCTTCGGTAGCCGAGGGGGCGGTGGGGGCCACTGGGGCGGCCTCCGCCACTGGGGCGGCCAGTTGCGGCCGCTCCGTAGTAGACGACTGCCGTGGAGCATCGGCAGCCGGTCGCGGTTGCGGCGCAGCACGAGGTGCCGTCCTCTGCTGCGGCAGAGAGTCGTCGGCAGTCCGACGTGCAGCGGCAGGGGTGGCCCGGCCTGCGTGCCGGTGACGCCTGCGCGGGGCGGCAACCCGCGCGCTCTGCGTGGGCTCTGGTGTTGCCATCCCCACGGGCGAAGGCGTGGACGGCGCAGTCGGTTGCTGCATCTCGCCCTCCACTTGCGCCGAACGTCTGGCGGTGGAGGCTGACGGGCCGCCCTTGGTGGCGGCAGCAAAGCTGGTGGACGGGTGCACCTTACGAGAAGGAGCAGCCCCTCCCCTCGGTTGATTTCGGCCCTTCTTAAAGGCCGAACAGCCTCTGTAGCTGGCAACGTGCGTGCCGCCGCAGTTGCAGCACGTCGGCTTTTCTTCCCTGGCAAGCCCGCAGGACTTGCTCTCGTGTTCTCCCGCGCAATTGACGCAGCGGGGCAACATGGAGCAGTAGCGGGAGACGTGGTCGAGCCGCTGGCAGGAAAAGCACTGGGCCCTCTTGCCTTTGGCCCGCAGAGGTTCCACCGCGACCTTGACTCGGCGGACCCGCTGCACCTGGAAAATCATCCGGTTTTCCAGGTTGTCAACGAGAACAACCTGGTACAGCGGCATGTCTCGGTGCGTGTGTGGAGACTTCATCAGTCCGGTGGACCGGACGCCGAAGCCCATGTCCTCGAGCTCCTCTCGAAGGTAGTCCGCACCAAACTTGAGGGGAAGGTGGCGGAACACCACCTTCAGAAGTTTGAGCGGCTCGGATGGGTGCGTGTAGCACGGTGGCCATCTTTGCAGATGGCGTCCATCACCGCGCGTGACTCCTCGTTGACGACACTGTGGCCTTGTAGAGGTCACGGCCAGCGTTCTTGACAGTGGCGGACATAGGCACCCTGTCCAGTTTGTGCTGGAACTCCTTGTACTCGCCGGCCCATTGGATGCCGATAGGCGGCGGCTTCTGTCGGGCCGGCGCCGGAGGCGCGGCGCCATCCTCCATCGCATCGACGCTGGCGCCCGCAAACGTGTTGGCGGTCGGCAGCGGGGTCGGTTGCTGCAGCGCAGCAGCCCTGGCAGTGTGCCGCCGGGGTGGGGCGACAAAGCCGTCCTCGTGTGGCTGCCGGGAAGCGGCAGGGGAACGGGTGGGCCGCCGCGTTGTCTCCGTCGATCTCTGCGTGGCGGTGCTCCGCGAGGAGCCCACGATAATCATCCCAGACTCTGTGGTGGAGGGGCGGGATGCCCTGGAGGCCTTCTTCCGCGGCCTCGCTGCTTCAGATGTCTGAGAGGGAGTGTCGGAATCGTCATGCGTCACAGCCCGGCGCTTTCCGGGCGCGCGGGCAGCGTCAAGGTCGGTGTCACGGCGCTCTGACTCGGCAATCGCCTCAGCCAGATTTGCGTCGGGCAGGTCGATGTCCTCCATCTCGGCGGCCGCAGCTAGCGCAGCCACGGGCGCTTCTCGTGTCTCTGGGGCCAGGGGGGCAGCCGGGGGCACATCGACCTCTGGAGTGGTTGAGGCCAGCGGTGAAGCTCCCGCCGAGGCCGCCACCGCCGGGACCACAAACTCATGCAATGCAACCGGCGGTGCTTTCGGTGGCACATCCGACACCTTCTGCCTCGTGTGCGGTAGAGCGGCAGCCTTCTGAATGTTACAGAAGGCGAGCATAGCCGCCTCGTCGTCCTCTCGACCAGAGTAGGAGCCCCCGTGGGCGAGTTTGTTCATAAGAATGAACACCCGATCACGAGAGTGCGCGTCATAATCCGAGAGTCAATCCTGTCATCGTCAGTTGTCGAAAGCCGGTTCGTCATAAGTGGGGGGCCGGATGGGGCCGCCACCGGGATCAACTCAGTCGTCTGAGATGGCCCTGACGGACGGCGATCCGCCACACCCTTCGCAAGTAAAGCATCCTCTCTCATCGACATCTCGAACAGCACTCGTGAGTTGTGCGTGCGCAGGCTGCTGCTGCTCTCATCTATTACTTTCCCCTCTTTGGGGAAGTGTTAGGGGGAGTTTGTAGCCTTACGGTTTTTACTCCCCTGTGTACTTGTGTGTGTGATTATTTCTGCACTTTTTGGTGTCTGTGAGATGTGATGATTGTTCTGTGTGTCTCTGGTACTTGCCTGAGGTTTGGCGAGATAATTGTGGTAATTTGGGGAGGAGCAGGATTTGGGAATGGATATTGGGATTTTCTCTTCAACTTAGTCGTTGAAGATCGTCATGGGGCGATTGTGTTTATCGCGGGTCATGTCATACCGACCTAGGGAGTGGATGAGGGCGTTTCCCGACCTGGAAGAACCTTCATAGAAGGCCCTTGCCAGGTCTTGAAAACGCTCTCTCAGGAGTGGGATTTCAGCAGCGGCATGCAAATCGTCAATGGGGAATCCAAGAGGTAAACGCAGTGCTCTCCTGAGGGCGCGGTTCTGCAGCCTCTGGAGTTTGTCCAGGTGCTGCTTCGCCGCGTATCCCCAGACAGGACACGCATATTCCATGACTGGCCAGATCAGGGCCTGGTATACGTTCACTCCTACTGAGCACTGAAGGGTGCTGAATGAGTTGAGGATTGGGTACAGGATGGACATTCTGGCGCAGACCTTCCTATGGGCCTCGTCTATGTGGGGTTTCCACGTAAGACGAGAGTCCAAGGTTACGCCAAGATACTTGGCGGTTCTGCGCCAGGGGAGTTGGATTCCGTTTAGGTGAAGGAGGAGGGGGAGGTGGGGCGTTGAGGAGGTTCGCGCCTTCCGAGCCTAAGGGTAATCAGCATTGCCTGCGTCTTCTCAGAAGTGATGGTGATGCGCCAGCGACGGGCCCAGGTTTCTGTGTCGTCTAAAACCCTTTGTAGCCTACGAATGACCAAGTCCTTGTTCGGATTACTTGTGTAGAAGGCTGTGTCGTCCGCGTACTGCGCGGTGTGCGCCAGGGGGGCCGTTGGAGTGTCGCAGTGTACAAACTGTACAATACGGGCCCCAGGACCGATCCCTGTGGCACCCCAGCCCGAATATGCCTTCTGGTGGAGGTGGCAGTTTCTACTTTGACGGAGAAAGTCCTATTCGTGAGATAGCTTTTGATCTGCTTAACTATGCTCCCGGGGAACCCGTACAATTTGTAGAGTAGCCCTCTATGCCATACTGAGTCAGAGGCTTTGGCTACGTCTAGTAGCACTATCCCGCAGTAGCCTCTGTGGTTGAAGCCCTCTGTGGCTGCTTCAACCACTCTCATGATCTGTTGTGGGGCAGAGTGATTCCACCGGAATCCGAATTGGAAATCTGGCAGAAGTTGCTGTCTGGTAATATGTTTCTGTATGGGTCTTAGCAGGAGGCGCTCATAGATCTTGCTGAGAGTTGGCAAGAGGCTAATCGGTCTGTAGTGCTGCGGGAATAGAGGGTCTTTTCCTGGTTTGTGTATCGCGACCACTTCCGCGTGTTTCCAGCAAGCTGGGAACTCGCAGGTACGAGTAATCTCGTTGAAGACGTTTGCTAGGTGTTCGATCGCCGTGGGTGGGAGGTTTTTGACCAACTGGTTGGCGACACTGTCATGTCCTGGCGCCTTTTTGAGGGGAGAGACCTAATTACTTTTGCCACGTCTTCAGGGGCAAAAACTGTGGGTTCATCTTCTGGGTCCTCCTCAGCATTGAGGAAGACAGCCAGCTGACGACGGACCACTCTTTCATGCTCGTCATCCTGGGGTTCTGCCGCTTGGAACTGCTTCTCGAACGAAAGTGTAGGTGAGGGCGTTGGCCTTTTCAGCTTGGCTGTAGGCCATACCCCGCTCGCCGTGCAGTGGCGGCATCCTGGCGCGTCTTTTTGTGAATTGTTTGGTTGCTTGCCAAAGTGTGTGATCGTCTACTTTGAGGGCTGTGAGGCGGTTTTGCCATTGCTGGTTTTTGTGCTCATTGAGCGCTACCTTCAACTCTCTCTGTAGACGATTGAGCAGCCTCCTTGTGGCCTGGTTTCTGCTTATCTTCCACTCTTTTGCCACTCTGTTCTTATTTCGAATTTGAGCTAGCAAGTGTTCCGGGAGCTGTATTTGCGGCGGCAGGCCATCCCTTTGTGGAGGGGTGGCCTCTTCTGCTGCCTGCAGGATGGTACCTGTTAGGTCTTGTAGCGCTTGTTCTACTGTTTCGACAGTATGTGGCGGAGTGGGAGCGATATCAGAGGCGACAATTTCTCGGTATCGCTCCCAGTTTGTACGTTTGTAAGGCGTCTGGTACCGTGGGAGTGCTACCCATTCTCCCATGTCGACCTCTAGAATCACTGGGTTGTGGTCGGAGGACATTCTGTTGATTGTCCTTGTGGTCACAAACCCCGTAATCCTCCTGGTGAGAGCTATGTCTAACACGTCGGGCCTGCCTCTACTTTTTGGAAAACGTGTGGGCTCGACTGGACCCCATGTTTCGAAATAGTGGTTGCGCGCTAGTTGTTGCAATCTGGCGCCTGCTCTGGAGGTTACTCTGGAAATCCAATCAGGATGTTTGGCACTGAAGTAGCCCCCTATTATGAGTTTGCCTTCAGTTTGCCCTAGAGTAGCTATGTCTTCCTCATCTATCTGGTCTTGTGGGGGTCGGTAGATTGCAACGATTGTTAGGGGTCTAGTGGCAGTGGCTACTTCCACCGCCACTGCTTCGATTTTATTGGTAGCTGGTAAGAATACCTGGTCGTGGGGGATCCCTCTTTTTATGTAAATGGCCACTCCTCCGCCTTGGGTTGGCCTATCTTTGCGGTAGCTAACGTAGTTGGGAACTGTCGCTTTTATTCCCGGTTTTAGGTGGGTTTCCCCCATCATGCATATGTCGATGGAGAACTCCTTCATGAGTTCTCTGAACTCGACCTCTTGATTAACAATGCCGTCTGCGTTAAAGACGCACATTGTCAGGCCTTGGATGTTCGGTCGTCTATCCATGATGGGGTTTTGAAACTACTGAGGAAGTCGCAGAGGCGAGCGACTGCTGGACTGTTGCCTGAAGGGCAGCGAGGATCTGTGTGTTCTGCTTCTGGGCTTCCCTGAATTCCTTCCTGATTTCCATGACGAGGTTCATGGTCTGCACAATGACGCCTAACAACTTATCCGTGGGTGGGGACTGTGTGTGGTGTTCCCTAGAGCTTCCTCTGTCTTGGTGGACCTGGTCGTTGTGGTTGTGTGTTTGCCGGTGTTGTTCTTGTGACTGTGATTGGTGTTGTGGTGACAGGGCCACGCCTTCATGGTTTCTCGGGGGAGAAACCACTTCTGCATAGGTTGTCCTGGGTGTGTCCGGTCTTGGTTTTACCAAGGCCTTGTCTGTGTGTGTTGTTGTATTTTGTTTTCTTGTGTGACTGGTTGTGTTTATCGTGTTTCGTTTACGTGTGTGGGGGGCGGCCTTTGTGCCTTTTACCTGCTGTGAGTGTCTTTTGTGGACCTCACAACTTTGGTAACCCGCTGTGTGGTTTTTGCCACACAGCGCGCACCTTGTTTGTGGGTCCGTGCGTTTTAGTGTGCATGTCCTAATGTCGTGGGCCTCGGCGCACTTCCTGCATCTCACTGGCATGGTGCAGTGCGCAGCGATGTGGTTCTGGCGCCGGCGGCGGCTGGCGGTTGGTTTCTGTCATGTTGTTTTTAATACTTTGGTTTGTTTGTTTGTCTGCTTGCTTACTTGCTTTCTTTTCGGATGTCTTGCCTTGTCGTGTCGTGTCTCGTCTTTTGTGTGTGTGTTTTTGAAACGGGGGGGGGGGGGAGGGGGTTGAGATGTGGAAAGAGTCGGCGGGATTTCGGTAGCGTTGGACGTGTAGAGAGCGCGCCCGCCTGCCTGGCCGTTGGCCGTCGGTGCGAAGTGGAGTGCGGGTTTCGAACCGAAGTGTGGGGACGTCGGTGGCGTTGGCGCCTGCCTGGCCGCTGGCCGTCGGTGCGAAGTGGAGTGCGGGTTTCGAAACGAAGCGGCGGCCAGCCACCCGTGTGGTGAAGTCCGCTGTTGGGTATTGTGCGCTTTGAGCGCCGGGGAGGGATGATGTGATTGTTGCGCGCGCTAGCAAGCAAGCAGGCAGAGAGAGTGGCTGTGGCGGACGGACGGGAATTGGTGTTTTTTTTTTTTTCTTCTTTCTTTCTTTGGTTGTGGGGCGAGAGGCGACCGACAAAGTTTGCTCGCGACGGAGAGATGTTAGTAGCCCTGAAAAGGGCCGGTTTGTTTTGCGTGCGTGGGCAGTGCCGCGGCGCGGCTTAGGCTCGCTCGCCGCAGATGCGGCGCGCGAGCTGGATGTCCTTGGGCATGATGGTGACGCGCCTGGCGTGGATTGCGCACAGGTTGGTGTCTTCGAAGAGGCCGACGAGGTAGGCCTCGCTGGCCTCCTGCAGGGTCATGACTGCGGAGCTCTGGAAGCGCAGGTCGGTCTTGAAGTCCTGGGCGATCTCGCGTACTTGGCGCTGGAATGGCAGCTTGCGGATGAGCAGCACTGTGCTCTTCTGGTAGCGCCTGATTTCTCGCAGGGCGACGGTGCCTGGCCTGTAGTGGTGGGGCTTCTTGACGCCCCGGTGGCGGGCGCGCTCTTCCTCGCCGCCTT